>NC_051404.1:2547911-2548416 GCF_015228065.2 Penaeus monodon | reverse complement strand
GCAGACTTGATTTCGTTTATAAACTGACATCATTACCTTCACCATCATTACTATCATCATATTTTATTAAGTTACGACCACGTATCTTCTTTCATACTTATCATATCATTTACCTAAACGTCTAAGCTTTATAAAAGCTCCCTATTGCAAGTACCCTTCGCAATATACGTAGTAGTGTTCCCATTGCTATTTATGGGCCATGCTAGCTGCTAGCTTCTGGGATTATACAGTATACGTTATAGCTCCTGAACACGATATATGTTCCGCGTAGGTATCTTAGTTATAAACACACAGTTGGATATTAATGAAACGTTGTCAGTAATTTCCTTTCCGTTTTTTTGTATGAATATTGTGGCCTTTTTGGCTTTTGGGTTCATTCTGGTCTTTTATTGTGTCTTTCTGCTTCTCCTGTTTCTCCCCGATTCTTGTGCTTTGCGTGCTGGTTTTGCATGGATATTTTGAAAGTGAATCCGAGAACCTCTAAGTTCATGAATATGTGATGTAA
>NC_051404.1:2547294-2547542 GCF_015228065.2 Penaeus monodon | reverse complement strand
AGAAATACCCATTATACAGTGCTGTACTGGGCACTTTATATTCGACACGCGTGTGTTTTATAAGTTTCCAAACTTTGAATGGGACGCTGAACGTAAGTTGATGTAATGTGACCACTTTACATGTATGTTCTGTTCTCTCGGAGTTTAATTCTTATCCATGAAAAGATCTGAAAGAATAGAAATTCCTTTATATTTGCATATTCCTCGACAGTTTTAGTTTTCGTTATTTTCGCTCTGAAGCAAAAATC
>NC_051404.1:2546766-2546986 GCF_015228065.2 Penaeus monodon | reverse complement strand
GGCCTGACTTTTCAGTGATATTATTGGCACAAAGTATTTCCTTCAACACTGGACTTCACTTTTCAGCTATTCATTATTCATAGAAAAATGTCAGCTTTAAATCTAACCAGTTTTTGAATGGCACTAATTAGTATGATATTCTTATGTATAATTCAAACGGAATTCACCGGAAAACTTCAATTTATTCGACATATGTTGAAAAAGTTAGGGGAATATATTT
>NC_051404.1:2546589-2546679 GCF_015228065.2 Penaeus monodon | reverse complement strand
TCCTGATGTATCTATACCATGCTTCCCCCTCCCTTTCATGATATTATCTCCAGTGACAAATGAGGAATGGCACTTGTATCCCCCCCCCCT
>NC_051404.1:2546013-2546237 GCF_015228065.2 Penaeus monodon | reverse complement strand
CCATTAATAATAGTTATGATAATAATAGTTGTTGCTCCCCTCCACGGAAATCTTTAGTAAAAGGCGAGAGATTTATGCGTTCTGAAGGGAAACCAGCCACGCCTTGCCACCACAGATGCTGTAGGCTGACTTTCCTTTTCGTTTTCGTGTAGATCTTCTAAAGCAATAGCAGTGAAAAAGAGTATCAATGTAGGGACCATGGCTTCCGGTGGCCGTGGCGCTTT
>NC_051404.1:2545511-2545739 GCF_015228065.2 Penaeus monodon | reverse complement strand
GGGTACAAACCTAATTATCCCTGTCTATGCCTCTCGTTCCTTTCTCCCTCATTTCGTCCTTTGGCAGCCCGGAGGCAGATGAAGTAGACTAGGAAGATAATGCACGTTATACCCTCTTGTTCTTCCTAGGTTTGGGTTTCGCTGGTTATGTGTCTCGGGCGGTGGCGGGCGGTGGCAAGGGGAGATTTATAAGGGGCCGGGTGTGTGAGCCTTGTGGGGTGTCGTGTT
>NC_051404.1:2544735-2544907 GCF_015228065.2 Penaeus monodon | reverse complement strand
TTTACTGGATTTTGTATTTTTGTATCTCGTATTACATATAGGCGATGTATTCTGTCATTTATTAAGTTCTGTGTTCTTTACAAATACTTATGTAACTTAAAATCTGTGTAAGAGAGAGACTCCTGTACTTTCTAAAGGTGTCTGTGTATCAAGTATTTATGGAAGATGACTA
>NC_051404.1:2543950-2544629 GCF_015228065.2 Penaeus monodon | reverse complement strand
CCATTCTGTCTTGAAGAGGGGTTTGCGTTTTTGAAAGGAATATCTATGTTATATTATGTAGGGAAGTGGACGATGTTGTGTGGTATTTTGGGCATATATTGCGTTAGTCTTTTGTTTTTTAATCAGGTCATTAGGTCTAAACTTTTGTTACTTGATTTAAGTTGTCAAAATTCATACAAGAAAGCAATATTTTTTTATACATTTTTTGTCAGGTTCATGCTGTGAAGTGAAAAAGAAAACTATGAAAGAGAAAATATTTTAGATTACATGGAACGGATAATACATTCCCCTCACTCTATTTAGAGTTCTGTTCGCTTTTTATCATCCGCCCGACACTCTCCCTCTTTTCCATATCCGCATAACGGAGAGATGTTTTTTTGATGACGCGGCGGGAACAGCACCCCGGCAGATCACCGTGATTGCAGCCAATCAAGCGTCTGATATAAAAAACGAGATGATACAGCTTCCTCGACCGCAGCCTCCACCCTGCCATTACTTAATGACGTCATAGGGAGCTTATCACTCACCAGCTGGTCCCGATCGCGGGGGAGATGCTGCCCCTTGGGTCTTCTCTCTTCCGATGCCAGGGAGGCTCCGCTACGGAAAAGGGGAGCGGATTTAATTAGCTTATATCCGCGTGCAATTTGAGGATAAAGTTCTAACCGCTGTTGTTGTTATT
>NC_051404.1:2542433-2543763 GCF_015228065.2 Penaeus monodon | reverse complement strand
TTTCCTTCTCGTAAACAAACGTCAGATTCCCTGTGAAAATAACCTCCCTTCGCCCAACCAACTTGGTGTCTCGACGCGGCCAAGGATGTTGCGAGGTTATAGAACCCCATTGCTCTTGGCACTCGTACTCAAGGCGAGAACGTCAACCTCTCACGCGTATGACGTTTGTTGCAGCGTTGCAGTCAAGAAGTGAAACGAGAGTCGGTGAAGGTAACCATCGCCAAGACCCGTTGAAAACAGTGCTAATAACGGGTGTTTCTGTTTGTTATGAAATGGGGATTGTAGGAGTGTAGAGTGAATATGATAATAAATTTGATTTGTATGATAATAAGGTAAACAATGCATATGATTAATACATATTGCATATTCCAGCCTCGCATTTAGCGCAATTTAGACAGTTGGCCGTATTATGAATGCCGTGTGCCACTTCATGTATCCGGGTTACAGAGCAGGCCGTGTCGTAATAGTATAACACAAATTAACAGTTAGCAACAGATCACCACTTTGCTGCAACAGAGGTCACGGTGCCACATGTACAAAGACAAGTTGTTGCAATAGTTGATGTGTGCAATGCATCCTAGTGTGAGGGACCCGGTTAATGTACTGGGTGGCACTGTGATTTGTAGTGCCAAAAAACAAGAATGATGGTGATGGCAAATGGGCGTCCGAGTGTTAAAACCACACAGTTGTATCGTGAGGAATAAGTGTTTGTTGTTGTTAAATGTTCTGTTGATAATAATGACACCGCCTTTTCCCAGTAGATAGTTAGTATTTACAGTTTTACATTCTATGTACTAAATGAATTGAATTCCAGTGATGCCATTCATATCTATCTCTCTTTCACGTATCGTTCATAACAACTAGGTAATAATTACCCTATCGATTCGAAGATACAGATACGTACAGTATGCTACATACTCTCTCATTTCTACCTTACAGTGCACTCAATCGTTTCTAATGTATAATTATAAATGACAACTCGAGAACCTAACCCACGCAGGTTATTATGAGGAAAGATATGGCTAGCATGTGTATTCACTATTATGGTTGTCTATACAATGGAGGGCGGGCGTGCACTTTGGCATGTCCGGGGTTATTATTTTTTCCTTTTTCTCTTTTTTCCATTTTATTTCAATATCAAAATCCTTTTCTATGAATATTACGGTCGCAGTCACCATCGGTCAATGGAGCTTTGTTGACATTAGTTTGCAAGGTTAGCTTTTTTTTTAATATTATAATCGGGATTGTTGTGTTTAATTGTGCTGAATTAAGTCCTTTATATTTCAGTCTGTAAAAGAATCAGAATCTAAATTTGTTTTAATTGTGTCTT
>NC_051404.1:2542130-2542408 GCF_015228065.2 Penaeus monodon | reverse complement strand
GTCATTCCCATGTCTTTTTTGTATTATCAGATCCCCGTTTTCCCCATAATTAAATTTCATTTGAAAAAGAAAGTTTAAACCTTTGTAAGAAGATTTGTTCTCAAATACCGAAAGATCTAATTAATGAAAGTAGAGTCGACTTGTAACTCGTTATTTATATATTTTTGTAAAGGAAAATTGAACAGATCATCGCCAGGGCAGTACGCGTGCTTGGATATGAATGATCGTTTTGGTAAATCGGAAATCTGGTTTGTTTACTTTTTTCCCTGTCCCTTTGT
>NC_051404.1:2541491-2541614 GCF_015228065.2 Penaeus monodon | reverse complement strand
TGCAATACCTTTGTTTGACAACCTAACCCGCCCCGCCCCTCGCGATGATGTAATCCAACTCTCTCAGTTATGCTACTCTTCATGCTTTTCTGAAAGGGGAAGTCATGCTTACACTTGCATTAG
>NC_051404.1:2540405-2541274 GCF_015228065.2 Penaeus monodon | reverse complement strand
TTCAGTAGTCCTCGCAGCCAGCGGAAACTATCTACAGCAACTCTATTGGCGGTGATCATAATGGCAGTACGTCGAACCTGGTAAACCACCACTAATAACGGCTCGTTAAAATATTCGTTTGCACATTTACTGAACTTTGCTTAAGCGCTGAAAGCTCGGAGGCGATTGCTCGAAGATGCGGCCATTGGTTAACGCTCCGAGAACCTTGATATAACGTCTACCCAGAGGACCTTGATATAACGTCTACCTGGAGTGTTGCCCCCAAGAAATCGCATAAGAGTCTTTCCTTGCGTGATATCAGGGTAATTCCTTGTTATTTTCCTTGGAATTTCCCTGATATATTGCAGGTCATTATTAGCTAGCTTACGGGTATAGAATATAGGTGATTTTCCGTGGAATAAAGTTATAATAGATTCACAAACATAGTATACAACCCGCCGATGTTGAAATTATGATTATCGAGAAGACCATTTTTTTAATGAATATAAAGTTGTACGTATAATAAGTTATGCATGTAATATTCTTGTGTATATATGATATAGTTATACATATGATAACTAATATGATAAACTGATTCAAGAAAAGCAACATGAACATTCGCCTCCAGTTTTATTTTCAGCCAATAAGCGATCTTTCCTCCGTCGCGCGTTTCCCGCCAATCTCTTTATTCTGTTTACTGTCAACAAAGAGGCAATAGATTTAGTAATAGTTCTTAATTAGTATGCCAAGTAAGTGCCCGTTAACAAGGAGGGGGGGGGATAGAATTATTATTCACCGATGTATTTAATTGGTTTCAAAGTTACATCGCCAACTGGTGAAAGAGTTCCTGGTTAATCACTAATATTTTTTTCCATCCCTGTTCCGTTATT
>NC_051404.1:2540165-2540383 GCF_015228065.2 Penaeus monodon | reverse complement strand
GTAAGAATTGGATCTTACTTTATACCATTGTTCTCGAGACCTGAGTTTTGCGAAAGAAAACATTTATTTGTAAAAGATGAGTTTCGTGATCATGGTACTTTTCATTGGGAGATTGATGCAATATCAGCAGGCAGTTGCAATATCACTCGGCAATTATGATATATATTGTTTTTTTCGATGTGATGTCGTCGGGTAATTGCAAAGAGAATAGATTGAGA
>NC_051404.1:2539556-2540134 GCF_015228065.2 Penaeus monodon | reverse complement strand
GGAAAAAAAAGGAAAGTTGGGGTTGGATTAATCAATGATTCAAAAGCTGTTGCAATAATGGTAATAAAAAGATGAGCTTAAATAACTTCAAGAAGCGCGATGTTAAATGCGAAAAAAAGAATCACAGACAAAAGTTAAGGAAAGAGATGCTCAAAGACAAAATAGGATAAGGTTAGGGTTAAAAACGATTTTCTTTTTTTTCACAAAAATAACAAGCAATTGGATAAGGTTAGAGAATTGTGGAAATAAACAATTGCATTTAATTCACTCAAAGGAAATAACGTGGAAAGTCCAAGAATATAGAGATAAATGCAGAGCGAGGGTCGTGTGAGCAGCAAAAAAAGACAATCGAGGAAAGGTCAGAGAGAAATATGACGAGGACATGCGGTGAAAACAGAGGCGGCAGGAGGGGCGAGGAGCGACCCCGTGGGAAGGACCCCAGGGTGACGGCAAACCTGGTGGCGGGATGGCGTTTGAGGAGGACATGAGGGAGACACGTTTTGGGAGAGAGAGAGGGATGCGGGGGAGGAGGCGAGATGCTGTACGTCTTCGAGGGATGTCTTGGGTGGGGGTTCATG
>NC_051404.1:2538027-2539313 GCF_015228065.2 Penaeus monodon | reverse complement strand
CGCCAGCATGTACTGTATGTATTTCACGTCTGTTCCAGTGACCTCCCACAACAGCCACCCTTTCCCCACGCCTCTGCCCTTTGTCTGTTCTGTACTGGGCTATGAAGCCTTTTAGCACCTCTAAGTGACATGATTTCCCTCCATTGCATTTCGCGTTAGTGGAGGAAAAATGTACGAAAGTACTATATTTGGGCGTTTACGTTGTAGATGTGGGTATCTTTTCATGTTTATGTTATAAGTGCGTTTGTATGTGTTTGCGCTGTATGTGTTTTGCGTATATTTTGAGGGAAGTGTGCAGACCTATGTTATGGGTTTTCTTTTGGATGGTTAGGTATAGATGTGGATGTATGCGTGTTTTCATATCTTTACAAAATCCATGCAAGAGAAGCTGAATCGAGTTACACTGAGCATTATGAATTTGAAAAAAATTGAAGAGATAATATCTGTAATAACGAATTTCAAGGGTTGACTTTTACATTCCTGTCCAGTTGTTCAAAAGTCAGCTTTAAAACGTATTTTTAGTCTCTTAACTCAGAAATGTCATGTTTGGTTGTAGGTGCTGTGTAGTGGTTGCTTGTTATTTTGGTCTGGTTGCTTGTGAATTTATGGTAATAAATGTATTTCTCCGGACTTTTTCCGTTCCTTATCACTCTGTTTATTCATCGCATTCGTTCCTAAATGCTTGGAGAGATACAAAGACATGAATGGCCAAATATATGCATATCCAAACGAAGAAAACAGAAAACGAAAATTGAGTAAACAAGGAATCTAAAGGAAATGTTGATATTAATACATCGGGCGAGAGGCAATTGTTCCCCCGGCATATATATTTCGAGGCTTTACCGTCGGTGACTAATTAACCTAAATATTTAACTCCATTAATTAGGGGAAAGGAAGGATGTGGCGAAATTTACATAGCAAGTGAAAGTGGGCGTGTGGATTTCAACGATTTTAGAAAGTAATTAATGATCGAAAATGTAAGTAGCGTGTCTTCCCGGCATCATGGTAATTATCAGAGAAAAATCGTTCTAAATTTTTTTTTTTAATTACTGCTTTAGGGAGAGTTTTGATTCTGATGTTCGAAAAGGTATTCATCATTATATATGCAATTTATACACATGGGTGAGCATGGAGCTATGCTTAATTAGCTTATACTCTAGTTGTCAGAATAAGCAGATCAGTTGATATAACGAGATAAAACTAAATATCAGGCGTTAACATTGAAATGCCTACATCCACACAGACGTACATATTTCACATCTCTAGAAAAATGTTATCCTCAATAA
>NC_051404.1:2537869-2537953 GCF_015228065.2 Penaeus monodon | reverse complement strand
ACATGTCAGAAACACGAAGATGACACACATATATGCGTGTGTCATTTTCGTATTTCTGACATGTTTTTTTTCTCTCCTTTCCTT
>NC_051404.1:2536205-2537712 GCF_015228065.2 Penaeus monodon | reverse complement strand
TTTATCCAGAACATCTTGAAGTCAGAGTATCTTCAATGTTGTTTATTCATACACTAGTCTATACGTTTTTTCTCCTAACGTAGAATGTACTTGTTTAGTGTCGTTATGACAATAAAGGAAATGAGTCTATAAATAAAAGGAAAATGCGAGGGGTAGGGCAACGAGGGAGCAAGAGGGCGAAAGCATGCGTGTCGTTATGCACCATGACATGTAGCCATAAACTTAAAGATGTACGTGCGACCGACCACAGAAACTTCACAGATAAGGTACATCCTCGTAGTTCGAGAAATATCTTTTTTCGTCTGTGCCATCTTGAATGAGGAAAGTGCTAACGCCTTTTTTTTTTGGGGGGGAGTGCTATAAATTTCTTGAAGGTTCCCGAAGAGCAAAGTTGGGTAGGAACAAACGCAGTGGTGCGGCGGCAGGGTGTGGAGGAGATCCGCCACTGTCACAAGGGGTTTAACACGCCATCCTGCGACCTTGAGACTGCCATGAGACCTGTATTTTTGCTTGGCGCTATTCGGCGGCATTTGATAAGAAGCGAATTTAAATAATATATTTAGCACTACCCGTTTTGAATAAGTATAGTAACCTTGAGGATTATTTTGTTCGCTGTTGGCTCTTTTTTTTTAGCTAGGAAAAAAATAAACGAAGAAGTCCTTCTAAAAATAAAGAATATATGAGAGTCTTCAAGCATAACAAGACACATCTGGCGAGAGTGAGGTCAGCTGGAGACCGGATGGCATTTGCCCTGTTCCTCTGGCCACCACACACACCTACAGACTGTGCTATTAACGTACATCACACTCAACGCACCACAGCCACCATGTACATGATGATGACTCCCTCCATTCCGTTTTTTTATCTCCTCCTACACTTTATACACAGTATAACACCTACATTGTATTTATGTCACTGCTTCCTACACTTCCTTCATGCACCCTTTTCCTAACAGTACGTACCCTTCTACACCGCCACTCATATTTTCGCCGACACCACCCCTTGTTCCTCTCTAAAACCTCGCCATTTTATTCATATGCGTCGTTTTAGGGTTGTCATCAGCCGTGAAAGTCGAAGTCTAATTACTTTTACTTCCGGTAAACTATTATTAATTGGTAGGTAAATTAGCTTTATTCCCCGTAGTGCGAGGAGTGTGTTCTATGTGCAGTAACGAATTTGGAGGGCGTTTTAGCATGAGGGAGGGTGTAATTGGCATGCATTAATAATTATAGATATTAGTGAGGCGAAACTTGCTACTTATACAAGGTTTTAGGTAGTGCATCATTCAAATATTTTATGCCTTTTAATAACAATTATAGCTGTTGTATCATGCAAGTCACGTTTCCCTCGATTTTTAATCTTCATAAATTCGCTAATGACAGTCGACCTTAATTGCTCTTGTTTGTCTCCATTAAAGAATATAATTCACTACAGATTTTCATGGCACTGACCTCGATTTTTTTCATCTCCACAGCTCAGGCGAAGAGCCCTTTGGTACCTCCTTCCG
>NC_051404.1:2535824-2536166 GCF_015228065.2 Penaeus monodon | reverse complement strand
TTCCACTGTAGTAGCTGCTAATGGACACATCTCGTCTGCCAAGCGTAAAGGAGGTAAGGCTTTTCAACAATTTTTTTTTTCTTACATTTTAAGATTTCGAACTTGATTCGTCTGGGACGAACGGCGGCGACCATCTCAAACTGCCCTCCGGTCACTCAGCTCGGGTCTGATTTTGTTTTGGTTTCCAAGAAGTTTCTACGGAAGCTTAGTCATACTAATCTTTAACTAAAATGCCTCGGTTTCTGTTTTGACAGTCGATGGTTTTGAGAGCGATGTTTACGATATCTCTTGGTTAAGGCTGATTCTCGAGGCAATATTTACCAATTAAATACTTCGAAAGAA
>NC_051404.1:2535279-2535796 GCF_015228065.2 Penaeus monodon | reverse complement strand
GCCTTCGAACCGAAAACGCTTCCGGCCAAACATAAGAAAAATGTTTGGAGTTTTGGACCAGAACCCACCCGTAAAAGCCGAGTTGGAAGAGAGGGGGAAAAAATCGCGACTTTAAAGATACCCAAGGTTTTGAACCGCAGATTACGTGGTATTACAAACGCAGATAAACGGGAAGCTATAGAGTCATTAAATGCACGATAGCCCATCTGCAGAGTGTTTGAGTGAGTTTGAGTGAGACAACAAAGAAGATTCTTCCTCAGACTCGTTGCCTTCGCTCGATCACGGCTATAAAAAGCGTGCTCTCAAAATGGCTATGTCCTTGTCACCGCTGCTACTTCATGACTCACCCACATGCACCTGGGGGCTACTCACTCTGACTCAACGCTGCCTCAGCTGAAGGCTGGACTCTCCAGCGGTGACGAGGGATGTCTGCGAGGTATTTTTGGAGCGAGAGAAAATCTGCGGCTGGTTTTCTCGGCGTTTGGGATGCGCGGTGAATCTGTTGATTTGATGGACG
>NC_051404.1:2534558-2535136 GCF_015228065.2 Penaeus monodon | reverse complement strand
GTACACCCCTGAAGAAGAGTCTCACGAGGAAATGAGCGCCGAGGAAATGAGCGCCGCCCTAAGAACGCAGTCGACTCCCTCGCAGTTGGTTCCCGAGGCGTTTATGCTTGCACTATTGCAGCGCGATAGAGCGGACCGCGCGTAGGAATGGCTGCATTGCGAAGGGGAAACTTAATTATCGAAGGCCGTACTTCACTACCGCCGGCTTTGGTCTTGCAAGGGGAGGAGCGTGCAGGGAAGGTGCCTCGGGATTAAGTGCGGGAGGATGTATAGGGAGAAAATGCCTTTGAGGAATTCTGGGGTACCTTAAAGCGGATGTTTTTTTTTTTTTTAGGGGAGAAATTCTGGGTACACATAGAGCGGTGGGCGAAAGGGAAGAAACAGAGGAATGAAAAAATACGATGAGACGTTGAAACAGAGAAGTGCGAAGTAGGGAAATTGTACAGGAAAGGAAAGTCGAAAGGAGGAACTACCTATTCCATATCCCTGACACAGAAACCAGAAGTGAAACAACAGTTGGTGAAAAGAATGAAAAATGAAGGATCTAGAATTCTCTCCCACCCCATCCCCCCTAAAGA
>NC_051404.1:2534379-2534490 GCF_015228065.2 Penaeus monodon | reverse complement strand
GATAAACAAAATGTGATAAACAGCAAGAACCAAAATAACAGTAGGAGCAGCGACAGCAAAAGCATACTCTCTGGTACCGACAATGCCCCTTTACCTTCCCCCTTCGGCTAC
>NC_051404.1:2533997-2534300 GCF_015228065.2 Penaeus monodon | reverse complement strand
TAACCACGGTGTCTACACACGGCTGTCGACTCGCATTTTTGTTCCATCTCCGTGCGCGAGGGTCTTAGCGCCGCGCTGTTAGGACGTGTCGCGTCTCGGGACTCGGGGGGGGGGGGGGTGAAGGATATGGCGTCGCCCACCTCCTTGCTTTTCCTTGTTTGTTTTGGCAGCGAGGGCGCGGGGTGTCGGCGGCGGGTCCTTGCGATAGGTCCGGAGGCTGTCGGAACGGTGTCGCTCGGTTCACACGCTGTAGTTGTGTTGTTGTTTTGGGTTTTTATTGTAAAGCTCCTGTGTTTCATTTAG
>NC_051404.1:2533538-2533963 GCF_015228065.2 Penaeus monodon | reverse complement strand
GTCTTGTTGATTTAGTTTAGCGCTTTGTCTCCTTAAAACCATCCGAAAATAAAGTGTTATATTAGGTAAAAGTAATTTGGGGATTCGATCTATAAAGAGATAAAAAATCTCACCTAAATTCTTCACTGTTTAGACAGCTAAGAAACCTCGGCGTCAGACAGCGTTGTCAGAGCACCTGTGATGCGACACTTCCGCAGTATCGGAGTGAGTCAGTGCGTGTGTTCGCCTTTGTGGTTTGGCATGGCACTGCGCGGCGTCGGGCCTTGACCAGCGGTGCCTTCTGCTCGCCCGGCAGGTGGAAGGAGGGGGGTTACAGCCTTTACAGAAGGAGGGGGGTTACAGCCTTTACAGAAGGAGGGGGGTTACAGCCTTTACAGAAGGAGGGGGGTTACAGCCTTTACAGAAGGAGGGGGGTTACAGCCTTT
>NC_051404.1:2532626-2532931 GCF_015228065.2 Penaeus monodon | reverse complement strand
GCCGCGCATCTGCCCATCGCACGGGCGCTATTACAGCAACGCCGGTATGATAACTACAACCATTAAATAGATTCCAGGCTTAGAATATGTGTCACGCGCCGTCGCTTGATGCAAGCAGGCTTTGGCGTCGACTTTGTTTAGTCGATATGCAAATCACACGGAGAGTAAATTGGCTGGCGAATGTACCCATTTATTTTCGAATGGCTTTGCCGTATTCTTTCGGGTCGAGGGAATGGAAAGGTGTCGGGGCGGGATTTGCCATGTCGCTGCTGTGCGATTATTAAGAGGGAGGCGAAGAAAGGGGG
>NC_051404.1:2531924-2532107 GCF_015228065.2 Penaeus monodon | reverse complement strand
ATGAGAATGCATAACTTAATAATTTAGTATTTGACTTTTTTTCTCTGAACATTAAAGAGCAAAGTAGAACAACTTGCAGCAGAAGATAAGTCGAGTAAGTCTGCGGTCGTTTTACTCCCCATTAAAACATGAGGTGATTTTGCACTCCGAATTACAGGCAAATGTCGGTTTTAATGCAGTTTC
>NC_051404.1:2530760-2531463 GCF_015228065.2 Penaeus monodon | reverse complement strand
TATATGAAATGCAAATGGAAATACATAAATGACTGGAATTTGGTGCGAAAACTCCATCAAAATACAACACACTCGATTGTGAATAACCTAGAGACTCGATTTTATTATGCCGTATGAAAGTACCAAGGTTTCTAACTCTCGTGCGCATTACCAAAATATTCATGCATGCCAGTTTATAATTAGAGGGAAAAGGCGTGTTGATATCCTTGTGCGTGATGGCTGTATAAGGGTATTTTCCAGAATCAAGAAGCAGGTGCTTGAAAATCCGTGAATTGCTATATCTTTTGGGGGCTGTTTTAAAATGCAACGGGTTTACGCGAAATGGGGAAACGCGAGAAGTTGAAAATGGGGATTATATTCAACAGAACACTCACCCGGAAGTGTGTTGTGCTGTGTATGCGTAATGTAAGTGCAAACTCCGGAAAAATAATTCCGTTAAGAATGTGTTCAATTACAACAGCTGATTTCTTCGAATTTCTGTAGATTTAAAATATTTGCGTATTTTACCTGTCTGAACTTTGAACTAACACAAGCTCCAGGGATGATTTAACATTATATAATCTTAATTTTTGGCTAAATCGAAGTCATGACATAAGCTACTACCAATCAGGCCAGATTTTTTTTTATCATTATTATTTTTTTTTATGGCGTTTGGATTCTACGGCGTATAGAAAATTATGGTGAAGTATTCTAAGTATCCTAA
>NC_051404.1:2530309-2530512 GCF_015228065.2 Penaeus monodon | reverse complement strand
GTTCGTAACCCGCACGAGAAGGGAGCGAGCCTTCTGTGTGACAACTTTTAATCGCTGGGAATCTCCTAGGAAAGGCCGGTCCAACGTTTCTTTGATAAAGGGCTTAAGAAGCAAAAGCTGATAGGTTTAGGGCGGCCATCGATTTCCAGCCGGCGAGATACGTTTCATCTGTGTTTATCACGGGCTCCAACTGGCTTGATTTT
>NC_051404.1:2529716-2529924 GCF_015228065.2 Penaeus monodon | reverse complement strand
GACAGGCGGGTTACCATACCGCCTCATGTACTGTAGACGGGAGACCTCTAGAGGCAGACGTGTGAACTACCAAAGAAAACACGGCGCTGACGAGGACCTGGGCCAGTCATCAGAGGAAGGAGCGGAGTGAGCAGTAGTTTTTTTTAATCCATTTTCGCCCTTATTGACGAGAGCAACAGGAGTATGAACTCGTGCTGACAGCGGTACA
>NC_051404.1:2528422-2528821 GCF_015228065.2 Penaeus monodon | reverse complement strand
AACACCGTAAGAATACTTTACATTTCTGCATTTAATTTCGTTATGCAAATATCTTCAGGTGCCTAAAGAAATTGAGCTGCAAATATTACATTCGATTTTTGACCCCCATTTAATAACTTAAACCCGTGCAACGTATTTGACTTAAACGCATTTGAGACACAGGTTTATTCACCCTCGAATACGCGCCGTCGAGACACGCCGTCACTTGACACCAGATTCCCTTCTAATCGAAACTACCGGTGACTCCTTGGTCATGCTGCCTCCTCAAAGGTGGTACTTGGACAATCTTAAGTACTGTGACTTGTGTGCTTTCTCACTTGAAAGAATTACTTTGGGCGTCTTTAAAACACTCCACTGCACCATATCTCACTTCAAGCGTGCGGGATCACCTCATAGGCC
>NC_051404.1:2527659-2528388 GCF_015228065.2 Penaeus monodon | reverse complement strand
CGCAGGGTCACTCAGACATCAGACTTACATATGCAGCACATGCATAGACACTGACGTAAAGGATGTATGGAGACAGTAATAGGGAGGGTCTTAGGTATTAATAGGCCATCTAGGGTGGGCCAGCCGCCGCAGCATGTGTTGTATATTTAACTGTATTAAAAAAAAAACAAAAAAACTTCAAATTATATTTACCTAGAATTTTACACATCTTAACCTTGATGGCGACCCATCTCCTCGCCCCGTGTCCTTTAAATCACCCGCAAAACTTTCTTGGAACACCTGGCGAGCCGCTTTCTTTTCTTCAGGGTTCTGTTGTGCTGTGTTGTGCTGTTTATAAATATAGCCGCGAATGACGCCTGTGCACGAGAGACGCGTCGCTTTATCTTAACACCCTTGACTCTTGGCTCTTGCAGCAGCCTCCTCTAATGGGCGTTCGTGGCACGGGGTGAAGAGGGCCAGGCACCGAGGCACTGTGCCTTCGCCTGCGGGGAGGCAAGGCAGACGCTGCAAGTAAAGGAAACGAGAGGACGGATGAAAATGAATGAGGAATTGAGAGAGTGGTTACTTTGAGGGAGAGTTTGTGTAAGAATAAATTGGCAGATTTAAGGGGCAGTTCAGAGTCAAGAAAAAAAAAACTTGAAACAGGGGAGATATAAAGTTTATTATATGTACGGATGACTCTCCCATTCTCCTGTCTCTTTGCTCATGTATAGCATATCTAAGAATACA
>NC_051404.1:2524837-2527255 GCF_015228065.2 Penaeus monodon | reverse complement strand
GAGCCGGATCCGCCTTGGGGCCATAACCTGGCCATCGCCGCGGCATGCACAGTTGCACACGCCCACCGCAGTAGTGTATTATATTACTGTCCTCGCCTTGCTCCCTTTCAAGCAGGATGCAGGTTTCTGCTTAGTATCAGCTAAGCAGCTAGCGCCCCGCCGTGGCCTGCCAGAGGGGCTTTCTTACGTAAAGTACGCAGACAATTGCTTCAGAGGAAAGTATGTTTGACATTAAAGAAATGTTCCAAATAACCAGCGACGATAATTTTATTTTTTTAATCGATAATCTGCACGAGAGTATGACCCCATCTGCAGTAATTGTCTGTTGATTAACTTTTTTTTTTTAAGCGCTGAGTCTCTGTGGAAAATCATAAGATGCTTACTTGACACGACGATTTTTTTTTTCACTCATTATAAGGTAATCATTAGATTTTTTTTTTACATGTTGACGTCTAAAGCAAATTATGCATAGGAGATGAAATGAGGTAAAAAGTGGTAATTATTATCCGAATAAGTCCATTTTCAGTCACAGCTAGTACCACGTGATAACAATATTATTAATGGTATTGATTGTGAACTATTGTATATTCTAAAATAAAGGTTTGATGTTTGCTCAAAAGGTTGTAGATTGTTAAAGACCAATGGAATAGGTCAAGGGTTAGTTAGAAAAGCTATATCTCTTTATCAGACCGACATTTTTCCGTTTAATAGGAATGTAATTTCGTTTTTAAAAGCCGTTTTAGAAGGCGTTAATTTCTAAACTTGTCCTAACTTCTTATGATAAGTTATTCTTTTCTCCCGTTTTCTGTGATTTAATTAATGCGGATAAAAACAGACTTGCGCTGGTCGCTGCAATAAACTTTCAGATCTTTTCCTTTATCATTTTCCTTTAGCCGATTTCAGATCAACGGACTCTTTTCTTTCCAACACTAAATTCTCTCATACGAATTGGCGCTATTTTCTCGTTTTTCAACGAAGTGACGAAAAAAAAATACACATGAAAGACGAACAGATGAGAGATGAAAGTACCCTTTAGACCGAAAAAATATGAGTTAAAAACGTCCTCAAGCATATCTTGGCCTCGGAACCTATGTTTGTTGGCGTCACTGCAGACCCAGACACGCCAGGAAGGGCGACGGGTCGTCCAAGCCGCCGTTCCTCTAATCCGTAGAATGAGATCACGCTATAATGATGCCACGTGGACGACACGCGACCTTGCACTCGGAAAGCTTGGCTGGGGATGAGGTCGTGGAGGGATGGCTATTGGGTCGTGAGGAGGGAGTCTTGAGGATTGAGGACCGGCCATGGGGGTGTTAGATGGGGACACGAAGTACTGTGTAATAGACTATGAAGGTTTGTATAGAGAATAAGATGTTTATTAGGGTTATGGGGATGTTAATAGGATCGTGAGGGTCTTCAGGACAGGGTTCATGAGGATGTAGATCAGGTCATGGGTTTGTAGACTGGGTCATGAGTATAAAGACCATGTCATTAGGGTGTATATCAAGTCGAGAGGGTGTACGTCAAGTCATGAGGAGATAGATTAGGTCATGGGAATATTGATCGGGTTTGGGGGAAAGGAAGCGGTCATGAGAATGTAAATCGGGTCACGTGAGTAGAGAAAACGGTCATGAGGAAGTCAGTCGAGTCGTGGGGATGGAGATTAGGTTATGAGGATATAGATTAGTCCAAAAAGGATGTGAGTCGTGTTTTGAGTATGCAGATCGAGCCATGAGGATGTAGTTAAAGTCATGAGGACCGATTTAACGGCAGACGAGTGATATCGACGAAAGCAAGGCGAGGAAGCTGTCGCGGCAGCACCGAAGCGGCCGTAACGAGGTAGTTAAACGCGGGTTGCTTTAATGGCCGATGTTTACAGGTAATGATAATGTCAAATGGACGAGATTATTTCCCACCGGCAGGCTGGTAGGCCATTACCGCTTATTGCGCCAGGTATGTCCGCTATGCCGCATCGCACGTGCGACCTCACAGCCGGGCTTTTGTTTACATCGCCCCAACAATGGCGAGCACTTTCACTTCTCTTGTAATGTGTAACATGGCGAACATACTTTTTCATAATTGGGTTCATTCTGTCGTTATGAAATGTTTGAATAACGTTAATTACTCTTACTCATCTTTTAACTTCGTTCTCCTGCTGTTTATTTTTTTTTTCACCTCCACTTCCTCCCGTTCCATCTCCTCTTCTTCCTCTGCCTCCTTCGCCTGCCCTCCTCTCCTTCTCTCATCCTACTCCTGCTCTTCCTCCTCTTTGTCGTTGTCTTGTTCTTCCTCTTTCTCCTACATCTCCATCACCCCCTTTTCCTACCTTCACCTCTTCCTTTTCATTCTGTTCTCTCTTCACCACTCGACTACCATCACGTCCTTTCCACCTCATACTCTTCTTCTTCCTACTCTTCT
>NC_051404.1:2524478-2524718 GCF_015228065.2 Penaeus monodon | reverse complement strand
TCTCTTCCCGTCCACAAACCGATCACGGAATAGAATTAATTAGGACGATACGTGATGTAAAGAAATGCTCGTTTTTAAGGTCACACACTGAAATATTCTTCCCCGTTGCCTGTCCATAAAAAAAAATCAAGAGGTAGATTTTTTTTTTAAGTTGGTGAAGTGAATGCAAGCAAATGAAGAGAGAAAGAGGGGGGGGGAGGAGGAGGATGACATAATGAATTGAATACAGATGAGGCAACT
>NC_051404.1:2523788-2524145 GCF_015228065.2 Penaeus monodon | reverse complement strand
TACCAAGGCGGAGACTTCAGACAAAATAAATGTAAGACGAAGGGAAGAAGTTAACAAATAAAATGGATTAAACACCGACAAGAAAAAAAAAAAACCTGAATCATACTCTTCTTTTACGAGGTAAGAGTTGAGTTAGGAGCTCTTTGTGCGAGGAAATGAGACTAGTGGCGGCGCTGGCGAATTAGAATAAGGTTTCGAAGAGGTCGTGACAATAAGGCCGAGTCCCAAGTGGGGTCGGGCGGGGTCAGGAAGAGCACGGGGGGGAGGGGGAGGGGGGGTAAAAGGGACGTTACGGGGTGACTGCATGACCTCAATGTTGTTATCATTGTAAATAACACCAGAGGGAGGGCTTAATGA
>NC_051404.1:2523617-2523745 GCF_015228065.2 Penaeus monodon | reverse complement strand
TTAGGGTGCGGTTCATTTCATATGCATGGTTCTCCCAATGGTTCCTGGTGCCATACGACTTTTGTGATGTTTGTGTTCGGTGTGGCTGTGTTAAGTGCTTTGGGATATGTTGCATGGGGCGAGGCGGG
>NC_051404.1:2523199-2523430 GCF_015228065.2 Penaeus monodon | reverse complement strand
TAAATAAGAAAACGCTATTTTAGAATCTCATATAACCATGAAATCTAGATAACAACTAATGCAGATATTAACTTCCTGTTATCAAAGTATTAAAACTTCTGAATATTCTTTGTATGTATCAAATTGGCTCCAGTGTTGATAATGCTACATAAATCGACTTCGAAAACTGACAAGGATTTTCTCAAACAGTATTAGATGAGACATGAGATTGATAAGTAAAGCTGATAAGAG
>NC_051404.1:2523041-2523160 GCF_015228065.2 Penaeus monodon | reverse complement strand
GAGAATGGGATTATGGTCGCAAACTTGGAGGGGAAGAGAGACAAAGGACAGAGAATAAAAACACTTTAGGAAGGGAAAAAGAAAAGACACATGTACACGCGCGCATATACACACGCGCC
>NC_051404.1:2522713-2522791 GCF_015228065.2 Penaeus monodon | reverse complement strand
TGAGGATGAGTATGAGTGAACGAGAGAGAGGGATGGATAATTTAATAGAAAGAGTGGAAAGAAAGTTAGGGTGGGGTT
>NC_051404.1:2521968-2522603 GCF_015228065.2 Penaeus monodon | reverse complement strand
AGTAGAAACAACGACAGGCAATAAGCGTGAAATATTTGACGCATTCTGTGTGATTATCTCATCGGCACGGGGCGGGGACACAGACGCGAATCGGATTACACCAGAAGCAGAGAGAGAGAGAAAAAAAAACAGGGGAAAAGAAAAATCAAAAACATTTCTCGTATCATGTTTTCATACTGCAGGGATTAAAACTATTTATACACTTGGCTGTTTTTTTTTCAGCTTTTGGTCCCTATACTCACGTGCCGCTGATATTGTCCGCTTTCATTTAAGATCAAATCATTTATTTCCTGCGATAGTGACGTATATCGCATACCACGTGTCGTTTCTGATGGTATGCAAATGTTATGTAAAGGTTTTGTTATTTCTACAAAATTATCTAAGAAAGTTTTTTTTTTCACATACATACACGAGGGAAACTGTATATTATGATTTACCATCGTTATGTAAACATTATAACGATACGAGTACATGGATTTACACAAATGTGTATATTTTTCTGCCTACATGTGCAAAATGTGTACATGTCATTGTACGGACGGTAACCTGTATGTATGCATGCAATATCTGGTGAGTGCGTCTCGGCATTCCTAGCAAGAAAGGATTTTAAAGATTCATCTTTGACCCACGCTGTA
>NC_051404.1:2520775-2521728 GCF_015228065.2 Penaeus monodon | reverse complement strand
ACGGAGCTAAGCAAAGACAGGCACGCAGATGAACAAATATAAAAACTGAGAGAGAGAGAGTGGTAAGGAAAAATTCAAAGCACCTACACGTTTCAACATCGCCTTGTTCATTTCGCTGTACCTGGACATCCCGACACAGGGATACCTTCACCAGGCCCTTGCAACGAAGCACCAGAAACGGAGCGGCCCCCGGCAGTACTGTTCTTCGATGACACGCCCTGATACCACAGAGATGGCGGTCGCATCCCATCTCCCGCGGTCGCATCCCATCTCCCGCGGTTGCATCCCATCTCCCGCGGTCGCATCCCATCTCCCGCGGTCGCATCCCATCTCCCGCGGTTACATCCCATCTCCCGCGGTCGCATCCCATCTCCCGCGGTCGCATCCCATCTCCCGCGGTTGCATCCCATCTCCCGCGGTTGCATCCCATCTCCTGCGGTCGCATTCCATCTCCCGCGGTCGCATCCCATCTCCCGCGGTCGCATCCCATCTCCCGCGGTCGCATCCCATCTCCCGCGGTCGCATCCCATCTCCCGCGGTTGCATCCCATCTCACGCGGTCGCATCCCATCTCCCGGGAAGATGAAAAGGAAAAACAAAGAAGGAACAATGGATTCGCGGAACGTCTGCGCAGACGAAGTGAACGCTGTTTTGTGCCGTGGCTCCCCTCCTCCCCGAGCGAATTTTGAGGGGAAATGAAAGCCAACGGGGAATATTTATAATATCGTTTTATGATATTGGAAAACGGGTTGCATGTCTTGCGAACGTGGCGCCTGACAAGGGTTTGTAACACATATATTTTTTTTCTTTTTTTCTTGTCATTGTTTTAATCGATTCAGAAAGTCTACCCGACGGAAGATAAAGGGAGAGATAAGAACGGCGGCTCTTGACAGGGAGCCCTGGGGTTGTGAGGCTTCGGATTGTGATTGTATCTGGGAAAGACCTCTCTTGTGG
>NC_051404.1:2519847-2520260 GCF_015228065.2 Penaeus monodon | reverse complement strand
GCACACATTGCAGAGAACGACCGACATGCACAGAAGATTGCAAATTTTGTATTCCGTTTTCTATGACTCCCTTCGGCTTTACCTCCTCAATTCGAACAGAAAATGGGAATCCAAATCCCCTCGATTGCAGTTAGAGAGCGATTTGTACTGTAGCCAAAATGCCTTTACAAAGAAAACCAATATAGGAAAAGGGGAAAATGTTTAGTAAAATAGTAAAATTTTTCAATATTTTTTTTTTTCTGGAATGATAGTGCGTCACGTGAGCCTTCCTCTGTCCTAGCTTCCCTCTTCTCTTTTTATCTCTCTTCTTTTCGCATTTGTTTGTAATTTTCGTCTAATCCGTTGTTAATCTTCGTGTTTTTATGGTTATTATGGTCTTTATCATTCTATATTTGTGCCTCCACTCAGTGTTT
>NC_051404.1:2518853-2518950 GCF_015228065.2 Penaeus monodon | reverse complement strand
GACCCCATTTCCTTCCTGACTTCCCTATCTTCTCCCTTTCCTTGTCTCTCCTATTCCCTCTTCCTCTCCCTCTTTCCCTTCCCACTTTAATCTCTCC
>NC_051404.1:2516388-2516859 GCF_015228065.2 Penaeus monodon | reverse complement strand
ATCGTTCATTAATAAGGAATGTGGATGAGAAACCCAGTTTATTATCAAGCCCTTAATCGATGGACTGTTATCGAAGCATTAGTATGTCTTTATTACATCTTTTCAATTCCGCCCAGCATTTTGCATACAAGGTGTTTTTCCGGTTGGGTTAACGGTTTCCTCTCGACTTCGTTCGCTTTCTTTTCGTTAAGTGCCTTGTTTGCTACTCGCTTCCCCCTTTCCCGATCGCCGATGGACCCGAATGAATGGCCTGCGACCACGATTAAGAGCAGGGTCCTCCCACATCGGTAGTGTTCATGACCACAGACAGCCAAAAAATAAACCCAGCGACCAAGTACGGAACAATGGCGCGAGCAAAAAAATCTGGGAGTGAGCTAAAAATTCCGCCACTCATCGCGTCGTTTGTCAGTACAATACCTGGACTCGTGACATCAATTCATTCCTCCTAACTACCGTCAGTCGTACCGACGA
>NC_051404.1:2515603-2516293 GCF_015228065.2 Penaeus monodon | reverse complement strand
GGAACAAGCAGCGACCCGCGTGTGTGTGTGTTGTGTGGCCTCTAGTTTTCGTGGTCATGGTGATGGCGCGGCCGTGTTGTCGGGGCGCCGTGGCGAACCTCCAGCAGCCACGGAGGCGAATTTGGTGATGTGACGAGGCTCTGGAGTGATGGAAAGGGGAGGAACAAGGTGGAGAAGTGATGCTTTTGTTTGTTGTTATTGATGAGGGGCCGAGAGAGCCTCGGCGCCGTGGGCTTCCGGGCTGTGGATGGCGAGCAGGGGATGTGTTGATTCACGAGCCCAGAAGAGCTTTCGAAGCCTTGTGTCTTTTCGCTGGCGGGGCGCGACGGATTGCCTTGTGAACTGATGGAAATAAAGGTAAATTTTGCACATTCAGAGAGAAAGTGTGGTGAAATTATGCCCATAGAGTTCAAAAAGAAGAAAAAAAAAACAAGATGCATTGCATATTCGGACCACATCATAAATTTGCAAGCACGTGACATTTTTCGTTTGAGAATTATGCAGCAAAAACGCTTATTAGCTAAACTCTTCATATAATTTCGAGTTCGAAGAAAAACCGGTCGATAAATAATCCCAAAATAGAAAGAAGAGAAAATATAACTTGAATTTATGAACTGGCAAGTCTTCCTCACTACTGCAGAGTCGATGCTGTAACTCAGAAACGTAGCGTGTGCTAGTGTCCCTCACCCT
>NC_051404.1:2515370-2515532 GCF_015228065.2 Penaeus monodon | reverse complement strand
ATTTCCATCTCACTCCACTTCCTTCTATAAACACCCATCTTTCTTTCATCATTCCTTGTGTCTTTGTGCTGTCTTTCTTCACTACCTTTTCGTCTTGCTTCTGTTTCTCTCCTCGAGTCTTGAGCTTGATCAGTACTTCTACGTGTATATCTTTCGATTACC
>NC_051404.1:2515085-2515289 GCF_015228065.2 Penaeus monodon | reverse complement strand
GGCTTCCGTTTTCTTCGTTGCCTTCCATCGATACTTTCGTTTTGCACGTGTCAGCTTCTCTCCAATATATTTGAACTTCCCTCTGCAATGACTCAGCCACAGGAACTTCCCTCCACTGTGACCCAGCCTTCCTCTTGCATGAGAGAATTTCCCTCCTTCGCGATCGCTCTTCCCTCCACCAATCTTCCCTACCCTCCTTTTTGA
>NC_051404.1:2514509-2515041 GCF_015228065.2 Penaeus monodon | reverse complement strand
CCTCCACTCTGATTGTATTCCCTCCACCATAACGTATTCCCTCCGCCGTGGCTGAAATTCCCTTTAGTAACTGACTTTCCTAACTTTTCCACCAAAATAACTGACCTTTCCCTCCATCGTTTCTGAGACTCCCTCCACCACAACGCTCGGCCCGGTCACTTTTCCCTCCAACTTGCTCAAACTTCCCTCCGTTACGACGAAACCTCTTTATACGGCAGACAGTCAATGTTCCCTGTCCAATAATTATCACCCTCTCTGCAGATATTTACCTCCACCTTCGGTTCTCCCCCTGAAAACCTCTTTCTCGCTCTCATAAATGCCCTTTCTCTCCCTTCCATGGGAAATTTTCTCCTCTCTCCCTCTTGAAAAGCCTTTTTTTTCTCTCTCCCATGAAACCTTTTTCTGTCCTTCCCATGAAGGAGCTCGTGAAAGCAGTTTCCTTTCTTTTTCCTGGCAAGACGTTTCCTCTCTTCTCCCTCTCTCCCACGAAAGCCCGTTCTCTCTCTGTTCCATGTGCGTTACTCCTTCACCG
>NC_051404.1:2513371-2513628 GCF_015228065.2 Penaeus monodon | reverse complement strand
CTGCACATGAAATTAAGCTAATTACAGGCAAAACAAAAACTCCTTGCAGTGCTTTCAGCCATAAGATTTCCGTCTTAAGATTTTTGAATGTTGTTTTATGCACTCCCTTTATCGCGGCTGTTCCATCGCCGTTAAAGATTGGCGAATCAGTTTAATTGTGAATGATAGTAATTGCAAGGCTGTTGGGCTCTGATAGCGACTGCATTATTGATATTGCATCGCTCTCTGTGTTTTTGTTTCATTTCATTTTTATATCA
>NC_051404.1:2512895-2513034 GCF_015228065.2 Penaeus monodon | reverse complement strand
CCTACTGTAAACATTTCAGGCATTTAAAAAGCCACACTCCACACGGGAGAAAACCAAGCCAGAAATCCTAGGTTTGCACAGAGTACAGTGACTTTTTACCGAATATATTGGAACGGATGATTGCTTTTTTTTTTTAAAA
>NC_051404.1:2511885-2512799 GCF_015228065.2 Penaeus monodon | reverse complement strand
CGAGCAAGGCGGTTGGGGAAGGGAATGTTATGAAGGGATCGAGGACTTAGTTGGCAAATGGGGACTGCAAATATTTTGATTCTTATTAATTAGGTTTGGGATTTGGGCCTATCAGTTGTTGGACTTTCAACTCGTGGCATTCTTTAGGAAACGTGTTGGTTTATAATGTAATGGGAGAGTAAAAACATGAGCGAGAGAAGGACAAAGGTATGGGAAGAAAGAATTGACTGAAAATAACAAAAGCTAAAAAAAAAGACAATTCTAGGGGGGGAAGAAGATAGATAGAGAGAAAGAGATACACGTAGAGACAGATGAAAATAGAAAAAAAGATGGAACTCGAAGCAATACAAGCTTGATCCAGAATTCGAAATTAGACCTTTCTTTGTTATATCTATGTCATGCAGGTGTAGACGGAAGAAGAAGCAGAGGAAACGGATAAGTCGAACGGCCTCAAAGAAAGTCCGAGAAGAAAGGACGGATGTCAGCGGTATATCAGATACGCCCCGATGCGTCTGGCCGTTCAGAGCGCAACGGGGAACAGGTGGGGGGAGGGAGGAACAGAGGAGTTGGGGGCAGCTGGGGGGAGGGAGGAACAGAGGAGTTGGGGGCAGGGGGGGGAGGGAGGAACAGAGGAGTTGGGGGCAGGTGGGGGCAGCTGGGGGGAGGGAGGAACAGAGGAGGGGGCAGGTGGGGGAAGAGAAGAAGAGAGGAGGAGGGTGAACAGGTTGTGGAAGAGAGAAGGATGGGGAGGAACAGGTGGGAGAAGGGAGGCAGAGAGAAGAGGGATTAGGTAGAGGAAGAGGAGAGAGGAGGAGGGGGAGGAACAGGTGGGGGAAGAGTGAAGGTACAGGTGGGCCTTAAAACCACAGGCTCTTCGTTTTGCATACACAGAGATTTCTTGTTGCTTTTTGGAG
>NC_051404.1:2511611-2511681 GCF_015228065.2 Penaeus monodon | reverse complement strand
AGTAGAGTAGAGTAAGGGAAAACGCCCTATGCAGAATGTGTAGAGTTAAAACCGTAAGAGGAAGGAACAA
>NC_051404.1:2510849-2511306 GCF_015228065.2 Penaeus monodon | reverse complement strand
CATCACCGAGAAAGAGAGAAAAAAAAATGAGACAGTAGAAGAAAGTCAAGAACAGAAGAGAAAAAATGAATTAACCGCTAACAAAATGATACAAAAGCAACGAAGGAATCTCAGCATCTGCCAGACGAACGGCCTGTATTTCTAAGGCTCACGTGGGTAGAAAGATCCCCGGGACGTCACGGCGCGAGATGAAAGGAAAGGCGTCCACACAAAGACAGCAGACAGCTCGGGGAAAGGAAGTTGGGCGACACACGCGAGACACGCCCGCTGTCGCCAGAGCCACGGCCGAGCATCCTGTCATGGGGACTTTTTGGCCCGAGATGGAGGTCGCTCTCTCAGACATGCTCGTGGACATGCGCGGATGCTTGGATGCTTGTTCGGGCGTGGTTGATTGTACGAATGCTTGCTTTTGCGTATTTTGTATGTCTCGGATATATACACGCGCGTGGTTACGCTA
>NC_051404.1:2509696-2510607 GCF_015228065.2 Penaeus monodon | reverse complement strand
ATATGACCCGCTGTATTTTTCATCTTCTATTTGTTGTGCTTTCATTTCTTTCATGAATTCTTAGATTTCTGCGATTTTATGTGAGAGTGAGAAGCATAAATCCAGAAACACAGACAACAGACGACATGAAGATACAAACAAACAGACAATCATTATTATGAGGCAAACATACCAGACAGACATGATTATTATTGGTAAACAGACCGAACGCACCGAGAGAGACGTGATGAGACACCTGATTGAGACACAAACTAACAGATACTCTGTAAAACGATTATATATTAAGAAATACTGACAGATAGACAAACAATAGATGAATCAACAGAACGACGGAACAAGCAGATAGACACAGAGGACAGCCCACAAGGACACAGACCAACAAGTAGACAGATTAATCAACAAACAGACGAACAAATCAACAGTCACAAGAATAGACACATCAGGCAAATGAACGTTCTGAGAAAATACGATGTTGAAATAACTTGAAAATCAGTTAAGTACAGCTGCATGACTATGCATGAGAGTATCGAAGTGTGATATGGAGATAATACAGCATTAACGAGCAACAAGTGGCTTAATGATAATTGGTAAGGACGAACGTCAATGAAAACAGAGGTCTCGATAGCCTGGGTCATCGGAAAGCGATAGTAGGTCGGATCAAATTAATTAGGGGGAAGCCGAGTGGCATATCAGTGCCTAGTGTTAGTAAGGCAAACTGTGAGGGAGGGTTTATGAGGCCTTAGTATGAGGTGAGGCATGAGATAGAGAGTACACCTATTATTAAATTGTATTTCGAGGCTTACCTGGTGATTTTGAGTGTGAGGGATTTTGCAACCTTTTGAGAAGAGACTCGCCTTTTGAGGCACATAGCGAATCAGTTGTACCATGAGGAAGAGATCTCCCCCCCCCCC
>NC_051404.1:2509342-2509536 GCF_015228065.2 Penaeus monodon | reverse complement strand
GGGGGAAAGCCGCCCCCCTTGCAAGGAAAGGGGCCCGAGATAGGGGAAGAGTTCGAGGATGAGGGGAAAGAGTTCGAGGATGAGGGGAAACAGCTCGAGGATGAGGGGAAGGAGATCGAGGATGAGGGGAAAGAGTTCGAGGATGAGGGGAAAGAGTTCGAGGTTGAGGGGAAAAAGTTCGAGGATGAGGGGAA
>NC_051404.1:2508538-2509233 GCF_015228065.2 Penaeus monodon | reverse complement strand
AAGAGGGAATGAGGGCTAATAATCATTGAAACAGATGGATAAACTACCAAACAGCACACCGACAGCGATAGAAAAGCTCATCCTCCACCCATTCCAGGCCAGTCCAGAAGGCCAGCCGAATACAACTGCAGTTAAATATGACATTCCCAACAACACTCCGGCCGGAACCCTTAACCTGACCTTTTACTTCCGTCCTGCTGCGAGGGAAAGGTCACTTGGTCAGCTACCGTGTTTACCCCGAGTCCCTTCTCGCCGCCTGCGCTGCCTGGGGTCTTTCTGCATGATGCCCACGACTTTGTTTAATATGCAGGTGTGTTGCTCTTTCCTCGTTTCCTTCTTTCCCTTTGTTTTGATCTTATCTGCTTCCTTCCGTTTTATCTTTGCTTTAGTGTATACAATTTTAACCATATTTATTATTTAAGATTCACCAAAATATCACGGTGAAAATCATTTCTCTCAAATAAATGCCAAGGAAGACCGGGGCCTTAGCGAGAGAAAATTAATTTGTTCAAGCTGGATTTCTCGCGGCACGATTTCTCAACCCAAGGTGACGTCGCACGGAGCTGTCTTTCTTCTCTTTATTTCATAATCGTCTGTATAGGTCTACTTTATCTTCGAGAGAAATAAATTGCGAGCGGAGATATCGACATGCAAAAATCTAAAAACAACTTTTTTTTTTCAAGAATACACTAGAT
>NC_051404.1:2506740-2508457 GCF_015228065.2 Penaeus monodon | reverse complement strand
TTTCTCTCGAGAATCGCACGCCATTATCACACCAAGTGTAGATATAATATCCATGAGCAAAGGAGTTTTAGGGTCTCGAGACAACTTTTAGAGGCCAGGCTCATTAAGTCCAGGCAGAGATCATCACGAGAAGAGAGATCATTAATTCCGTCATTATCTGGCGACGAGGCCATGACTGGAGACGTAGGTAGCTTTATGAGCAACTCCGAGAAACTGAGTCTTCGGCAGATGGTAAACAGAGGCGGATCGTGCATCACGGCGAGAACACGATTCACTGTTGACACGCCGAGTAAAACACGTCATAAAAAAAAAATAGTTAATTAAGCGTGAGAAGAAACGCTCTCGAAGCTGCCATTTCGAAACGACTGTCTCACTTCTCGAGTGAACGGTCGTGTTTATGCAGGAGGATTTTTCATTCGTAAAACAAGCAACTTCTGCAAGACTAAAGCTGGAAAGACGAAAGGCAAAGCCATACGTTGAGCTAAGGTAAGGATCAAGTTGAAAATGACCAACAGGTAGCGGAAACGAAAAACGAAGTTAGAAATTGATGGCGAAAGAACTTTAAACCATCTTCAACGTCCCGAGCTGATACTTGCTTCTGGGTTTCTTCCTATTTCGAATTGAAATAAGTCCTGGTTAAATAAATTAATAAAGATTATATAGATAACAGACTGAGTGATAAGAACAGAGAATAATGGACAAAGAACCACCAAATTGGTAAATTTCTCAACACAGAGGAAATAAGGCTGACATTTCACATTCTTTAAGAAAAAAAGAAGGGAAAAAAACGTTAATGATTTTTTGCTATAAATCCTGAGTCAATATCGTTTTCGGATTCCATGTTTTCTTTTGACACCAAACACTTCAGAAGGATGAATTAAGCTCCTCCCCGAATCAAAGGCCTTATGAATGTTAATACACTGCTGCGCTCGTCAGAAAGGCATCAACCCCTCGGCTCAAAAGATAATCACAAATAACCAAAGTGTAACAATAAAGGAGAACAGAAGAGAAACGAAGATTAGAAACGGAAGGATTAACCAATCTACCGAACAGCCGAATAAGCAAAGGTCGAATGAATCTAAAACTGATACATAAATAAATCGAGTAAACAGTCGATAAAAAAAAAATGCACGATAGATGAGAATGCATACCGAAAGGCATTAGCATAAAATAAAACGTTTTTTAGAGCAATTTTTTTAAGTGAAATATTTTCAATGACACTTTATTGTAGATCCCAACTTCAGGAGCAATATTACAGAACGTACTTTACAAACTATTGACCTTTTTGTTATGAATATGATACTCTTTTGATAGACACTTATAATTAATCCAGGTATAATGCGGACAGATATGTGAAAAATACAGAACTGCCTTTTTGTTTCTGTAAACCTTACTTGCCACAGCCGCTACCTCTACGTATACAATATGCAGTACGAGGAAGCTATTTATCACGGCTATTTAATCAGTGATTCATCTTTTATTTAATCACATAGCTATGTTTTCTCGAAATCAATTGCTAACAGAACTACTCTGATTATCTCTGATTATTGCTCGAGATTACGCGTTTCCAATTTCATCGTACTGGCGACTATCAGTGAGAACAAAATCTAGATGAATCTTTAATCATCATTTGGCATGTCAATAATCCTCCTATAAAGAATACACTCAGTTACCTGATCTTAGTTACAAAATAGCAACACGCAAGAAATTTAAAAAC
>NC_051404.1:2504639-2506343 GCF_015228065.2 Penaeus monodon | reverse complement strand
CTGTTTTTAATTTCTTGCGTGTTTGCTATTTGTAACTAAGATCGTAACTTGAGTGTATTCTTTATAGGGGGAGTATTGACATTCAAATGAATGATTAAAGATTCCTCTAGATTTTGTTCTCACTGGAAGTCGCCAGTACGATGAAATTGGAAACGCGTAATCTCGAGCAATAATCATAGATAATCAAGTAGTTCTGTTAGCACTTGATTTCGATAAAACATAGCTATGTTATTAATAAAATTAAATTCACTGATTAATGGCCGTGATAATGCTTCCTTCGTACTGCATATTGTATACGTAGAGTATCGGCTGTGGCAATAGGTTACAGAACAAAAGGCAGTTCTGTATTTTTTCATTATCTGTCCGCATTTACCTTATTAATTATAAGTGTCATCAAAAGAGTATCATATCATAACAAAAAAGTTCAATAGTTTTTGTAAAGTACGTTCTGTAATATTGCTCCTTGAAGTTTGGGTCTACAATAAAGTGGTCCATTGAAAAATTATTTCACTTAAAAAAATGCTCTAAACACGTTTTATTTTATGCTAATGCCCTTTCGGTATGCAATTCTCATCTATCGTTGCATTTTTTTTTTATCGACTGTTTACTCGATTTATTTTATGTATCAGTTTTAGTTTATTCGACCTTTGCGTATTCGGCTTTCGGTAGATTGGCTTAATCCTCCGTTTCCTAATTCTTCGTTTCTCTTCTGTTCTCCTTTATTGTTTACCTTTGGTTATTTGTGATTATCTTTTGAGCCGAGGGGTTTGATTGCCTTTCTGACGAGCGCAGCAGTGTATTTAACATCATAAGGCCTTTGATTCGGGGATGAGCTATTCATCCTCTGAAGTGTTTGGTGTCCAAAGAAAACATGGAATCCGAAACGAATATTGACTCAGGATTTATAGCAAAAAAGCGTTAACCGTTTTTTTCCCTTCTTTTTTCTAAAGAATGTGAAATGGTCAGCCTTATTTCCTCTGTTTGAGAATTTACCAATTTGGTGTGTTCTTTGTCCATTATTCTCTGTTCTTATCACCAGTCTGTTATCTATTATAACATCTTATTATTTATTTTAACCAGGACTTATTTCCATTCCGAATAGAATAAACCCAGAGCAAGTATCAGCTCGTGACGTTGAAGATGGTTAAAGTTCTTTCGCCATCATGTCTAATCTTCGTTTTTTCGTTCCGCTACCTGTTGGGTCATTTTCAACTTGATCCTTACCTTAGCTCAACGTCTGCTTTGCCTGTTCTCTTTCCAGCTTTAGTCTTGCAGAAGTTGCTGTTTTACGAATGAAATCCTCCTGCTAAACACGACCGTTTCACCGAGAATGAGACAGTCGTTTCGAAATGGCAGCTTCGAGAGCGTTTCCTTTCTCACGCTTAAATTACTATTTTTTTTTTTTATTACGTGTTTTTACTCGGCGTGTCAACAGTGAATCGGGTTTCTCGCCGTGATGCACGATCCGCCCTTTTACCTCTGCCGAAGACTCATTTCTCGGGTTGGCTCTAAAGCTACCTTACGTCCCATCCTGGCCTCGTCGCCAAGATAATGACGGAATTAAATGACTTCTCTTCGTGATGATCTCTGCTGGACTTCATAGCCGGCCTCTAAAAGTTGTCTCGAGACCTAAAACTCCCTTTGCTCCATGGATATATATCTACACTTGGTGTGATATGGCGTGCGATTCCTCGGGAAATAGAA
>NC_051404.1:2503862-2504568 GCF_015228065.2 Penaeus monodon | reverse complement strand
GATAATCTAGTGTATTCTGAAAAAAAAGTTGTTTTTAGTTTTTGCATGTCGATATCTCCGCTCGCAATTTTATTCCTCGAGATAAGTAGACCTATACAGACGATTATGAAATAAAAGAAATAAAGACGCTCCGTGCGACGTCACCTTGGGTTGAGAAATCGTGCCGCGAGATCCAGCTTGAACAAATTAATTTTCTTCTCGCTAAGGCCCCGGTCTCCTTTGCATTTATTTGGAGAAATGTTTTTCACCGTGATATTTTGGTGAATCTTAAATAATAATATGGTTAAAATTGTATACACTAAACAAGATAAAACGGCAGGAAGCAAATAAGATCAAACAAAGGGAAAGAAGGAACGATGAAGAGCAACACACTGCATATTAAACAAAAGTCGTGGGCATCATGCAGAAAGACCCCAGGCAGCGCAGGCGGCGAGAAGGGAAATCGGGTAAAACGGTAGCTGACCAAAGTGACCTTTCCCTCGCAGCAGGACGGAAGTAAAGGTCAGGTGTAAGGGTCCGGCCGAGTGTTGGTTTGGTGAATGTCATATTTAACTGCAGTTGTTTCGGCTGGCCTCTGGACTGGCCTGGAATGGGTGAGATGACTTTTCTATCGCTGTCGGTGTGCTGTTTGGTAGTTTATTCCATCTGTTTCATGATTATTAGCCCCTCATTCCTCTTTGTCCCTGTCTCTTTCTGTCAGTCCTGC
>NC_051404.1:2503525-2503811 GCF_015228065.2 Penaeus monodon | reverse complement strand
CTCCCTCCTCTTTCCCCTCATCTCGAACTTTTTCCCCTCAACCTCGAACTCTTTCCCCTCATCCTCAGAACTCTTTCCCCTCATCCTCGATCGTCTTCCCCTCATCTCGAGCCTGTTCCACCTCTCCTCGAACTCTTTCCCCATCCTCGACCTCTTCCCTCATCCTCGGCTCCTTCCTTGCAAGCGGGCGCCTCCCACGTGAAAAGTTTTTAGTTTAGCCGCCAAATGTCGAGGAAAGAATCTCTCAGCTTCACTGCCGGCTTTTCACGAGTCTTGGATGACGAGG
>NC_051404.1:2503107-2503425 GCF_015228065.2 Penaeus monodon | reverse complement strand
TCTTGTGTTCTGCTGTGTGGGGCCCGTGTTCTGATATTTCCTGCTGACTGCTTTTTTTTTCCTGCTGGCTCTGTTGGTTCTGCTGCCTGCTTTGCGTAGCCCGGGCGTGGGCGTAGGCGTGTTGCGTTGATTACTTCCGACGGCATTATTGTTATGCTGATGTCAATACCTTTGTTTATTTCATTCGCTTCGTCAGGCTCTGTCGCATAGCTGTGGCGGACGGTACGGAGAGCACGCATTCTGAAAGCGTTGGTGAAAGTACGCGTAGTATAGGTACTGCATATTAATGTACGTGTTGGTAATGTGTGTGGATATTGG
>NC_051404.1:2502206-2502552 GCF_015228065.2 Penaeus monodon | reverse complement strand
TCGTTTAATGCATGAATTAGACTCAAAACTATTGCAATTTTGGTTTAAAATATGTCCGGGGGAGATTTAGTTCTCAACATATTTTTTATCGAGTTAATAGAAGTTCAGACAAGTGGCTATTACCTCAGCGAAACCTGGGGTAGTGTGATGTATTAGAGCGTGCACTTCTTTTCATAAACTATTCCCCCAGAAGATGAGGTTATTTACATGTATAATGCAATTTGGGCCAAAACGGAAGGGCAATTTTCCTCGCCTGACCACGTGCGCCCCGGGCATTGTAGCTCAGGAGGGCAAATCAGGATAGCTGAATTGACCCTTTTAGAGCAGATTTCTTCGTTTTTTTTTC
>NC_051404.1:2501740-2502102 GCF_015228065.2 Penaeus monodon | reverse complement strand
GCCTTATCGGGTGGGGTCTCGTTTCGAATTCATGCATATTAGATTCCGACATTTCTAGACGATTTTTTAATTAAGATATCACAAAGTCGTTAACCTTCGAACTTATTGTGTATTATTATTTTTTTTTACGTCTGAGAGATGAGAATGCATAATCGGTATTGATTTTTTTTTGTTTCGTTATTTTTCGCAAATGACTTTGGAAAAATGAAATGATACTACAAGAAAAAAAAATTAATATGCTTCGTAGTGTTCACGTTTCTTTCCCTTTGTATGTATATGATATATGAACCTCTTTTTGTGCTATTAGCTAGTATCTGTTTATATGTTTACGGTTTTATTTAAGCGTGTTTACTTACTTATTC
>NC_051404.1:2501409-2501499 GCF_015228065.2 Penaeus monodon | reverse complement strand
GGCGAACCACGCAAGTGAAAGGGATCGAAGCTGGAATGGCGCTATTAGGAATCTCGCTCTTGAGATGGAATCGGCGGTTCTGAGCCACGA
>NC_051404.1:2500871-2500947 GCF_015228065.2 Penaeus monodon | reverse complement strand
CAAGAGAGGGGGAGACTCTTCTGTCGATCAATTGTAACACTGATCTGCAATATCTGATAATCAGCTTGGCGGCGGT
>NC_051404.1:2500294-2500399 GCF_015228065.2 Penaeus monodon | reverse complement strand
AAAAGACCCTTTGGGCGTGCGCTCACCTTTCCCTCTTCCCCCTCCTCCCCTTCCCTCCCCTTCCCAACCCCACCCTCGCCATACCTCAAAAGACCCTTTAGGTGT
>NC_051404.1:2499921-2500247 GCF_015228065.2 Penaeus monodon | reverse complement strand
ATCACGCCCATGATGAGTAATCTCCGCTCGCTGCAAACTGCTATGGTGTGATGCAGCCTCATACATATTCGGTCGGACCTTTTCCCTACATAGAATTAGGTTGGCTGATGCTCATTTGTTTCAACTTTCTCATGCAAATCCGCGCTCTGATGCATGGCGGTTTTAAAGCTGCTGTTATCATTAGGGAAGACTTTCCAGTTTCGGGGTTTATTATCATCCCGCGGTTGTGTTAGTTATTTGTTTAATTGAGACGTGTGTGTCTGTGCATGCGTGTATGTGCACGAGGGTTGTGCACGAGGGTACCCGTATGTGTTTGCTTTCATGTG
>NC_051404.1:2499433-2499895 GCF_015228065.2 Penaeus monodon | reverse complement strand
AGCTAGTCTCTGTTGTGGTATATGGGTTATTGCCCTATTGCATCACAGTAATCGAGTCACGCACAAGATAAAATCAATCAGTTGATGCAAGGCTTTAACGCAGTCAGATGTCGCGCGCGTGAGAACTGCTCCGCACACGCTGCACGCAAGGTCTGTTTATGGACCTGGGTTGCACGAAGCCTGTTCTTAAGCTTTCGATATGGAATATCATGCCAAGATGACTCGAGGCAAAAGGAAGAGTCACAGACATTCCTATGGACGAGCATGGACAGAGATGCTGATTCAGTAATCTACTTATTGTCGTGTTCATCTAATTTGTTATTCACGCCCACTTCCGTCCTCACTCGTTCACTCGGATCTTGAACGAATGCATTAGAAAACCTCTCGACTGAAATAAAGCCAGTGAAATTAGTTTCACATATAAAAAGCACATTTCCAAAGTCACATCCCTATTCTTCACAC
>NC_051404.1:2499132-2499407 GCF_015228065.2 Penaeus monodon | reverse complement strand
CGATCACATCCATAATTAATTGCTTCAAGGCCATTTCATTCCCCGACGCGACTCCGGAGAAGAGAACCAAAGACTTCTTTCCCGAGAATCACGAAAGTCAGGAAAACGCCTGGCGCTGACGTGACTGACGGAGCCCACCAATCGGCACATCATGACACGGGGCTGACGGCAGAGGCTGGCTCGCGGCTGCAGGCCCTGACGAAGGAACGGAAAAGGCCGCTGCAACGTCTTGCCTTTTTATTCTTCGTGTTGGGTTTATGGTGGCGGCGTGGAAG
>NC_051404.1:2499029-2499093 GCF_015228065.2 Penaeus monodon | reverse complement strand
GGGGGGGAGGGGCATGTTTGGGTTTTGTTATTTCGTTTGGGCAGAGTATGTGTTTTCTCTTGGT
>NC_051404.1:2498278-2498710 GCF_015228065.2 Penaeus monodon | reverse complement strand
CTGAAATAGCCAAGTCCTAAGATCAACACTGAATCCGCATTTTAACGGAAATGAAGTGAATAATCGTTTCAGGTGTTAACACAAGCGCACTATATCCCTTTCCATACACCTAGTGTGTATGACCTGAGGAATAAGTAAACACCACGAGTGAAAAAAAAAAATCAGTGACACGAGACAATAGATATTAATAGTATTCGTTGTTTGAGAAATTTAATTCATGATAATTCGTGGCCGGGGATGAATATCGGATTGTGGAATTAAGTCCCGCGCTTCGAGAATCGCTTTCGGTGGTTGGAAAGTAGGAAGGTCGCGTCAAGTGAGAGCCCATGGCCAAGATGCTGCGGATGTTCAGTTCCTTGAGGAGGAACAAGGAGAAGAAGAAAAGAAACAAACGCAGTAACAGCACTCCCTGCGCCGAGGCCATCAACGGGC
>NC_051404.1:2497451-2497550 GCF_015228065.2 Penaeus monodon | reverse complement strand
AGCAACTTACCATAAAGCTAAGATAACTGTTGCTATCTTTCTTTAGATTTGAATTATTTGCATATACTTTTTATTTCAATATATATGTATAAATGTTCG
>NC_051404.1:2497277-2497426 GCF_015228065.2 Penaeus monodon | reverse complement strand
GAGTTTGTATGTATGATTAGAACATGATAATGATAACAACAGCATGTCGAACAGAGAAGAGATAAATGACAGAAAATCAGGCATGACATGAGTCCAGCCGCAAGGAATGCCCTCATCAGCGCGTTCACTTGCGGGCAAGTCAGTTGCCT
>NC_051404.1:2496697-2496889 GCF_015228065.2 Penaeus monodon | reverse complement strand
AAGTGTGTCAACAAAATCCTTGTTTGTGATTGACGTTTGAAATTCGACGCTTGGACAATGGCGCTTTCGTTCCGCTGTTTGCTTTTCGCTCAGCGTTCTCGTGCAATAACACGATCAATCAGACGGAAAATTAATCATAACCTTTTTTTTCTCTCGGACTTTGATTTTGCTTAGTTTGAGTAAGTTTGTGTG
>NC_051404.1:2495789-2496178 GCF_015228065.2 Penaeus monodon | reverse complement strand
CCGACATTACGCAAAAGGCACCCAACCTCATGTTAATAAAACTTCATAGATAAACAAACAAGGGCAGCTTAAAGTTACCACCAGATGTGAGTTTTCATTTCGATTCACTCTACGACAATTTGCGGAAAATCGATACGGCTTCTACGTCACAGAACCTCGCGGAGAATGAATGTATTTACGTTGCTTATCGAGGTGAAATCATCCGTATCTCTTATCAGCTTTATCAGTTACGAGTGTGTTGCTAAATTCTTCGATATACATTCTCGGAGTCATATATATATATATATTTTTTTTTTTTTTAAGCATGAATTCGAAATTGGAGGAAGGTAGAAGTGTGTGTTGGGGGTGGGGGTGGGGGGAGGAGAGAATGGGGGAAGATGTCGCAATGG
>NC_051404.1:2495403-2495723 GCF_015228065.2 Penaeus monodon | reverse complement strand
TGGAGTAGCTTGTGCGTCAGTTAATTTTTTATGTATATATATAAATATAAAAACGCCTCTATACAGCATAGCCGCATATGTACACACTCAGTAGTTTATATACATATATATTTTTTTTATTACGGAGGTTCTGCACATTGATTTAGTTTTACAGCTGCATGAAACTTACTAAGTGACAACAGCAATAGAGTAATCTGAAATAAACACAGGAAAGTGGAATTTTAACCTATGCATACACAGGAAACGCCCCTTTTATCTCAAATATCGCAGTTCCCGGTGCTTGGGATTGCCGGTTCCTCGTTTTCTATATCGAGCCATAG
>NC_051404.1:2493978-2495039 GCF_015228065.2 Penaeus monodon | reverse complement strand
CCTCCCTCGTCCTTTCTCCCTCGACCGAGCATCACGCAATCGAAAACCGCAATAAAGATAACCATCATCGAAGAGAGGCATAACCGTCGCCTTTGTGTGGCCACCATTCACCTCTAATGCCATATTTAGTGGTTGCATCAGCGGCAGTTGTAGTTCCTCGGGCTCTGCGTCTCCTCGAAAGGTATTGCTTCTTGGGAACTCTTGATTATTAATTTTCCAACGAAAGAAATGGCGGTTATTGTAAGTGATGTTCGAAGGAATTTGAGTTTTAGGTTTCAGTAAGAGTAATGGAATAATCGTTTGGTTGATACGCTGTATTTTAGTGGATGGGGATGGTGGTAGTTACGAAAATAATAATGACAGAAGGGGTATTTGATCATACTTTGTGGATACTAATGCTATTGTGGGGCAAGGTCACTGTTAGTAACGGATATTTATAACCGTTCAAGTGTGATTATGAAGGTTTTGTTAATGGTTATATAAAATGTCTTGTGTAACATATATCTTGCCGATGGATGAAAATGTTTTGTGCAATCATTAGTTAACCCCATGATGATAATTAGCAAAACGATTAAGATACATGATTATTGAAAATGCAAAGGTAAACTAAATAAGTCGAAAGCGATCAGAAGACCATAAGCCAGAAATCCTTTCTTTAAACATTTCCTAGAGTATAAGCTCGACACATAGAAACAGAGATAACTTTTCCTATCTCGTCATATCCAAGTGAAAATCTTGATAGTTCACGGTTGTTACTTTATAGTTATTTCACAAAAACGAATGCAGAACGATATCGATCGACCTTGAAGAATGTACCAGAATATAATGACAGTGATATGACAATAACAAATATGGAAACTAATAACAATACCCACAGTGATCACAGTCACAATGGTATCAGGACTGCACATGCAACCCAGGCCTTCAGAACAGGCACGGAGGGTCGGCTCCTGCAGCTAGGGAAAAAGCACACACACGCTCCTCCCTGTAACGCGGAGTAACCAGCAAAAAGTATCTGTAATTATCTCATTACGAAAGGGCGGCCACGAGGCATGATGGGC
>NC_051404.1:2492841-2493140 GCF_015228065.2 Penaeus monodon | reverse complement strand
TCCGATTGTAAGTGTGTACAAGCTGAAGAGGAATTAGGTAAAAGTGTAAAAATAAAGAAACTTACCGGCGGAGGTCAATGTGAATATAAAAAGGAACAAACAAATGCAAGAAAGTGAAATACCAGTGGGAATGGATAGGTGAATATATGAATAGATAACAAAAGGAAAAGAAAAAAATGCTGAACCAGATTTCAACCTTGCCTGTGTATAAATAACTACTCGCAGAGATGTCAGAACTGCAAACGAACGTACGAGAGTTGAAATTCAGTTAAAGTAAACATACTAATAGAAAAGAAAAG
>NC_051404.1:2491919-2492702 GCF_015228065.2 Penaeus monodon | reverse complement strand
AATATATATGTTTCCTCGCCTCCTTTGACATGCCGCCTCCCTCGCTCACCTGTCAGAACATCGGCCTCACACCCTCAGGGTCGAGGAAGATAGGCCTATAGTGGCAGTTGGATCTCTCCCCCTTCCCTCTCCACTCTGCCCCTTCTCCTTCCTTTCCTGCCCCCTTTCTCCGTCATTACCCTTTCTTCCCCTCCTCATTCCCCTTCTCCCTCCCTCCTCTCCCTCCCTCCCTCCCTCCTCTCCCTCCCTCCCTCTCCACTCCTCCCTCTCCACTCCTCCCTCTCTCCTCTCCCTCTTGCCTTTGTCTCCTCCTCCCTCGCCCTCCCCTCTTTGGCAGTCTGTAGATACAACCTGTGTTCTGTGCGGACACTGGTAAACATGGTCCAGGTCGGGGGTTCTCGACCTGGGGAGCGTGAGGGAAGGGGAGTCCCGAGGAAGACGGGGCTGAGGGAATTTCTCTTAATTATCGTAGACTGAATGGAATTACGTAAGATGCCATACCTCTAAATGTAGTGTATGCCATACTTCCAAATATGAGTGTTCGGTTTACGAAACTCTTTGTTCGGTGAACTATTTTATTTTTCTGTTGATTCAGCATGGATCTTTGGCCATTCGGTTGAAAATATCAGGGAGAAAGTAACTGCTAAGAAGGGCCGTGATAATGAAAGAGGTTGAACCGGACTATAAGCTTGGGTTGAGTATGGTGAGATTAGATTGAGATAGGAAGTGACCGAATAGGTAGGGTTTGATGCTTAAATTGGGTAGACTGAATGAGGTGTATTG
>NC_051404.1:2491403-2491863 GCF_015228065.2 Penaeus monodon | reverse complement strand
AGTCGATTTATATTTAGGTAAAAAAAAGGTATTGATAAATTTGAATGAAAATAAACTGAATTGATGAAGTCAGACTATAACGGTTGGCATGAATTACTAAATGACTGATGTGATCACAGTTTTCTAAACTTGCTCATGTCATAATATTTACGATAACACGACCTCCCCGACGCCCGCCATTAATAGTATAAATATATCTTCATGAGTCACCTGTCATGACTGACACTTCTTGGCGTGTGTATAGATGGGGATAGGCCGACCCGCCACCCAGAGGCTGTGCGATACTCTTTCACTCTCCTCTCCCCTGTTCCTCTACTCCCCCCTACGTGAAAAAGAAAAGGAAATGCACATAAAAATACCCGCCTTATAAAAAAAGAGAGGGATAGAAAAAAATAATGACAGAAATCATCACTCACCTTAGCGGGGGAAAAAAACGGACACTTCTTTGCGACGCGTGTGT
>NC_051404.1:2490941-2491155 GCF_015228065.2 Penaeus monodon | reverse complement strand
AGCTAAGGGGGACACGCGTGTTTGATGTTCTGCCGAGGCGCACCTGTCCGAAAGGGGGTTTGTGGGATGTCTGTCGCGCATTCGCCCATTTCCCGCCACCAATCTCTCTCCCCTCTTCCTCTAAACCTCTTAGTCTGCTTTATGACTCTTCCGATTTATCTACTTTTGAGATTCTCTTACATCCCCTTCCCCCCCCCCCCCCTTTACGTCTGTT
>NC_051404.1:2490392-2490532 GCF_015228065.2 Penaeus monodon | reverse complement strand
AATCGGCGGCCGGACATGACGAAATTACCTGCGCGCCTCCCCTTAACTTGTCCTTACCTGCCATTAATTAAGAGACAGGCGGGCGAACTCCCCGAAGAATGCGAGCCACGTTCGAGCGCGTGCTGATGAGCCGACTGAAG
>NC_051404.1:2490036-2490101 GCF_015228065.2 Penaeus monodon | reverse complement strand
CTGGGAAAAGGGTCTTGGAAATGGGAGAGGAGAAGAGAGCGGACGAAGCGAAGTAAAAAAAAAAA
>NC_051404.1:2489724-2489958 GCF_015228065.2 Penaeus monodon | reverse complement strand
CAGAAGGAAGACTCTCCGAGATGAAGGAATGAGAAGAGGAGGGAAGCGAGGAGGGACTGGCAGGTCGAGGAGAGAAAGAGGCAGGGGACGAAAGATGGGCAAAGGGAGGGGAGAAAGGGAGATGGAGGGCAAGATACGAAGTTAGAGTATTTTTCCCCCTTCGTGTTAGTCACGGAAATTTATCTCGTGAGGCATTTACCACCAAAGCAAATGATGCGCCTCATTTGTCTCCTT
>NC_051404.1:2489531-2489701 GCF_015228065.2 Penaeus monodon | reverse complement strand
CTAATTAACCTCCTTACGTAACCGTGTCGAACTAATGATTAATTTGCTTTTTGAGTTAGAATTTTCTCTCTCGTCTTCTCTTCCATTTCCCTTCCAAGATTTGTTTTGGTGGGGCGGGGCGTCATTTTGTCATGGAGGAGATAAATCCAAGAGTCTTAATGAATGAAATC
>NC_051404.1:2488395-2488694 GCF_015228065.2 Penaeus monodon | reverse complement strand
CAAACAATTCGTTATAGACAAAGAACGGAATGATGTATGTATATATTACACCTCTACCCCCCCTTACCTTATCTCTCCCCCCCTCCCCCCCCATCCATGCCCGAGTGCCTGGGGTAAGGCTTCAGTGCCCGGTGGTGCCCGTCGCTTAATTAGGCCAGAGAATACCTCTACGGCAGGTGGGCACTGTCAAGCAACTTCCCCCCGAGTGCCAAGTGCCACCCATGGGTATTCTTGTTTCACAATCGCTCTTCTAAATATAAGTAAGATGTTTGGAATATGTCGTGACTACAGTTAAATGG
>NC_051404.1:2487757-2488155 GCF_015228065.2 Penaeus monodon | reverse complement strand
AAATGGACGATGAGGAGGAGGTCAAAGAAAAGAAAAAAAAAAGGATGGATCATAAGAAGGGATATGAAGAAGAGAGAGGGCGAAGAATATAAGAAGACGTAAAAGGACAATAAAATAAGGGAAGACAGAAAGAGGAGATGGAGGAAAAGGAAAGAATAATTATGAAGAAAAGGAGAAGAATAGTTCGAATAATGAGAAAAAGCAAGAAGGACGGAAGGGAGACGAAGGGGAAAAATCTGATAACAGGAGGAATAAGAAAAACGAAAGAGAGAGGATAAAGTTTGTAAGAAGGGAAGGAGGCTTAGAAGATAAGGAATGATAAAGGGAAGGAGAAGACAAAGGACAAAGGTTGATGAGAGGTAGACTTGAGAGGGACAAGGAGAGATAAAAGGTGTTGT
>NC_051404.1:2487650-2487714 GCF_015228065.2 Penaeus monodon | reverse complement strand
TTACGACAAATGGGAGAGAGGAATGGGAACGTGAGATAAGGGGTCGGATGAAAGCTAAGGTTGC
>NC_051404.1:2486982-2487268 GCF_015228065.2 Penaeus monodon | reverse complement strand
CAACAAGGAAGCAGGAAACGAGAGAAAATGGGGTCACATGGCAACAGGCAAGAAAAAATAATATCCATGAGATCACGGAGATGTGAACCCGCGTCTGAATTGCCAAATGTGCATGGTCTCATTCTTCAGCAGACAGAAGCATATTCTGGGTTATCAAAAATGCTTTAAGATTTAGGACTTTCCTGCGATTAACGTCAACGCATTTTGTGTCTTTGTGCTGGCATTTCGGTTTTCATGATTGAGGAGACTCGGGTATAAACGATGCATTCGCTGAGGGGAGAGCGGT
>NC_051404.1:2485883-2486653 GCF_015228065.2 Penaeus monodon | reverse complement strand
CCGCACGCGAATCGGTCACGGGGCCGGACCGCGAGAGTCGTTTTGCGTAACGCAGATCGCAGTGACTTCCACGGCGAATTGCCCGTCGTATCACCGTGGCGTCGGACCCGTGGGAGAGTGAGAGTGCTGCGTTTGCTCACGTAATGATAAATGTATTTTGAACACTGAAGTTTACTGGAAGTGGATGAGCGTCCCTCGAAGACGCGTTTGGAAAGAAAAAAAAAAGCATATCTTTTCACTGACTTATATCCCACTTATTTTTTTGTTATTATCTTGGTTTGAAAATATAAAAAAAATCCTGATAATGAAAAGTGAGACATTTTGAACCAAAGGATTAGGAAAGAAAAACCCAATGCCAACAAATCCGAAAAAAATAACCAGTGATAAAGAAAACGAGAAGTGCCGATGATAAACAAATGATGATAAAAAAAAAACGTCGATGTTAAACAAAACTGGTATCCTCTCATTCCGCGGGGAAACAGGCGTAAAACAAAAACAAAAAAAAAGCCAAGCGAGGGATCATAAACATTAACAGCAGAACAACATCCCCGACGCAAGAGAAAGAGAAATAAGAGGTGTTTTACCATAAGGAAAAGGAAATGACAATCGTGAAGGAAATGAGGAAGAGGAGGGCGAGAGGAAATGATAGGTCATCCTCAGGTGTGGGACGGAGGGAAGGAGAAAGGAGTAAGGAGGAAAAACAGAGGGTGAGTGGTAAGGGAGGGGGTAATAGTACAAAGAAAAAAAAAGGAATTAGAGAGGGAGGGAAG
>NC_051404.1:2485070-2485757 GCF_015228065.2 Penaeus monodon | reverse complement strand
AAACAGCCGCCCATTTCTCACTTCGCCCGGCGTCCCAAACGGTCTCCTCACCTGATGGAAGATGACATTTGTCTTGCAAGATCTGCGGCGAGGAGGCTCCTTTGGACGCCGCGCTGCCTGGCCTTGTGTCTGGCATTTTCTCGCAAAAAGGCCGGAGGTGAGGACCGAGCGCCTTCTCTTCGCTTCTTTCTTAAAATCACTAGAATATGTAGCATGGGTTGGTTAGGGTTGATATTCTCCGCAATGGGTAATAAGGTGAATGTGCCGCAGAGAAAGTAAGAGAGGAAAGCGAGATGGGTCAGAATGAAGAATACTGGAATAGGTATGTCACGAGAACGAAGGATTCTGACTGGTTTAATATAGATATTTTCGATAATGTTCCATACCAATAACAAAGTAGGAAAGAAACGAAAAACAAAACAAAACAAAAGACGTCGGAGAAGCGAAAAGCGAAGAACTTTCCCGTGTTTTGTTCCTTCCATCCTTTCTTCTTCCCGCCCACGTTATGACAAATTCAAGCAGTCTTGTCTGTCCTGGTGCTAACCCAGCTCACGGGAAACACACAATGTTTTATATGAGCGGGAAGTGATATACAGTTTGGCCGCTGGTGCAGAGGGAAGGCTTTTCACGCTGTCTCGGCCGTGGTGGCGCTTGTGCAGCAGAGAAAACAATAGCGTGGACAAGGAG
>NC_051404.1:2484744-2484887 GCF_015228065.2 Penaeus monodon | reverse complement strand
GGTGGGGGGGGGGGGCTTAACGACTTTGTCCCGAAGCGAAAGAAAAATAGGAATACTGATATTGGCTGGAACTTATCGCTTATTGACGTAGCGGATTAACGTAACTTTTTTTTCCTTTTTGAAATGGACCTCAGGGGGATTAC
>NC_051404.1:2483979-2484550 GCF_015228065.2 Penaeus monodon | reverse complement strand
AAAAAAAAGGCATAACCACTCCGTCCTTTAATTCGTGGCAAAGCACTGCAATTCTGCTTAGAAACGCGACTCCGCCTCCTTCACAGAGTGCCATTAAAGGACGCCAAGAAGCAGGCAAAGGATTTAGTCCGTGGCCACTTTAACATGCCACCTTAATCCAGCCCCTACTCCCTTCCCCCTCTCCTCCCCTCTCTCCCTCTCCATCCCCCTCTCCTTCCTCCTTCCCCCTCTCCCTCTCCTTCCCTCTCTCCCTCTCCTTCCCCCCTCTCCCTCTCCATCCCCCCTCTCCCTCTCCTTCCCTCTCTCCCTCTCCTTCCCTCTCTCCCTCTCCTTCCCCTTCTCCCTCTCCTTCCCCTCACCCCGTCTGTCCTTACAAGGGAATATTGCTCCTCTCAGGAAACGGAAGGATTTCCCAGCTCTACCTGTGAATACGTCCCTTGTAAAGATCGCATCACAGGCGTTCTTATGGGGATCGTGTTAGGCTTTCCCGAGACGCGATTTCCTCTTTGATGATTCCTTTTCTTAGGGAGGTATTTGAGCGTCTGATAAAGGAAAGAAAGGACGGGGAGAT
>NC_051404.1:2483302-2483598 GCF_015228065.2 Penaeus monodon | reverse complement strand
GAAATTACCAAGGCGAGCGGGGAAATGTTGCTTATTGTATCATACGGTTTATTGTTTTTTTTCTTTTGTTTGGGATTGTTTGCAGTGCATTTGCATGTTGCGTTCTCTGCATTATTTCTTTTCTTAACGTTACCCCTTTAATTTTTTTCTTTTAAGTGTTTTCTTTCTTAGGGGAAAGACTCGTTCACAAGCATTCAATTTTTATTTTCTCTCTGTGCTTTCTCTCTCGTTGCATTTTCCTCATTTTTCTTTCCTTCCTGCTTCCTTTCTCTTTCCTTTTCCAATCTTCATTTCCG
>NC_051404.1:2483156-2483256 GCF_015228065.2 Penaeus monodon | reverse complement strand
TAGCAAATGCAGATTGTTTTCGAATTGCTCGTCAAGGTGATTTTCATGTCAGTGTGTAACTGTATGCTTTTTTTTTCGTCTGATTTATAGGATTGCCTGG
>NC_051404.1:2482269-2482717 GCF_015228065.2 Penaeus monodon | reverse complement strand
AAAATATGAACGATGAGACATGCGCAACGGCCTTTTCCCCGCAAGAGACTTTTCCTCTACTTGACCTTCACAACAAAGAGCTTTCATTTGCTTGTATAATGTCAGTGACTGGTGATTGCGATACTGAATATATACCTAGAGCTTGCCACTGATTATGTAATATCACGGTGAGGCTTAATTGCGATCGCTTGAAACCTCCATCGTATGAAGAAGAATAACGACGTGCCATCATTATTACGTCATTGGTTCAGTTATTCATCTTAATTTGTTTAAATTGCGTCTGATCGTTGATTATCGTACTTTATCATCGCTATTACGTTAATTTTCATAATCAGTACTTTGACATTTACCTCCTTAATTAGAGTTTAAACGTCTCTTTCTCTCTAAATTATTTACGTTTCACGTAGTTGTTATCGGTATAAGATTGAGGTTACGTATAAGTCTCCAC
>NC_051404.1:2481865-2482228 GCF_015228065.2 Penaeus monodon | reverse complement strand
AGAACCTGTATTTTGCTTGCTGGTGACATCAGTGAACGCAATTCGATTAATTGATGCAGCCATAAAATTCGCATCTTTGCACGGCAAGAGTTAGTTGGCAACCTTGCTCCGGCGCCAGCGACCAGCCTTGCAGGTGAAAACTTTACCTTCACGGAGACAGTTATCTGGAGTCGCTTGGCCGTGAGTTTCTTAGGCACACTTGGATACTTAGACAACGCTGGTGCTTTTTGTGTATGGGACTTTTGTATGCTAATGAATTTAATGGCGCCTTAACCACTTCATGATAATTTATGGTCTTGAGAATGAGCGTAATTGTGGAGGTGTAGGGGGGGGGAGGGTCTGGTGTTTTAGCTTTTGTGTCCT
>NC_051404.1:2481250-2481603 GCF_015228065.2 Penaeus monodon | reverse complement strand
TTACAATGAATGTCTTCTGTCGATCTGGTCGTGTGAAATTTCCCCAAGCGACAGGGTGAAAAAGTGATCGGTGTGACAAGGTGCTTCGGTTGCCTTGGAAAACACATTGCAATTGCCTTTACGTTGCACTTAATTATAAATAAGAGTGAATAAATAAATGCACACATACACTCGCTCGTTGGTGTTTCCGTATGGATCTGCAGTATATATTTTCGTAAGGACAAAATGCGTCTTAGCAACTTTTATTCATCCTTCAATGTGACAATGACGTAAAGTTGAAAAAAAAAAATCCTTTATGTTTGAAGAGTAGCTAAATACATACAGAACCCCCTTGCAAATAAACTCGTAACGAG
>NC_051404.1:2480100-2480369 GCF_015228065.2 Penaeus monodon | reverse complement strand
AGTTATCTCTCACGCGGTTGTTTGAAGGATTGTTGAAAAGATTTCACAGTGCTTAATGAATTATTCAACATCTTCATCAGTTTTTACATGTTTTATCCTCTATCTCTTTCTCTCTTTTGTTTGCATTTTTTACTGTCCTCTTTCTATAATATTTTTTTCTGTTCCTCTTTTATCTATCCTTTAGTGACGTCCTTCTTATCCATTGTTCTGGCAACTTGTGTTTACATCTTTTCATTTTCCTTATTATTTTATTTCCCAAGTCATTTAAT
>NC_051404.1:2479688-2479911 GCF_015228065.2 Penaeus monodon | reverse complement strand
TCCACGTCCTTCTGATAGAAAGGCAAGCATAGAGAGAAGTAAAGGCAAAGGCAGTTGGATTTATACATTTATACAGACAGATATACAGAACTGAAGGTAAATAAGCAGACACGCAGGCAAACATACCTATGAAGAGTAAGAGTAACAGCTGACAAGGACGAGAATAGGTCTACAAGACGAAATCACAGCAGGGTGTTAGAGAGAAAGGAGTAACCCTTCTGAG
>NC_051404.1:2479406-2479538 GCF_015228065.2 Penaeus monodon | reverse complement strand
ACTTAAATAGCCGTAATTTAACTCCGGAATGTGCGTAGATTACGTCGCGAGAAAACAACACGGCGTTTGAATCGGTAGTTTTGGTTTCATGTGGTTGTTGTCGATCTGTCTTATCCTTCTTATAGCTTATTT
>NC_051404.1:2478623-2479217 GCF_015228065.2 Penaeus monodon | reverse complement strand
GTTCAGTCTCTTTTATATCGTATCAGAGGCATAGGTGTTAAAGAACTGCAAATGTATTCTGATAATAGCAACTTAACAGCTGCTTGAATGTGTGGTCTTGGCCACACTAAAAGGCCCGACACACACCCTGCTTCCGCCAGGGGTGGGTGGGGCGGGGGGGAGGGAGCAATCATGAGAGTGGGGGAGGATGGTGATTTCACTGGTGTTTATAATTCTGATAGAAACTTTAGTGACCGATTATGTCACTGCCGTGATGATGGCAAAGGAGCTTTTAGTCACGTTGATGACTGGGACACTTGATGATGATCGCGACAGTGATGCTGGTGATAGGCGGTCATGAGCAAGGTGTTAAGTGCGTCGACAAGCTGTCGGAAAACAAAGTGGTAACAACAATAGAACTGATTTAAGCGATAACAGCGGCGGAGGTAGCGAAGCAAGTGGAGAGGGCCGTCCTTCACACCGTCCGTGGGTGCCTCACACACACACGTGTAGACGGGAGACAGTGGTGTACGTACACGCGGCCTGTGCGCACGGCAGCGGCTCCCCCTCGCTGGCTGGAGGACCCTACCCGTGACGCAACTCCTACCTGGACTG
>NC_051404.1:2478183-2478574 GCF_015228065.2 Penaeus monodon | reverse complement strand
CTTGCGCTCCCACCTCGCTTTGGGTGGAGTGCTTCTCCCACGCCGAGAATTCGGTCTCTTTAAATCGGTAATGCCGCTTCAAGTGCTTTTTAAATGCTTTTGTGCCTTGTATTACGGCGTTAGTGCTTTGCCTTCATTTTTGGCTTTCTGTGTGTAATTTGGTTCTTAAAATGGGTAAAGCCATTTCAGAAATATTTGTGTTTAATGTTTGTTTATCTCCATCGGTGGAAAAGCGGTGGAATTTGAGGGCCCGGCAGTCTAGTGTGGACAAACGTGGAAATGAATTGTGTGCGGAATTGTGGACGTGTCACGTACGAGGCACCCGTGGATACTACGGGGATAATGTGCTCAGCCGGACTAACTGGTGCCACATCCTGTCACGAAGAAAGGA
>NC_051404.1:2476814-2477492 GCF_015228065.2 Penaeus monodon | reverse complement strand
AGGCCACGTCCTGGCATTCAGCACACAGACGAATATCATCCCGGCGCAGGAGGGAGGCGGCACAGTAGTTAGCTGATGCAGGAAGTGAGTCGCGCGGGACAGGCGAACTTCAGGTGCGTTTATCCTGCGGATGTCCTAGATGATCAGAGCGGAGCGGTATCAGCCTGAAGGACACCCACATGTCCCGCGCTCCACTTAATCCTCCGGCCGAGCCTTGGTGTCTTCTTGCAACAGAACTGGACACCCACCTTACGCCCTCACTCTTCACCCTCGTCCCTCCCCCTTCTCCTCCCCGCCCCCCCACACACTTCCCACTCATTCCTCTCGCTCTCAACAACAACCCCCCCCCCCTCCATCCTCCCTTTCCTTGCTTAACCCCTCCATCGCCCACACCTCCTTCATCCCCAACCTCCCCCTCACCACCTCTTCACCCCTTTCCCCCCATCTCCCCTATACCTCCTCCTCCTCACGCCTCCTCCCCCTGTCCCCCAAACCTCCCCTTCTTACCCCCATCCCCTCCCCCTCCCCCCACCCTGATATCCCTGATCTTCTTACCCCACCGCAAGCAGGTCTGACTCTCTCTCTTGTGATATTTACAATGCGAGCGTGATGCTTGCAGGCAACACTGGTACATCATCCAGGGCAAACGTCAAGCAAGTGAATTGAAATGAGTTTTCC
>NC_051404.1:2476473-2476789 GCF_015228065.2 Penaeus monodon | reverse complement strand
ACGTGATCCCCTCGAGTAAAGCTCCTTAGTGAATCACTGATACGTTTGGCTTCTTGTCATGTGCTGAGCATCCGGGCGACATAACATCGTGAGGGGTACAGCACGACCTCGTACTTGTCACTCAGAATGTTGCAGCATGTCAGGGCATATGTCTGGGGGATTTGAGACGTGTAAGTAACCATTAGCTGTGGAGAGGTTGCTTCTGTTCCGATCGCTCGTGCCTGATCTGGACTCGTTTTGAATTCACTACTTGGAGTCTTGTTGTCTGTGCTATTTTAGCTCACCCATTTTGCTCCTTTTGTTATATCTGTCAGTT
>NC_051404.1:2476092-2476279 GCF_015228065.2 Penaeus monodon | reverse complement strand
TCTCACAAGACGCACCTACATAAATACAATTTGTTGTATAACATCCTCAATATAAAAGTTAAATTTCGGATTTCCTGTCCTTGTCACGTGACTTCGCTTGTCATCTTCCTCCCGCATGACGCGCAGGATTTGATCTCAGCAATCACAGAGAGAACTGCTTTTCTGTTTAAAGTGCTATTTCGCTATG
>NC_051404.1:2474561-2475326 GCF_015228065.2 Penaeus monodon | reverse complement strand
TATACGAATGAATATGCCCATACGATAATCACCAGTACGAAAAAAAACGTTTTATAAGCAGTACTTAAAGTTGTTGGAATTACGAACGTTTTCTCTCGCGAATGATTCGTTTCCGTCGTGAAGAGCTAAGCGGTGAAATCTCGCGTTGTTTGCCGTGTTTTGTGTGTTGTAAAAAAAGGGTTGGAGTGAAACTTAGTCCGAAGATTGTCGAGAAAGTTCATCCTTCTGCCTCGCCGGCTATCTTTCTTCTTCTCTCCCTCTCTCTTCTCTCCCTCTTTCTTCTCTCCCTCTCTCTTCTGTCCCTCTTCTTTCCCTCTCTCTTCTCTCCCTCTTCTTTCCCTCTTTCTTCTCTCCCTCTTCTTTCCCTCTCTCTTCTCTCCCTCTTTCTTCTCCCCTTCTGTTTTCCCTCTCTCTTCTCTCCCTCTTCTTTCCCTCTCTCTTCTCTCCCTCTTCTTTCCCTCTCTCTTCTCTCCCTCTTTCTTCTCTCCCTCTCTCTTCTCTCCCTCTTTCATCTCTTCATCTTTCTTCTCTTCCTCTTTCTTCTCTTCCTCTCTCACTCTTTTTCTCCGAAGTACAAGTAAAAAAAAAGAATGCAGAGAATCGTTTACGGACAAACATACGTGTCCATGTTATACGGTCACACGCGCAGAAGCTCAAATGAACACCGACTGACGCACGTACCTCCATGCGAAGACGGACGGAGATACAAACGTGCACAACTATACCCGTGCGCATATTATACGCCGTTCTGCCGATAGCAGTACG
>NC_051404.1:2473711-2473871 GCF_015228065.2 Penaeus monodon | reverse complement strand
TCTTGTCATGCTGGTGCACACGCCGAATCGTGGCCGCACACACGCCCCCGCCAAGCATCAGCGGGCGGCGAGGCGTGGTGGCTTTGTCACACTTCCCTTACGTGGGGCTGCGTTCATTTGATCCATTTGCTTTTAAGGATGTGTCTTGCATTGTTTGATG
>NC_051404.1:2472977-2473092 GCF_015228065.2 Penaeus monodon | reverse complement strand
TATATCACTCGTTCCTTCCTCCTGCGCTCCCTCCCCGCCAGAAGCAGGTCTTGTCTAAAGGCTCGTCAGCAGGGGAAACAGAGCGACGTGTGCGCTTGCTCCTTCGTCTATCGTC
>NC_051404.1:2472150-2472380 GCF_015228065.2 Penaeus monodon | reverse complement strand
CTCTGCTTTCGCCAGGAAATTCCTTAACTGCGCGCTAATGGTCTCCCTCTATAAACACACTACTTCCGCCCAGTGAGGAAGCATCATACACCTATTTTTTTCTCTCTTTCTTTTTTTGAAAGAAATACACTTCGTATATTAACCCTTATTCGTTCTGTTATTCAGGCAGTGTAATCTCTTTTATAATTCCCAACCTCTTTACTGATAAAAGTTATCGCTTCCTCCCTCTC
>NC_051404.1:2471888-2472087 GCF_015228065.2 Penaeus monodon | reverse complement strand
GCATTGACGGGTGAGGAGTGCCAGTGCCGAGAGAAAGCTTCAACAGGTTATGTGTGGATGGCATTCGTTCCGCTGTGGTTGAATTGTAGGGAAATGGTTCTCTTTTCGGAATGCAAATAGGGTTTTTGTTCGTGTTTAACTCTTTTCTGGTTCAGTGAAACGCACATAAACAAACAAAGTAGGTGATTAGCGGGAAAAG
>NC_051404.1:2471409-2471487 GCF_015228065.2 Penaeus monodon | reverse complement strand
GGCCTCAGAGGACTCTCATTCATGACACTGTCACGTCGTCTCCCCTTGACCCAAGGGAACGAGAGAGGGGAAAACACG
>NC_051404.1:2470938-2471319 GCF_015228065.2 Penaeus monodon | reverse complement strand
TGAAGGATGCTGGTAATGGCGTAGCTGAAGGAGAGGAGGATAATGAGGACGGTAAGGAGAGGAGGATAAGATTTATAGAGGCTGTACAGGATGATGCCACTTTAGGGATAGGAGAGTGCTGGGCGGGGGGTAATAAACTGGGAAGAGGGCGAAAGGGAGGAGAGGAAAGGGTGAATGAGAGGGGGAGAAGCGAGAGCGCGAGGAAGGCGCGATAATAGACTACAAGGATCGTGAAATTATGTCAGTGGAAGTATTATGGCGATGGCAGTAATAGTTATAAGGATGCTGCTGCTAAAAGTGATAAACAGGACAAAGTGGCCGTAGGAGAAGTAATTGTTGTGATAATGGAGGTTATAATGTTAACAGTGCTGAGGAAGGCGG
>NC_051404.1:2470413-2470903 GCF_015228065.2 Penaeus monodon | reverse complement strand
TCAGAATGTTAGAGGGACAAAAAGTTAGTGAGAGGATGTTCAGAGGAACGTTTTTAGGCAAAATGCGTAGCAGTGCTTGCAAGCACTGCGGGGTGGAGAGTTGCTTTAAACAGCGGCAGCGGTAGAAACAATGGTCCGCATCGCTACGTAGAATACAAAAGGCAAACAATACAACAAAAGATAATTTAAAAGCGGCTATGTAAACACAACATGACAGAAGTTTAGAGGCGATATGACGCTACGTATGTCAAAATAAGCAACATTAGCCAGGATGACGAGTATATAATATGAGTAATTTCATAATTTATGTACACAACGCTTTTCCCTTTAACTCCAAAACGGCTTTGGGGATTCCATGAGAAAACTAGAATTAGACGAATATCATCTTGTGCATCAAAAGAAACGATTTGTTGAGGGCAGAATAACACCCGTATTTAATAGATAGTGACATTGCACCAAAACAAAATAACCTACGGAGAAAAGACGCCCG
>NC_051404.1:2469938-2470335 GCF_015228065.2 Penaeus monodon | reverse complement strand
GATTAAGTCTCATTCCATTGACTTGATTTAATTCTGATTTATTACATATGTTCCTGTGTAGGTTTTACATTGATAAAAATACGGTTGATGGCAAGTGACAAAAGCCGGCGAATAATGATAGCGGAAAGTCATCCCTTAATGACATTTGAAATACTCGGAACTTTCGAATGAATTACATAATTGCTCGCGCTTGTCTCGTCTGCAACATTCGAGCAATGCTTGTGAAACTTGCAATTCGCGCGACAGACAGGCATTTCAGGCGTTTCCTTGTTGATTTTGCTCGTTCTGCCTGACCCGGGGAGCCGCGAGCGCTGTGGGCTCCTGTGATTAGGTGGCGTGGCTTGGAGGGGGGGCTCTGGGTTGAAGGGGGCTTGCAGCGGGGGAGGAGAGGCTTGGA
>NC_051404.1:2469405-2469777 GCF_015228065.2 Penaeus monodon | reverse complement strand
TTCCTTTTGAGGGGTGGTTGTCATCGATCTTGGTTATTTAGAAAGACCATGAAAGCGTGGCTGAAGCGAACGATACGAGAGATATGCAATGAAACGCACACTCTTCCCCTCCCCCTCCCGGGAATATTATCATGGCGTTGTTTACATCAAATTCTATAAAATGATGCGTTCGAGGCGAATCCGACCTCACGATCTTTAGGGAAAACAGCATCACGGTCGCTCCAGTTCGCACGCGATAGTACAGACACGCCAGGATTGCAGCGCTCTGACGCAACCTTCGCAGATCAAGACGACTGTTGCACATCTTCAAAGGCGCCTCGTAAAATGCGTCAGAACATGCGGAAGAGCACCCTTGCGAGCCATGCTGAGTCA
>NC_051404.1:2468616-2468852 GCF_015228065.2 Penaeus monodon | reverse complement strand
GAAAAATGAGGATTTCGGGCAGGAGGCGAAAGGAGGGAAAAGGCTCGTTTTGGCGCGGTAGTTAGACTGGACGTGGAAGATCTGTGGGAATCTGCCGGCGTGAATATTGGATGGGCGTTGAGAGCCGTTGAGTGAAGACCCGGCAGTGCTTGGTAAATAGTTTAGATCAGGGCCGCCCGCGTGCCGATGCTCCGGTTGTGGCACTGGCACTGGCGGGACGCGTCTGGTATTGGGGA
>NC_051404.1:2468266-2468432 GCF_015228065.2 Penaeus monodon | reverse complement strand
CCCTTTTCATTTGTTCATCTGCCCAGAGCTGGGACAGACGTCAACTCCACACGTCTCCCCTTGCACAAGGGAGTCGAAGAATTGCAAAACATTTGCTGTTCTTTGATCTTCCTTCCGTGTTGGCTTTTACGCAAGAATCAAACACGCGTCTGATATACCATCGACG
>NC_051404.1:2467884-2468232 GCF_015228065.2 Penaeus monodon | reverse complement strand
TCGTCCCTATCGCCTCACTCAAGTCCCAAGAGCAATATGGCTTTGCAGAGTGATATTCCTCTTGTGGCAAAGGCGAGTTTGCTTCCCGTTTGTTGCAGGTCATTTGCAAGGGCAATTCTCAAGACGCTTCGTTTTGTTAGAGTGGTTATCTGGCTATGTTTTGTATTTTGTTCATGTGTACTTCTGCGGACGATGCAATACGTACATGAATGGTATTTGTTGCTTGCATACATGTACGTAATAAGTCCATGGCCAAGAGAAATTGCAATACGGTTTTCCTTCGACTCAGGAAATCACGATTTAAGAAGATTGAAGGTTTGTTCTTGGGATCGGCAAACCCTGCGGTAT
>NC_051404.1:2466708-2467183 GCF_015228065.2 Penaeus monodon | reverse complement strand
CAGAATACACCGAAGTGACCTTCCCCTTCCCTGCCTTTCAGATAGTGGTAGTTGCAGCGAGCGGCCGACAGAGGTCAGGACCGAGGACTCGACTTCTCACACAGAAAAATCAGGTACTTGTCATAACTATTTTGTGATTACTATTTTTCTGGGTCTCAGCAATTCATTTTTTTTAAATTCTGGGATTCAGTAATTCAAATATTTATTGTTTTTTTTTTTAGAGTATGATTTTTCTTTTCTTTAATGATGCCCACTTTTTATCTAAAGTTTCAAAAGGCAAAAATCTTACGTTTCAAAGAGATACTAGATGACGGTGAGTGACGGGAAAATGCGAGTTCCTTGTTATAATTTAAATAGAAGGATCTTTGTGAAGATTTTTTATGCTATTACCTTTTCTCTGGTCAGATGTGTAATATGTGATGTGATTATTCATTTAAACAAGTTGGATTATGCTAATTATTTAAAGCAAAATTTG
>NC_051404.1:2464388-2466633 GCF_015228065.2 Penaeus monodon | reverse complement strand
GTCCCTTCTTTTTTTATCTTCATCTTTTACTTTTTTAGTGTTATGTTATATTGTGTAAATTCATCTTGAGTAATGGAGACATAGAGGGATTTAGAAGAAATTCTGATTTTGTTCAGGGTATGAATTTCGTATGTGTATTTTTATGTGTCACGGCTTCACGTGTATTTACATTTACTTACTAAAAAAATTGTAAATCCATAAATACAGGTTGATCCTCATTATTTACTGTAATAAGTATATAAAAAGGATTTAGTAAAATTTAAGATATGAAAACATCCCTCTATGATTTCATGACTGATATGCGTCTTGCATGACTGTATTCCATTTTGCGTTTGTGCACGAGCATCACGACCCCGTTAACGTGCCAGTGCCAGTGCCACCGTCTCCCTTGAGCGTCTACTCCAGGGAGTGCCACAGTCAGGACCCGTGGTGTGGCACTGAACTGGGGGCTGGGAAGAAAGCATGAAACAGTCTTGTTTTCTGTTTTGTTGTTAATTGTTGCAATTTTGAATGTGCATGGTTATTTTTGGATTCGTTGACGACTTGCCTGAGTAAGCTCTATCTTTGCGAATTTAACTATTACCATTTATTTTTCTGTCTTAGCTGTATGTTCTCAACAAATCTTGCGCACTCTGACGTAAGGAAAAGTAAGTTAAAAACATTTGGTAGTAGGGAAAATTACTCAGCTAAGTGAGCATGTAGAATGTGCATCTTTCCTGTGATTTTGTGGGCGGCGCAACGTAGCTTGGAACACTGTGTTGCCCCCCCCCCCCCCGTGGTCCCGCATGTGTAGAGTTGCACATTAACGCTCCAGTAGGGATAGGAAAGAAAAAAAAAACATACAAACACCAAGCAGTTACTTATCTACATATATCTGTGTCTTTGTATACGTATGTACAGAACTCGAGATGTTCGCGGAAATCTCTAAGAAAACACGAACATGTGTCAAGGAATTGTGTTAGCATATGGTTGTCTACATGTACATTAACTGGACATTAACACTTCTATACAGATATGTCTTGTGTTTTTGTTAATATTGTTACATGGTGTACACAATTGTTCGCATGACATGGGAAATTCACTGAATATGTATTCGGGTTTCCCTCACGTTGGCTATGGTCTATTTGTGGTATACTCTACTTCTGTGTTACTTTGTAATTTTCCCATTCATTTTTTGTGTGTTGTGATTAGAAACCGTTATACGTTATTTTTCTCCTGTATAGCTCTCTCCAGTTACACGTCAGCACGTGACAGGTATAAACGGAATATCCTTGAATTTAAATAGTATTTTTTGTTATCGGACTAAACCGCACCGTTCCGAGACCTTGCCTCCAAGCGCACATGTAAACAAAATTGCATGTGCGTTCGTGAACACAAGAGGTGGATTTTTCATTTTTTTGCGATATCTCTCACGTGATACAACAGAAACTCCTTTTGATCTCCAGAGGTTGAAGAAAGTCAAAATATTCGTATTTATGTTAAAGATAGATCACGTGTCCGTAAGAGTATGTTATTTATCCTTCCCTTTCGATCACTTTTCTGTACCTACTGCATCCTTCAATCATCTCACGTGCCTGCACCTCATCTCAGTCTTTCATCTCAGCCTCACTTATGTCTGAGGTTTCTCCTTCTTCTCTCTATAACCATCCCCTCATTTCCTCCGTAAGATATACAAGTCCTTCGTGCTTATCGAGATTCACACAACCCGTTAATTTTATCTCAGTGGTATTTTTTCTCAATGGTTCTTTTCTCAGTGGTATTTCCTTAAGCGATTTACGGATGTGTAGGGTGAAGATGGCTAATAAGGGATGTTCGAATGTGATTGTTTGTTTTGTCATCTCTCCTGCCTGGTTCACTAAGTGGGTCATTCTCTTGTTTTCTTGCGTTAAATTTAGGTCTTAAGTCATTTTGCCCTTTTTTGAGGCGTGACTTTGGCCTTTCTTGTTTAAGCGAAGCCACTAACAAAAACGTTTTTTTATGCAAGAACACATCCGTTAAACATTCGTTCGGAAAAAAAGATCTTCAGTTTATATTTCACTTTTTTCGAAATTTAATTTTCTCTTAGATAAACAGTGCTTATTGTATTAACATACCTTTAATTCTCACGGCACAAGTATAGCCATATGATCCAAACTCGGTAGCTTGCGACCTCGTTTGCCCTACATTATAACACCTATTAGTGCACAACCGGCTGTTTAACTGCCATTTCCAAAGTCTCTAATCCCGACGCTGAAACTATGAACAG
>NC_051404.1:2463534-2464301 GCF_015228065.2 Penaeus monodon | reverse complement strand
CGCGCGCGTGCGTGCAAGCGTGTAGGGCAAGGCAACCGTGGCACTTTCCGCTCCGTTCAAATAGCTCCCCGGTGCCAACACGTGGGATTTCGAACCTTAAAGAGTGTCGAGAGTTATATTCTAGCCCTCGTGTTTCCTCAGTTTGTGGTCTGCCAGGTGGTGTTTGGAGAGAGAGAGAGGGGGGGGCGGGGGAAGGGAGGGATGGTGAGGGGGGGGAGAGGGAAGATGAGGGGAGGAGAGGGATGTGCGCGAGGATTAAGACCAAGAGAGGGAGAGGAGTGAGGCAAGAGTTGACGTAATAGCAAAGGAGAGAGAGTGAGAAGGGGAGAAAAGACGGGGGAGGAGAAATGGGAGGTAGGCATAGGCGAGGATTAAGAGACAAGATTTATGAGCCAGAATAGTGAGAGAGAAGACAAGAAAGGAGAGAGGGCCAGCGAGCAGAGGGATAGTAGCCATTTTGGAAGAGAGAAAGGGGCGAGGAAAGGAAACAGGAGATAAAAGGAACTGTGAAATTTTGAGAAACGAAGGGTGCGTGGCAGAGAATGGACACGGGAGGGATAAGCAGGTCGCGAAAGTGTGTGTGTGTGGGGGGGGGGGAGTGAAATACGACCAAAACAGGAAAGTGCCAAGGGGGAAGAGATGGTGTGAGCAGGCATCGGGCACTGAAGACTGTTTGATCAGATGATGGAATGAGGGGGTGGTGGATAAATTTAAAAAGTGGAGAGAGAAAATATATAATTGATGAAACAAATAAAAACGAGGGTATC
>NC_051404.1:2462520-2463428 GCF_015228065.2 Penaeus monodon | reverse complement strand
ACAATAAAAATACAATACAATAAAAAAAGAAAAACAAGCAACCAGATACTGAATGTAAAGGCGCATAAATGACATGCCTATTAACTTGAATTTGATAAGCAGAGCAACAGAAGATAAAGATGACGAAGGAGATAAAGAAGGGGGCAGGGAGATAAGAGGTGTCAGCGCGAGGAGCGAGGCAGGAAGAACCCCGAGCGCTGCCGAAGTCGCTGATAAGGAGAGAGGCGACGTTATCATAAGCATTTCGCGGAGTGATTGTGGCGGCACCCCTTGGCACAGCTGGCGGGAATGGCACCGCCGCTGTTAATTATGGCAGATAGATGTCACGGCATAGGGCGCCCGGATAATTCATTCACCACTTTAACCTCTCGCTGAGTGATGATAAACCGAATTTAAGGGTTTTGGATGATAAAATCGCGCAAGCCTATTTTCTGCGAGAATGGGCGGTGAGGAAACGTTTTCGTGCGGAGGTTCGCTGGAGTCTTGTCTCAATTTAGGGTAATTCGCTCGCTGGATTCTGCCGCCTGAAGTATATTTCCCACTCGTGGCTCCGCCTCTCGCACCCTGATCGTGCCTCGCCCCACGTCACCTCAGCGTTAATATGAAACATGTGATCAGCCTTTATTCCTCTCCTCACCCACACTAATCGAGCGTCATTTCTTTCATTCGACGGCTGGCATCTGCTTTCACTCTCGGTGTCAAGCTGCTTGTTACGGGCGGCGCGAACACCGCTGCGCCCGCTCACCTGTTAGCACCGGGTCGCGAGCTCATTAGCATATCGATGGTTTCCGGCGCAGCGAGGGCGAGCAGCTGACCCCGCCCTCAGGCGCCGCTCGATCCTCGTCCCCCACGCACCATACGCCCGCCCGCGCTCTGCGTTCGTCTGCGCTTTATTGTGTTTCAGGCCT
>NC_051404.1:2462050-2462188 GCF_015228065.2 Penaeus monodon | reverse complement strand
CGTATTTTTGCAGCGGAATTTACGATTTTGTCTTTGTTTACCACATCGGATTCCCTGAATGGCGCCGAGTTTATAGAATGTGTTTTTGTGGAGTTGGCGGCGAGTTCTCTCGACGGATTTTTGTATCGGTGTGGCCCA
>NC_051404.1:2461380-2461720 GCF_015228065.2 Penaeus monodon | reverse complement strand
CGAAGTGAATCTCCAAAGAATGGTTGCTAGACCTTTTAGATTAATTTCGACGTTGAGGAAATATTTACTTGTTATTGTACTTGTTACGGTACTTGCTTGTTGTTTGTATTTTTCTCTTGTATTTTTTTCACTTGATTTCTTCCTCTATAATGACTCCCTAATGTTAATATTTAATCCGTTAAACAAAGACAGTGAAAACGAGTGAGAGATAACGATATATTACATGGATACGCGTACTGCACAAGTGATGCACAAGGATAACACAAAACGAGAAGAATGTACATGCACAGCTGAACAAATGTAACAAAGAACACTCAGCTCAGTATGTCGTGGGAACGGT
>NC_051404.1:2461116-2461342 GCF_015228065.2 Penaeus monodon | reverse complement strand
ACGATTGTGGACATCATTTGTGGCTACGTGTGTCATGTCCGCGGTAGCTTCACTCAGGAGATGACTGAGGTTTAGCAAGAAGCGGCATTTATTCGATAATGGAATAATTATATGTGGGTGTATCTGCAATGCGAATAGAGTTTTATCATTTCTGGTGAAAATTGTTGATTTAGACTGAGGCGTCGGTACGCAATGGACAGGTGATTGCGTTACTTGTTTGTTGATG
>NC_051404.1:2454737-2460073 GCF_015228065.2 Penaeus monodon | reverse complement strand
CTCATTCATTGGTTGTCAGCTGTTATACTAGTATGATTAAAGGGACGGAAGCTGATTCGGTTTTCTGACATGTAAAGATATTTTATTCACGCTCACGGAACAGACTGTGATATAAACAATTGCAAACAGTCTTTTCGTTAATTAGTTGAATACGCAAGAAAATAAGCAATCGTTAGTAAAAATCTACAAGAAAAACAACGCAGTACAATCAGTGTCTTCCATGTAAACGAAAGCACACTCCCGATGGCGCCACACAACATATGTTTTGCCCGACACAGCGGCGGTTTTACAGACAGACTCCGAGGCTTGCTTTGTTGACGTTCTGGCATCAGCTGACCTGAGGCAATGCATCATTACATCTGGCCTCTTGCCTCGGTTTGTATTTATAACCTGTGGTAGGCGACATATGGTGAACCATACCACCCCATGAACATAATCTAGATCATATAATGAGTCGGTACACATGGGTGAGTTAGAGACATTTACATTATATAGGATTACCTTAGCGTAGGATGGTTTATCGACTAAATCGCATGGCTTTCTGATACTCTTGTAACACGAGTTGAATGGCTGGAGTGACTGATCGGAGGACTTTCTAGCATGGAAATCAGGTGAGTGCCTCTCCCTGACTGCGCCTCTGAATTGCAAGGATTTTAGCGTCGTTTGGCTTCATCCGGATTGCCGGAGATTCTGAACAGCATCGTGGACTTTGAGCTACTAACAGTAACCAGAGTGAAGATAAAATTTCCTCATCGGCACGTCACGCCGAGGCTTTGATCTTGTCAAGGACTATTGACTATTTAGACATTAACCTAGTCCAGAGTTTGATTTTCTGACTAACTATTAAAGCTAGAACCCCCCCCCCTCGACTGACGACCACGTTTGTTCCTGTAACTTCAGAGGATTCAGAAACATCAGTCATCATCTTAGAAACGCATGGCGCTGACCCTAATATCTTGAGGAGCGACCCAGAGCAAGGAGCAGCAAGCCACGACGTCACAGACACGGAAGCGTCGCCGCCGAAAGCCGAAAGCGACTGCTCGACGCAAGAGTCGAAGGACGCAGAGAAGAGGTTCAGTCGAGATTCGGCCGAGACTGACGAAGGCGATTACGCCGAAATCGGATCCCAGACTGACACCTCCACAGACACGCTGGTGTTCGATGTGTCCCAGAACGACTTAGACGCGACCTACACGGAGGAGAGCTCAAGGGGAGCGAGTGTAGAGTTCGATCAGGCGACGGGAGCCTACATTGAATATCCGAACGAAGCCTCAGACGACGAATCTCTCAAGCGAAGCCAGTCTGAGGAGGATTACAGCTCTTTAGGAGAAAACGATTCGTTTTTCGTAAACTTCGAGGAGGAGCTCGAGAAGGTAGAGCAGCAATACCCGGAATTGGAAGCCAAACACTTGCTCTCGGAAGGAGGTGAGGAGCAGGAGGAAGGTGTTGTGTGGGTGTGCGAGGTGGTAGAAGGGAGTAGTACGTGCTTCACAATAGCCGAGGAGGTAGAAGAAGAGGAGAATCCCGTAGCACAAGTCGGAAAACTGGATTCCACTATGGGGCAATATTATTCCAGTGCCTCTGGGGGAGACCCCTCCAGAGGCGATGCCTCCGGATCCCTACCTTCGTCTCCCCGGTCGTCTGAAGGCTGGAGAATGTCCATGGCTTCCACAGCAACAGTGGCTTCATCCGCCACCGCAAATTCAGACGATACTCTCGCCAAAGACATGTCAGAGCTCTCTTCGATTAATTCACGCCTGTCATATCTTGATGAAGCACAGGACGACGTTACGGTCCCATCGCTAAACCAAAACACAGACCCCGATATCGTCCCAAAGGAGACCCCGCAACCCGACCAGACTAGGCAAACAAGCATCAAAGACGCCATTGATGAGCTCGAGAGCATTGAACAGGCGGCGCAGACGCTGCTGCTGAAGCGACAGTGTAGTGACGACGAGCGTGCCACACCTGTCCCAGGCGACGCAAGTCGCTCAAAGCAATCAGGTGAGAAAATATTTTTCTCAGATCAACACCTGAATACTGAAACATATGAACTGAAATCAGGTGACAGCATGACAGTAGATTCTACTCAAAATATATACGAAAATTCCAACAAATCTGAAAAGTATGTTGGCGTTGATAAGCCTGAAAGCTCATTTTCCCCGGAGAATGTACACAAGAATGACAGGTATACAAAAGAGGAAAAAGTTTCTGTAATTATATCTGAGGACAAGCCTCCTCTGCCTCCGACAGCTGGCAGTCAGCCACCCAAAGTTGAAGTGAAACGTCGCTGGTTTTCACGCTCCAAGGAAATTCAGCCTTACATATCTCGCGAGTCCTATAACAATGATAAGATATTCAAGGAACTGGAAAGACTGCGCCGAAGCTTCCAAGAGAGCGATCTCAATGATTTCTTAGACACCCTCGAAAACACTGCCATTCCGGACGATATGGACGAGGCTTTTCTGCGGCAGCTTCTTCTCGACATCCGCGAGGACGTCGAGGGGCCGCCCCCCTTGGCCGAAGGAGGCGCTCAGTTGACGGAAGACGCCGAAGTCATCGAGACCGAGGCTGCGACACCAGTACCTGATACAGAAGCTGTTGCCGAAGAAGCGCCCCGCCAGACGGCCACGGGAAGCAAGTTCGAAAAGGTAAAGGAGAGAATTATGGAAATGATTAAAGTTCGTAAGAAGGATAAAGGCAAAGACGGAGATGACGCTGACGCACTCCACTTGCAGAAGGACGATTCCTTGTCTAATGAGCTTCTTAAGGATGATTCTAGTCGGTCTGAGACCCCGCAGATTAGCCGCTCTATCACTCCACAGTCCCTGCGGCCCGACACCCCAGATTCTAAATCAAGCAGACCGCTCACGCCAGATTCTTCAAAAGGCGACGAATCAAAGAAAGGCTTCAACATCGCCGAATTTCTCAAGAAAGGATCACCGAAATATCTTAGAAAGAAATACAAGGAACGAAAGAATCGTAAATCGGATGTACTGACAACGTCAGAGAGCGAAAGTGAGGATGCAGAAGGATATAGGAAAGACGTAAAATACTCAAATAATTCGTCTTTATCACAAAAGAAAACGATCCTAACTGATAGTCAGTCAAGCCTTAAGGGGAGCAATCGATCTCTCACCGCTTCCCAGGAACTCAAGAAGGAAGTGAGGTTCGATCTGAACACCGATACTCAGAAGAAGGGCGGTGATGAATCTAAAGACGCGAAAATAGAAGCAGCAAAACCAATAATAGTGGATGAGAAAACGAAGGATTCTCCCAGGCTCTCGGGACCACAGATGATCACATGTGAAGCTCAGCAGCAGGAAACAGTCATCCTCAAGGAATTCGAAGAGACGACGCAGGAAATGGAAAATGACTATATCCTTAATCTTCCCTCGACCGTCGAGGACATCAACGCGCGAGCCGAGAACTTGCTTCCCAGGCTACCCGAGCGAGCCAAGCCGCCAAGAAGAAGAAAGAAGTTAATCCCCGCGCCCGTCGAGGAGTTGAGTACTGACGTGCAATCTGAAACGACCTCCACGACCTCCGTTGAGTCGGTCAAGGAGACCCGCGCCGAAAGCCTGAAGGTCAATGCAGCGCTCAAGGACGAATCTCCTCCACCCTTGCCTCCTTATGACGAGGTGACAGAGCTTGAGACATGCACTCCCACGTACATACAGGTTGTTGAAACGACGCGTCATCCCGAAGACATTGCAGAAATAGTGGAAGAAATAACAGAGAGCATAGAAATAACAGAAAGAAGGGTGAAAGCCCCTACTCCTCCAGCAGTCACGACCTCATCTGCAACAGTTATCAACGAAATAATCATTCTGAACTCCGAAGCTTCAGCCTCCGTAGCGTCCACGACAGACAGCCGTTCCAGCGATGGCCTCGTGGACCCGATACCAGTGACGTCCGTTGCGACGATATCCGTTGCACCTGCCCCGGAGACGGCGGTGGTGGTGATGTACCCGCCAAGGACACTGCCGCTTCCCGTGATTCAGGAATCTCTGAACGAGGATCAAGTGTCCCTTCCGACTCCAAGTGAACCGACATTGTCCTTCAGTACTGTAACGTCAAGCGCCACGACGCCCTTAGAGGGTGACCACAACGAGTCTTTTTACGATAATGCTAATCCATTTGCAGAATTTCAAGAGGAGGAAGAAAAGACTCTCTCACTTCAGCCTGAAACAACTGAAACTATAGTCGAGTCCGAATCACCAACGAAAGCCACAAATGTGGAAACGGAAAAGAAAATGGATATTTCTGAAACAGTCGAACTAACAAATAAAGAAAATACAAATCTAGAAAAGACAGATTTACAAAAGGATATCTTGGACTCACAGATTATCGAAGTTACCCCTCAAATTTCTGAAACCCAGGTCGGAGAAGTAACTACTGAAGTAATTCCCTGTGAGTCATTTGAAGAAGTTACTCCTGGAGAGATGAAGGTAGATGATGAGAAAGTGTTTAAAGCAAAGCCTGAAGCAGAGCCTGAAGCAGAGCCTGAAGCAAAGCCTGAAGCAGAGCCTGTAGCAGAGCCTGAAACATTGCCTGAAACAGTGCCAGAAACAGTGCCTGAAGAAAAGCCAGAAGCAGAGTCTGAAGCCAAGTCAGACGTGAAGCCCGAAGCGAAGCCTGTCACGAAGGCAGAAGACATCCCCGAAGTAAAGGCAGAAGAAACAGAACGCTTGGTAACAGAGTCGTCTGTGGTAGAAGAAACAACAGAATCGAAATCGGAGACTACTGACAAAGCGACTGAAGATAGAAAAGATAAGCAGCTAACAGATTCTCAGCAGGAAGCTTGCAAGAGCCCTGAATTAGAGAAAAGGGAAATAGCTGATATTGATGCTCTTGCTGCATTGACAGCTGAGATGTTTAAATTCGCAAATGAAAATGAATCTAGCAAAACGCGAAAGCAGAAGGAGGCATTTGAATCAGCAGTCATAACTGATAGATCGGATGACACATCTGACACGGCAACTCAGAAGGACACTGCAGTTTCCGAGGCACCTCAAGCACAAACACAGGACACGAGCACTGCCACGGAGACGAAGGAGATGGTAACCCAGACGGAGCAGGAAGCCTCGCCTCGAGCGAAATCCGTAAAGGAGATGGCAAAAAGCAACACGATTGCCATTCAGACGGACGCCACTCGTCTGGTGCGCATGTACGAAGCGGCTTCCCAGACGGACACCGAGTACGAGACGGACGACCTGGAAACCGAGTCGGAATTAGAGGAGACGGCCTCGGGGCGCTACGACGCCAGCAAGTGGTTGTTCAGACCCACGAACGACGCCAAGGCGATGGACCCGCAGATGCAGGAGTTACACAAA
>NC_051404.1:2453126-2454671 GCF_015228065.2 Penaeus monodon | reverse complement strand
GCTCCCGAAGTTCCCCCGCGTCAGTTTCAGCAAAAGATGCCCATGCAGGTGGTGGAAGAGCTGAAGAGCGTGCTTGCAGAGAACGGAGATGACGCCACTCGGCTGAAGAAGACCGCCGACCCTCCCCCCCGATGGGACTCGGACCTCACGTGGGAGAACGGTAGGTTGACCTCTAGTCCTACTAATGTTACTATGGAGACTAGCAAGACCCTAGTTCCCTCCAAAGACGCTTCATACTTCCCTGCTGATCCTAAATCTCTTCCTGACTCCTTCCCTAACCACGTAACGCAATCTCAATCTCTCGCCACTGAAAATGCTCACACTAAATCTGAGAGGGACGGAAGGTTAGATAGGCGGCCGTCATATTCAGTATCCACAGATGATCTGGCACCCATTCCCGAGGAGGCACCCGAGCCCAGTGCCAGAGCGGTGGGCGGTGTAGTTGACACGCGGCAGGCTTATGCTGTAGAAGCAGAGCCCGCAGGTGTTCCTCCCCTCGCGCACCAGGCGGCAGCTGGCGCCTCTGACCACGTACAGCAGACATCAGCTGATGTTTCTGGCGTCATGCATATACCACCCAGTGACTCACATCACAAGAAGCAGTCTTCTGCTTCATTTTCTCATCTCGTACAGCAGGCAGCAGCTGGTGCCTCTCATAATTCGCAGCAGACTCCAGCTGGTGCTTCACAGCACGTGCAGCAGACGCGTGACAATATCTTTCACCACAATCACCAGTCACCAGATCGCCCAGCAGAAACAGCCGCACCTGCGCCAGGTAATGTTGCAGCTGATCAGCAGGCAGCAGACACCCAGACCACAGCAAAGATCCGGGCCAACGTGTACCCCTGCTTCGCTCCTGTGCCCAAGCTCCCGAGAGGAAAGCCTCCTGTGCCGCGCCCCGTCCGTCGCCTGAGCGCCGACGGGCAGGAGGAGGGCTACCTGAGCGACCCCGGGGCACGGCGAGGGAACGGCCGCCTCAGGCAGACTCCGGACAAAGCAAAACCTCCGGTACAGGCGCCGGCGGAGGACCGTGGCTACGCCACCGACTCAGAGGTGGTAATGAAGGCAGAGGGGAAGAAGACGCTACTCGGCACGTGGACACCCTTCGGGCAAGCAGGGCGTGACCCTCCACCTCCTCCCTCCACCCCAGCTCATGGTAAGGAAAGTGTGCCACTAACACCTCCGTCACAACCTGCTCCGCCCGTAGAAAACCTTCCCCCGGCCCCCCCTCCTATCCCCGCTCCTCCCCCCGAGTCCGCTTTTGACGAGCCACTGACCCTGCCCTCCCCCAGAATGGATAGGCTGACAGATGTCGGCCGGGCGACTGAGGGCGACGCCGGAGCAACCTTCGACCAGCTCTCCGGCGAAGAAGCTGCCTCGAGGCTCCTCCGCCTTCAAGAGCTGCATAGATTATATCAGCAACGCCGAAGCTATTACGATGACAAAGAAGCCCCTAACCCTCCCTATGACCCGTCTGCTTCAGGTCCACCTCAAAGCCCACCTGCTAGAGATAAGGAAACCGCCCCAGCAGCCCTGCCAAAGTCC
>NC_051404.1:2452447-2453055 GCF_015228065.2 Penaeus monodon | reverse complement strand
CTCAGACCCCTCCGATACCTGGCTCCCGGCGCCAGCTACTGCCAGTGCTGATCGTAGCGTCGCCACGGTAGAGTCTCTGTACCCGTGCCAGCCGGCCCGTGCCCATTCTGGCTACACTACAGACCCAGAACTGTCGTACCGCAGCGATCCCCCCCGACGACCGCTAACCTGGTGCCCTCAGTCCACGCTGCCCGTGTTCCCTTACCTTGACGGCGGAGGTGCCACGACCGCGCCTCGCACCCAGGATAGTGTCCTCGCCGAGGGATCAAGTAACAGTGTAGGTGATTTATCAGCAGATTTACCTGAAAGGCCCTCGAGCGATAGCGACCCGGCGAGGCAACCCGGGGGCTACGGCTCCCAGCGGCTACGGGCTCAGGGGTTGGGAGAGTGGCTCTTCTTCGCTCGTCTTGACCGCACCAGCAGGCTGCTGAGTCAGTTACCGACGACCATGGAGCTGCGCCCCGGCACGCAAGTGAATGGCTCCAGTGACGTCAATGGTGGGCAGGAGGCCGCGGAGGACACCAGGCGAGACTCGCAGGACACCATTTGCCGGAATGATATTGTGAAGTCAGCGAAGTACCCGGCGGGGGAACAGAAGAGAGGTCACT
>NC_051404.1:2451733-2452415 GCF_015228065.2 Penaeus monodon | reverse complement strand
ACACCCATCGACGAGCGCGACCCGGAGCTGGTGTATGCCGAACGCCGTTACCTCTCGTATTTCCAGGAGCCTCCGTTTAAGCAGAGCAAGAGGGGCGCCGCGCCCCACCAAACAGAGATCAGTTACCAGCAGCTCGAGGCCCAGCGACGCTACAACAACTACTTCGTGGGCCCTCCTCGAGCTTCCACTCCGAGTGAGAGCGAATCCGTCAAATCAGTGGAACTAGACGAAGCCCAGCTGGCTGCTCAGCGCCGCTACCAGGCCTACTTCGAGCCCGGGCCGCCCAAGCCGCGCGCGAGGAGGACGCCCGAGAAGCAGCCCGAACCCGACCCGGAGCAGCTAGAGGCGGAGAAGCGCTTCTTATCGTATTTCAGCGCGGGTCCTCCGCGTCCCCGCTCCTCGTCCCAGACCGAGCGCACGCCCGAGCCCGACGCTGAGCAGCTCGAGGCCGAGCGGCGCTACCTCGCCTACTTCAACCCCGGTCCGCCTCGCCCTCGAACGGCCCCACCCCAGCAGATCGAGGCCGAGAAGCGATATCTGTCCTACTTCAACCCTGGCCCGCCACGCCCACGCCCTCGAAGCGAGTCCTATGACAACGAGGCCGAGCCCGACGAGCGGCAGCGCGAGGCCGAAAAGCGATACTTGGCCTACTTCCAGGGAACGCCGAAAGCGAAGCACGCGA
>NC_051404.1:2449578-2451697 GCF_015228065.2 Penaeus monodon | reverse complement strand
TCCCGCCGACCCGAGCAATGCTAGAAGCGGAGGAGAGATTCCTGAATTACTTCAAGCCCGTGCCGTGCGGGGAGCCGAGGCGCCTGATTGAGCCTCCCGTGAGTGACAGTGACCGCGCTCGCCAGCAGCTCATGAAGGAGTACTGGAAGGCCCTGGAAACGCGCGTCGAGAGAAAGGAGAAAAAGATTATCAAAGTGAGTAAGCCGAAGCGCGAGGTCGAGCGAGAGGCCACGCCCCCCACCCAGCGCGAGCTTGTGGTCGAGGAGTTCCTCAAGCGCGTGAAGGACCGGAAGAAGGAGAAGGATTTGCATTTCGGCGACACCGACGACGAAGACGAGGAGAACACCGCAAAGAAAACACTCGATTTAAAGCTGGGCGTTCCACCCACTCCGGTCGCGGAAGCTACCACGCCCACGATCGAGGGCGGAGGAGAGATCTCGTCGAGGGTTGCAAATGACCTGGACCTGTTCGTGAGTAAGGAGGGTGAGTGCCGCTAGCGCCACACCTCGGCAGGCAGCGGAAACGAGGCACTGTGCTTGTGGTGTGAATCTAACCTCCGGAACCCCCGAAATGTCGTGACATCTTCGGGGTCAAATCGAGTGCCAGTAGTAGGTTTGAGCCGCCTTCCATGGCCGTAGTGTCCCCCAGCCGCCCGTCTAACCTTCCATCGTGTAACAAACAACCTCTTAGAAGCACCCGTGTGAGATAGAGTAATTACCATTGATAGAAACCACGAAAATAACATCGTTTGTTTCTAGCAGATTTTAGAGTGATGACGTGCTACCTGAAGGAGAACCTCCAACAGGTGGCACTCACAGGTGACCCGATTTGTAATAAGGCGTGCGAGGTGTAGGGCCCCAGTGCCAAACAACCCCGCATTAAGATTGGAACCTCCCACCCATCCGCCCCTCTCCCCCCCACCCCCTCCGCCCCGGCCCAACCTAATAGTGGTATGTGACACACTTGAGGGTGACACGCAACACATACCCCCCTCGTGGGTTGGTGCCAGGTGGTGTCATAATGTAAGGAGTTCGCATACACCAAGCCATGGTGTTAGCTGTGCATGATGGGGCTACCACGTCCCTTTATAAGTGTTACGGTCTCTCAGTTCGAAAACAAAAAACATTATAGTCTAATTGCCAAATAATCATGATTTTCACGAATACAGGCAACGGTGAGGATGTAAATGTTGTATGTTATATGATATGAGTCATTATCAAAGCTTCCATCTTGTTTGCACATGGACCTGACCTCATTTTCCTATCGCATGGTTCATCATACATGCAACGTGGGGCTGTCATCAGATAAAATAAACGTCTGAATAGCAATAGGAATTATGTATCACACATTCACAACACATACAGCCAGTCTCCCTTTCCGAGAATTCATGCCTTTTTTCAGCGTGGTAATAAGAGATCCCAACGTTAGCCGAAGCGTTTCCTCCTCGTGTGATGAGATCATCATCATCTATAAACAACTTCTAGTAACAATTAGCTGGTATTGTCTACCGGGTTGGCAAGGACGTGTTGTGTTGCCGTCGCGAGTGCTGCAGACCACGGCGATAACGTTGTAAATTTGTCTCACCGCTGTTTTCGGGGAAAGCTGCTCACAAACCGCGAAAAATTGAAATTACTGATCAAGATATTATCGCGATGTCACTGGTCTGAGAACTTTTTTTTTTATTCCATTCCATATACAATTAAAGCAAAAAGGTAGCAATTTAATTAATCAGCCCGTCGTTTCTTAGCTCATTCCACCGAGTCAATTGTGTGTGCGATCCCGCGCCCTATAAATACAAGGGGAGCTATTAATTTTCAGTCCCAAGTGGCTCTCTCAAGGAGTCAGCTAACACCTATATGAATTGCGCTGCCGGGACCCGCCTACCGCGCTGCCACGACGTAAGACACACCAACGTTTATAGGAATGGAGCCAGAAAATGTTATCCCAAAGGTCGTCTCTCCACGTCAAGTGTAAATGTTTGCCATGGCGGGGTCTGTTTACTACGGAAGTGGTTCGGGTGTATTTCTGGTCCGCGGTTGCTTGCAGGCGCTTGCCGATATTTGTAAAAAATAATTCAGTCGCGCAATGGAGGTAAAGATTTGTGAATGGTTGGATGGAA
>NC_051404.1:2448861-2449029 GCF_015228065.2 Penaeus monodon | reverse complement strand
CATCGCTTTATCTCGGCAAAGAAAAGGACCCAGCATGCTGTACCAGGAAAACATGGGAACATTCCTCTGGCGAAAGAGGGAGAGGGAACAATGCAGGAAAAAACAGGGGAAAAGGCGAAAGAATGAAGGGAAGAGATTTATTAGGAGAAAGTAAGAGGAATAGGGGGG
>NC_051404.1:2448568-2448756 GCF_015228065.2 Penaeus monodon | reverse complement strand
GAAATAAAGATCAGAAATAAAGAACAGGCGAGGGAAGCCAAAAATGCGGAGAAACGGGATGTGTGGATAAAGGGACCTTTCGAAAAGATAAAGATTTCTCTGGACAGTCGGCCGTAAAAACAAGAAGTGCCAGTTTCGTTTACGGTAATTAACAGGGAGTCAAATTTCTGTGCTTCTGTGGATGCCGT
>NC_051404.1:2447576-2447730 GCF_015228065.2 Penaeus monodon | reverse complement strand
TGCTGTAATGAATTCAGATATAACAGTATAAACCCTGTTCTTAGGTAAACAATGTATGAGAAAGTCTAAGAAAATTTTGTCACATATATTTTGAAATCTGAAATGAGATGCCTATAAAAGCGTTTGAAAAAAAATCGTTAAAGGATGAATGTAC
>NC_051404.1:2446848-2447530 GCF_015228065.2 Penaeus monodon | reverse complement strand
TAAAAGCGTGTAAATGTATATGATTGTCTTTTGCCGATGTTTACTTTTCCCTTCCATAACATTTGCAAGTTGATTGCCATTTAACCTAAACGTTCGCTTGTCCAAAGAGCAAAAACAAAATTTCTTTATATATTAATTTATTCTTCCTCGACCAGTCACGAAACGGTTTTGTAATATAAATTATTATTTGTCATGTATTTGTAAAACACCCGTTGATAATCGCGTTATTTTCACGTCTGTTGGTTAATTGCAGTCTTGTTTGGTCTAAATTGATATCGATGCTTCAACGGTATAAAAATGGAAGGGGTAAATAATACGGGACAGTGATATAACATGTCAATGTGGGGTAATTTCTTTTTTTTTAAATATTCATAGTTTTGAGAGGATAAACCATTTGGTGGAAAAAAATTTTTTTGTCATGGCGGGAGAATATATGCTTTCTTTCAGTAAGTTAACGGCGCCCAGTAACATCTAAATTACATAGACCTTGCTTTATATATGTTGCACAGATTTTTCACGACTGAACAAGGGAGCACAATAGTCAATAGGCAATATTCTTTTCTTAATGTACTTATTAATGCGTTTAATTTTAGATATTAGAATATAAGTGGCAACGCTTGTTTTGGCATTTTTTAAACACTTTATTTAACAACAGGGAGTATATTGTTGTGCTTGAATGCAC
>NC_051404.1:2445678-2446792 GCF_015228065.2 Penaeus monodon | reverse complement strand
CGGTCAGGTGTACATACGTGTATATATGTAGCTTTTTTCATAATGTAAACTAAGTCGAGGCCAAAATTAATGCAATCTGCTGAATAAAATCAAGGAGGGCAATGAGCACCATCTCCCTGTGAATGCACACTTCGAAATCAATATGCAAGGAGCGACTCCTCCTCCCACCTTACCTTTAAATTAAAGATACTGAGTACTAACGAAAATTATGATATCGGCCGTTCGAGCGGAGGATAGCCGAGCGTTTCCCGTTTTCGTTGGATGAAAAGCTTATTTGCATGTCAAGATATCGCAGTAAGTAAATGCTGCATCCTAACTTGCTCTGCGATAAAGCCATGAAGTTCGTTAATGCGATGTAATCAATTTAATTGCGAAATTTTGAGCGCTCTTGCCGTGGATGTTAACGAATCCAATTTGCCCGGGTCTGAGCCCGTTACTCGATACAGGTAGTGAACGTAAGGAATGAGATAGAACAATTATCCGAACGTAGAGAAAAAGGGAGAAATGGAGAGGAAAATAGTGCATAAAGGAAAGCGTCATTTAATCATATCCATCAATATTGGTAAATTATGGATCAAGATTTACTGTTCCTAATTTTCTCGGAAGATTAAGCTTGTTGTTTCCATTGGATATTAGCATGCGAGAGCGCGGGCGAAGGCAGGGCAGGGAAGAAACGGTTATTGCGAGGTCATTCAAGGTCACGGGGAAAGATTTAAAAAAAATGCCGTAGACTATTTTCTTAAGAAGCGAACAGAAAACGTCTTTGTGCGCACGGTTTGTTTAAGACCAATGTTCGTTCGTGTGCATGAAAGACTGACATTCTTGAAATGCGCTCATATTATGTCATCAGCAGACTTTCAACTTGTTTTGTATATAGTGTTTTTTTTCCCTCGGCCACTGATATCCCTGTCCACGTCATGTCGAGTCATCCAAGCCCCTTGCTATCAATAAGAAGGGAATTGCATCTTCTCATGTTACTCTGATCCTAACGCGCGTCTGTCGTGTACGGCGATTAGGCATTGTATTTGCTTTTCATATTTTACTCTTTATTTTTTCGAGGTACGAAGGATGGTTTAAAGCTGGTTGAGGAAGCAGGTGTATACGGAAACGAAAA
>NC_051404.1:2445282-2445586 GCF_015228065.2 Penaeus monodon | reverse complement strand
GCACGTGTATAAGCATAGAGAAGAGCGGGCAGGGAATATGCACAGGCAAGGGGGAGAGAGAGATGTGCAAGTCGACCCTCAGTTTACATAGCGAGGCTCCTCAACCTTGCTAAACAGAGCGCGAGATTAGTGCACAAATCCCCCCCGGCCGAGCCATGAGGTAGAGGCGCTGCGATTTACATGAAGCTAGACCTGCGCCCGCCTCAGGAACTTTTTTTTCCTTGCGTGATAGTGACTGTAGCTAGAAGGGGGATTCTCTACAGGGATTAGGTGTGATTTTGGGATTCACAGTAGATCCTTTTAT
>NC_051404.1:2444694-2445196 GCF_015228065.2 Penaeus monodon | reverse complement strand
CATCCCCCAATCCAGTTAATCAACCTCCCACACACACACACACGTGAGTCTTTAAACCTGCTCCTGTCCCTAAACCCCTTTCCATGACGCCCTGTAACTAATGGCAAGACGAGCATAAGTGTCCTAACGATAGGCTGCAATCTTGACACCTTGAAAAGACCCCAGCCGTATCACGTTGCCAGCAGGTGCTTATAAGACCAACTCGACGCTGGCGGTTGTTGAAATCAACTCCCGCAGCCTCGCTTGCCTTATTTATTTGAGAACTCACGACGTCCCTCAACCCCTGAAGACATTTCCTCCCACCTGACTTCATCCGCATCCTCAGCATCTTCGTCGAGGCGGGAGGAGTCGCCGATGATCCCTCCTCCGACCGCACATGTCCCGTGAGATTAGCGCAGCCTCCGCGTCGGGAACATAACACGGAAATAACTTCTGTCCGCTGGCAAAATAACGATAGGGAAGTACTGTAGTTTTCGTCCCCAGCCCGATATTTGACTTCAAC
>NC_051404.1:2443927-2444240 GCF_015228065.2 Penaeus monodon | reverse complement strand
ACAAATGGAAGCGAAAAATGTTTCGGTCGAATGTTGATCGCTGCGAATGTGGTATTTTGGTGCAGTGAGCTATGTTGTACTTATCAAATTGGCCAATCAGGGTTTATCCACGTGGGATGAGGCGAGGGGGAGTAGGGGGGGGTGGGGAGGAGGTAGGGGGAAATAGGAAAGAATGAAACGCAGTATTATAAAAAGGAAAATAAAGACATGGGGGAAAAAAGTCGGCTGTAAATTGTGCACACTAAGTCGTTCCATCAGTTACAACGACAGACGATGCCAAAGAACGAGGCCAACCGAGTTTTCGCAATTCGTC
>NC_051404.1:2442837-2443365 GCF_015228065.2 Penaeus monodon | reverse complement strand
GTTGATTCCATGCATAATGCACACACAATCCTTGCCGTCTTAGCATCATTACCACGCAAACATTGGACCTATAAATGTTGAGGAAATTTTATAGTGAAGATTTCCAGTTGCGTTGTGGCCATTAAATTTGCTTTGTTTTGTCCTGTGAAATGAGTATAACAGTGCAGAGTCCGTAAAAGAGCTATATCACCAGTGTTCTCTGCAATATCTAAATAATTATCAATATATAAATTATCAGTATATAAGATTATGTAGTTTAGAATATCAGTCACGATTTTATACTCGAGTTATTGTTTACTCTGGTCCACACATTTCGACAAATTGGAAGCCCTCTTGCCATAGATCCTGGTCTTATCTATAGGTTATCTAAAGTCTTTCTTTGCTAACAAATTTTATCCTTTTCTCGACAAAGACTTCTGTACGTCAAGGTTTTAAGCAACTTGTTCTTCCTGTATCTGTTGCAACTTATCTAATCGACGTTCAATCTGTATCCCTTGAATTAACAGCGGACATTTCAAGTATTATTCT
>NC_051404.1:2441668-2442543 GCF_015228065.2 Penaeus monodon | reverse complement strand
ACACTGCATATCTCGGCCGCGCCTCCGGGTCGTCCTCGGAGTGCCTTAACCACAAAAACAAAGCCGTTGACATGCAGGTTTGCAGCGTTCACTAGTCTGTCCCGGACGCTGCTAGACTAATGGTTGTCACAGCTGTACGAGTGGTTTCCGTGCCTCCCATGGCACAAAGAGTAATGAATCATGCAACAGTGCCATTGTCGTTAGTGACTAATAGTTATTACTATTAAAACACTGATTAAATTATTGTTTTTTTTTCTTTATTCACTCATTGCGTTAACTCGTGAGGAAGCCAACTAATCCCAATACGATGAGCTTCGTTAACAGCAGAACTGTGACGACAGTGTCAGGATAAGCCACGTTTCTGCAACGCGAGGGAAGGGCTCTTTTTCTACTGCAATTCTCAATGTCTTCCTCTGTTTTCATTAGTAACGGCATAAAAAAAAGTGTGGTAGATTGGACGGTAGCGAGTCTGCGGTCACGCCTTAGTTATGCGGCGCCAGAGAACGTGTTCTGTTTTATCGCCTCCGGCACCCCGATGCCTCCCTTTGAACAGGTTTTCCCAGATTTCCGTGCATCTTTGACGCGAGAATCCGCACTCCCGGAATGTGGGTATCCCTCTGTTCTCGAAAATCCGCATAAGTTTCTTGAGAGGCCTTATGGCAAAGAGAGTCAAGGTCGCCAGACGGGTGCTACTACTTTCGTCCCGTGTGCCGGAGCTCCGTTGTGACCGCAGAGTGTAATAAAAGGCAGGGGCGACATTCATTCTAATGTAAACCTTCTCTAAAAGTCAGCGCGAGGGCTTTCCCCGTGGACACGGCATTGCACTTAACAATAGAACGTGGAAATGGACAATTATGGGGCCATCTGCTGTCAGC
>NC_051404.1:2438219-2439124 GCF_015228065.2 Penaeus monodon | reverse complement strand
GGAGGAGAAGTCCAGAAGCGTTGGAAAAGCTTCGGAAAAAGAGCCTTTAGAAAAGCCATCGCATTGGGGGTAAGTGCGCGCCGAGCCCTTTCCCCTTAAGAGTAGGTGAAGGGGTAGCGAGGTGAGTGTACTTAGGGGAGGGGGGAGGGGGTGAGGAAGGGGTGAAGGTGCCACCACCCCGTCCGTTTTTCTAGCAGCCAAAATAGCGTCTTTCTTGGCAGTTAAGTTCCACAATGACATCAAACGTCGTCTGAAAATAACTCATAAACGCTGATCTCCGCTGCTCAGCCTTGAAATTTTGCCACAGTAAGCAAGGCGTGGTTTCGAGGAAGGGAAAATGCGTTGTTTGTCTTTTTTTATTGCTATTATTTTCCGTCCTTTGATTTTTTTCCCTCCTATTACGAGATTTGGTTTAAGGAAAGGTATTATATCAGAAGAATGTCATTTTACAGGCAATCGGATAATTTCGTGTCATAAACAGAAATCTCCCCGACATATCCTCGCCAGCAATATGAGATTGGCAATAGCAAGAGATTTACGCGTCAGGAATATTTTCGGGCAGCAGCGGCGTCGGGAAGGAATGCAATGAATCAGGTTTTTACGCAAGAGGGTTATCTAGATGACAAGTGTGCGTCACGGGAGAGAGTCACGAGAGGAAAAGCACGTGTGACTAACTCTACGGAAGTCGCTCGCCGCATTTCAGTAATTCCCATTGAGTTTTGTTTTCCATTCATTAGTATTTTAGTAATCTTTCTATTTAGAATACTCGGGAACGCTCGTTTGATATGAAATTCAGTCGCGCAAAACTGGCCTAGTATTCAGGTTCTTATCCACTTCCATTATGCAGGCTTTACCATTTGCGAAATGCTAAACGAAGCAGTTTTTTTTTTTGGCACTGCTAGGCT
>NC_051404.1:2438015-2438190 GCF_015228065.2 Penaeus monodon | reverse complement strand
GGGATTAAACCGGGAGGAGACGAAAAAAACAAAGCTTTTTGAGTGCGGAGGTGAAGCATACCAAGCTAACACATGGTATGTCAGTGAGAAGCCATGAAGTGGCTGAGAAGTTATAATTAAGTGTTACAACACAAACAGAGGTGCAGACGCAGCCCAGGGCTCGCGAGACGGGGAG
>NC_051404.1:2437331-2437964 GCF_015228065.2 Penaeus monodon | reverse complement strand
CTCAGTAGTAATGAATACGTTACAGTCTCTAAGCGTGCATATCGTGGTCATACAAAGTAGAGGATGAAATTAATTAATATGGTATAATTTTTTTTTCTTTTCGTGTTGTGTATTCAGTCCAGCTAAACAAAAACAGCTTGGTATAGAGTCTACGCAAAAGAGCTACGCCGGATATGGCTGGTTTTCTCTGGCATTTTTGCATTTACGGTTTGATCGACGAATATCTCGAATTGCGTCAGAGTCTTAAATACAAAATCATTTTATAAAAAAAAACGCAATTAAAGCTTAAGCCCGGCAGTCTCCCGGTAAAATTTATGGTCCGCGTGTATGTGACTAATGATCCGACATTTTGGCCCGTTAATGAGTAATTAGAAGATTGCAGACGATAGAAAATGTTGAGAAAACGTCCCAAGTAAATCTCACCGAGAGAATAAAGTAAAAACACTGAATTGAAATACCTTATCAGTGACGATACGTTTAGATCACCTCCAAGAGAAGGGAGAATGCGCATTTTCCTCTTTTCTTGTTGGTTTGTTGGTACCCTCACTTCTGTTTTCCATCGTAAAGCGGATTTTCTTTTCTCTTGCCTTCCAGTGTGACAATTATTTTTGTTTAGAACTCTCAATTTAACAA
>NC_051404.1:2436329-2436610 GCF_015228065.2 Penaeus monodon | reverse complement strand
GTAGCACTAACATTTTCGAAAGGTATATATATAGAGAGAGCCTCCGCGTTCGACTCCTCCCCGCTGTTAACGATAACCTAGCTTGTAAAACGTCAAGTATGTTTTTATTCTCGGCTGTAACAGACGTTTATTGTACTTGTGATTATTAAGGATGTCCATGAACGCTTTCCACTGTGATCATAAGGCCGAAATAACGTTACAAAAGTACACAGACATTTCCTTAGCTCCTAAGATGGTCATTAGCTCAGTCTTGCCTGTTACGGGAATCTGTTTTTGGTAGC
>NC_051404.1:2435792-2435930 GCF_015228065.2 Penaeus monodon | reverse complement strand
AAATGGCAAATGGTGGCAAACAAAAGTTTTGTAAAAGAGTATAATGGACAACTAGATATCCCTCTTGATTGCCGAAACCCCGTTTATCGGGCAGTAGTCAGTGAGATGGCATTTGCCCCCTGTAGTTGTGAGTCCTGA
>NC_051404.1:2435095-2435258 GCF_015228065.2 Penaeus monodon | reverse complement strand
CTGAATTGAGCCTTGTACATTTTGCTTGTATGTACGATGTTGTTAGATATTAGCGTGTCAAGGTGTGTAGTCCATATGTTAATTTACAGTGTATTGTAGTATATGTTACATCCCCCTTAAGATTATGTACTTGTGCCCTTTGGTCATTTCGATGTCTCTTCAT
>NC_051404.1:2433736-2435040 GCF_015228065.2 Penaeus monodon | reverse complement strand
AGCATTTCCACCTCCTCCCCCTCACACTCGTTGTTCATTCCACCAACAGCCTTACAGGAGCTTGGCTTGGACGAGTCGACTCTGCTGAACGAGATCGAACAGATTCTCGGCTTCGGTTCGCTCTCGTCCCAGAGTCGAACGGATTCTCACTCGCAGAACGAGCTCACGTCTCCCCGCCCGGATCCGGTCGCCAGGGGGCATAAGTTGGGCAAGTCGAGGAGCGAAGAAGCCCCCCTTGTGCCCGGGAGGGAGTCGAGCAAAGGTGAACAGGCCTTTTCCCTTGTGTGTGTTTACTAATGATGTTGGGACCGATGCCTGACAGCGGTTTGTATGGCCATGGAGTACCGTGCAGTGAGTCGAGACGCTGGTCGTCCGTTCGCTCTCGGTGCTCTCTGGCAACTCTGGAGCGGCTTACTCATCAGTATGGAAGATTTAGGATCTTTTCCCATTAATGATTCCCTCCTGGTTTTATTTTTATTTTTTCTTGTTCGTTTAACCCGAAGCTGCAGACCTCTTTTGACCCCTTTCCCATTTTTCCTTAACAAGCGAAAAAAAAATCGCATTTCCAACGTATTTGACCTCCTTTTGTTGGATTAATCAGATCGGGGTTAATTCTGCGCGCATCCGAACTAACACTCCTGCCTATTATACAAGAATGTAACGTCGGAGAGACATTGCTCTGATATTTTCCTCGTCCCGCTTTTTTCTATATCCCTTACTCTGTCGCCGAACCTTTTTTTTTTTACCTTATTTCCTTTTTTTATGGGGGGTCTAACCAAACTTTGATGGTGATGTTTCCACTGTGGTATTTTTTTTTTACCAGAGTTTACCCATTTCCTACACGTAAACATCGATTTCAATTTAGATAAAGGTGTCATTCTTTTTCTACTTATATTTTTTTTCTGATGGTTACAGACGAAAGTATATAAAGTTAAAGGTATTACCATTGTTGTTGTTTCTCTATAAGTATTATTGCTTCAAAATTGATCAAAGCGATAAAGGGTATGCTCTAAAAACATCCTCGTCTCTGCATGTTGGGAAATTGCTTGTTTTCCTTGGTCTTCGTCTACATAAAAAAAAATAAAGAATCCTCTAAATTGCCTATTTTGCATCCTGTTGCCAATGAACTATTTTGCATGACGTAAAATGTAAAACATCCTGTAAATTAACCATATCAAGAATTAATTGATGTTCAACAGTAGGCAGAATCGCTCCGTAAATCTGGTGAGTGTTACTTTTTTCTGGTTTGGAAATGCGGATTGTATTTCCAGACATTTCAGTCTTGTTCTTCATATTTTTCAACT
>NC_051404.1:2433002-2433274 GCF_015228065.2 Penaeus monodon | reverse complement strand
GGTTATGACAGGAAATAATTTTCAAATCATATTATAATAATCAGAATTTTAGCGAAGCAGGCCAGATTGACGCATGATTTTAAAATGTGTTACGGTCTGTGTTAATTCGTTAACATCCCTGTGAACTGTGACTCCAACGTACATAGGTAAGGATATAACCAAGAGGACGTGAGGGAAAATCGAGAGGGTTTTTTCCCCTGTTGTGTTTGCTGATAGGCGGGGGTCCACGATACAAGGCTTCACCGCAGGCTCTTGTGTGTAATGAACACCGA
>NC_051404.1:2432671-2432944 GCF_015228065.2 Penaeus monodon | reverse complement strand
TTGTGTGTGTATCTATTTCTGCGCCTCCTTAGATCGCTGGCATATTTAGTAGACGAGAGAATCCAGGGCGCTCGGCTTTGGGATCCCCTTTTTGAAGCTGTGACATGTTCAGGGTGAAGACTCAATCGCGCGTCTTCATAAAACTCAGGAGGGGAATCCCCGGCGCAGTGCGGGAGTGTGTTCGCCCTCGGCCTTTGATGTGCGCGGGCGTGTGAATCAGCCGCACATGCGCTCTTCTCGGGCGGGTTATGTGTAGAATGTTGGAAAGAAGGG
>NC_051404.1:2432193-2432639 GCF_015228065.2 Penaeus monodon | reverse complement strand
AAGGAGGGATCCTGCTCAACGCCTCATACATTTTTTTTTTTCATGTATACGCAAAGTGTGGTAGAAACTATACCTGTCGTGTTTTTTTATTATTATTGTTGCCAGTGGAATTGTTCGTGTTGTATTTTGGTCCGCGAGGAAGTGTCTCACACACGCACCTGATGTTATTATTTATTCAATGGTTAATAAAGAATGGCGAAAAAATAAACTTCGTATCGACACATTGATATTTAATTCAGTAATTTCAAATGCCATTCCTTTTACGCTGCAGTACACCAGGGATGCTTCAACTTGCGAAAGGAGAAAGTTGAAGGAAAAGGAAATATAGATACGTAGGCCCTAATTAAGTATGATGTAGAGAGGGTACTTACAGGCTTACAGTGTTACGCAGGAGGCCAGCCCACAACGAGGGAATTGATGTGGTCGTTAGGAATAGTTAGGCTAGC
>NC_051404.1:2431049-2432111 GCF_015228065.2 Penaeus monodon | reverse complement strand
AAAGCTAGTTAGGCGAATTATTATCAGAGAACAACGATGCTGTTATCCTGTGACGAGTGTGACAGAAGCAAAGGAAAATAAGGAAACTGTATCTTGGAAAGGAAAACACACGTGAGAATAAGAGAAACAAGAATAAGAAAAAGAGAGCGAGAACGTTTTCACAAACCTCTATAAAGGTGGTTTCGTGTCCTGGTTTCTTTTTGGTCTTCGTCTTGCTCGTCTCCCTCTGGGTCGGCATCCCTAAGGCTGCAGAAAGGCTTGTGTATGGGTGCAGGGCAGTAAAGGTAAAAATACAACTCACCCCAACCGTCCGTCCGTTCCGCATAACACTATGTCGGTCGGTGTTCCTTTCTCTTGCTTCCCCGTGACTTTTTTTTCCCCTTTAGTTACCTACGCCTATTCCTCTTTTCCTTTCTGAATACTCCTATCCCTCTTTTCCTCTCCGTATACTCCTGTTCCCCTTTTCCCTTCTGTATTTCCTCTTCGTATGTTATCACTGTTTCCTCTTTTCCGCCCGTTTGCTACATGTCTTCATATCTTCGAAAATACCATCACATCTCCGTGTTTTGCCGACCGTCATCTGATCCGAAAGACGATTATGGGGAGACTCTTAAAAAAACGGAAGATAAACAGATACAACTCAGTACTTCTTTTAATACAAAGCGTTGGGAATTGTAATGGGTCCATTCTCACGAAAGAACACGTGGCCAATGTCAACACCACAGCACTCAATATACGTCATCTCTTTTGCCCATGACGCGACTATCTGCTGCTACAACACTGTGAAGTCATTTGTCAACAGCAATAAATCCATCGACTGATACATTAGTGTCAAACCTTAATGATGGGGGTAAGTTAGTGTTATTTTCACTTTGTTGTGACACAATTTCGCTTTCGTTCTGTACTTTTCTCTTCGTCGATATTTGCTACTTCGTTTATTGAGGATGTTGAAGTGTGTGATAATTTTAGATGATTCTACGAATTTGCTGATAATGGGGAGAGAGTTATGTAGGTATTTTGGTTGTTTACTGTATTGTACTTATGTAAGTGTTGTTTAGCTAA
>NC_051404.1:2430465-2430694 GCF_015228065.2 Penaeus monodon | reverse complement strand
TTTCACTCAAAGTTTGAAAACCCTTTACATTTTTCGTGTGGCCAACACGGGAGAGTTTCATAGAAAATGGAATTTGAGGGGAGACTTCCGGGATCTGGACATAGCTACCGTGCTTGGGAAGGGAAGCCGGTTTGCAGGTATGCTGTTCCTGCGGGAAAAAAAGGGGGTAGCATTTTTACATTGTATCACGAACTGCTGCGGTGTGGTACCTGTCTGAGGCTGTAATTCA
>NC_051404.1:2430007-2430436 GCF_015228065.2 Penaeus monodon | reverse complement strand
ATGTAATGGATCGCGTTTTTTTTTTCTTTTCTTGAGATCTAGATAAAGCAGTTTGTTATGTAACATATCTTTATGCCATTATTATAAAATTCTGATTCAAAATTTCCTTCCGTGCTAAATCAACTTAGAGTAATAATAAATGCTCGAAAAGTATTTTACGCAACGAGAAACACATCGGAAATTAATAAATTTTTGTTCGCCGAAAGAGACGTGAATGGTACTTGCGCGTAATAATAGCAGTCAAGGGCACAAGGTCACACACGTAGCATATAATGCACAGGAGACCCACAGCCAAGACGTCGAGATTCCCCCTCGAATGCTGAAACCAAAGAGGAAGGAGAGGAAAAAATAGTGACAGCGTGAGGAATGTTGTTAATGCGACGCCTCATACCTTCCCCGCAGCGTGAGTGAGACTGTGACTGGCCGTTG
>NC_051404.1:2429356-2429635 GCF_015228065.2 Penaeus monodon | reverse complement strand
ACACACAACTACTCCAGAATGACTCCATGCGAGTGTTTTTTCTCCTCTTACTCTCGATATCGTCACCATTGCACTCTCAACCTCACCATTATTTTCTCCGGTCTACTTCCTCACTCTTGCTTCAGTCTCTGTGCTATCAGCGGCGTCTGGGGATAGGCTAAAGCATGTGGCGTGCTTGAGGAGGCAGTGCAAGGTATCTGCTTGTAACTCTCCCTTTCATTTCAACGCTCCTGTGCAGTAAACCGGCTCTGAGCAAAAACATTTGGCATGACTGGCAAA
>NC_051404.1:2429026-2429328 GCF_015228065.2 Penaeus monodon | reverse complement strand
CGTTAATGAATGATCTGTCAGTCGTTTTCAAGTTCAGGATTTTGGCACTCGGCACTTTTGCAAGATGTTGCAAGGTGTCAGGCAGTGCAGCCAGATGGATGTGATGTTGATGCTGGGAGAGCTGACCGAGAGACGGAGAGTTTTCAACAGTTCATTAAAAAAAAAGCTTTTAGGTCACTGGAGCGGTTTGATTGAAGCATGTGGGCGGAAATGGGCTAGGAAGAACTACGGCGAAATGGGAACCGAAACAATAGAGTAGAAATAACACCAATAAACGGGAGGAGGAATATGGTAAAAAAAGA
>NC_051404.1:2428159-2428942 GCF_015228065.2 Penaeus monodon | reverse complement strand
TACCTACAGTGCGGAAACCGTACAGTAGGAAGAAACAATTATATTAAATCAATAGAAAAAAAATGATCATATTCAGACACATAATCCCAGAAACAGAAAAACAAAAACAAACTCATTCTCTTTTCGAAGAATACCGTTTGCGAAATGTCAGCGGTAGCGAGCTTCGTAGCATCTAAATTTAGACTCGGCATTAGCCTAATGCCACACAACAAGCAACAAGCGATGAGGGCGATGATCTCCGCTGCGCCTCGGGGGTCGTACAACAGGTCTCTCGGTGCGTGAGCGTTTGTGCTCGAGAGGATGACACGTGCCGGGGTTGGGTAGGCGTTCTGTGCACTGTAATTTTGCATTGTTCACTTTTATTTACTTGTAACCGATGTGTAGTGGTGTTATGAATGGATCGAACAGAAGCGGGAAAGGAGTTTTTTTTTCTTTTTTTTCGTAATTGTAGAGGTGTGTGTTCGTGGAATGTATAGAGAGATGGGATTAGTTTTTTTGCTAGTGTATGATATCTAGTGGTTTGATTAAATCCTTGGCTAAATAACTTGCCCCTAAGATCTTCGGAGTAATGTATTGCAATATCGATAGAGAGATAAAAGCAACTCTGCGGATATCTAGCATCTTCTTTTACACAGTTTAAGAAGAAAATGGAAAATGATAGAAAATGGAAAAATAAAAACAAAATCCATTCCGTGCTCTTTTTTGCCTCAAGACATCGGTGTCGGGTTTAATGACATCGTTAAGAGAGTGTACGTTTACAGTTCCGTTGTATTTCGGATTAGT
>NC_051404.1:2427709-2427970 GCF_015228065.2 Penaeus monodon | reverse complement strand
AATAGGCTGAGGAGTTGATGATGCCTAAGGTAAGAAATCCATAAATTGGGTATTAGTCTAAGCCGCGTTTAAGATGATTTGAGCATGATCGCTCAGAAAGAATAGTTGCGCCGTCCTATGTTCGTAATAGTTACATACTTTAAAAATATATATTTATATTTCTTAGATTTATCGGAGGGAAAAAAAATTAACAGATGAGAGAAAAAAAAACTAAAATATATTTAACTTTACACACCGTTAATAACTGCAGAAATTTTCGCT
>NC_051404.1:2427299-2427688 GCF_015228065.2 Penaeus monodon | reverse complement strand
TTAATTCCGAATTTCGCAAAGCCAAAGGAACGTAAAATCGAGGAGGGGGGGAGGGGGGGAAATGCAGGCCAAGGACAAGGCTTCATTAGGAATCGAACATCCTTCTGATGACTCACCCGCAAAGCCTTTGTCGTTAATGGCATTTTTTTTTTTGCCCTCTTTTTCTCTGGAATTTCTCTCTTCTCTATTCTGAAGTACTTCTTTATCACCTAATGAAGTCAAGAACCTAAAATAAAAAACGTTTCTTTGTGATGGGCGGCTGCCAAAGCTACAGGCACACTCTCGCTCTTTGAGCCGGAGGGCGGAGCGGGTATGTTGGCGACCTGGCGATGGCGATGTTGTGCAAGCATGCTGGTTGGGGAAGGCGATCATGCGCGCTGATTAGCCTC
>NC_051404.1:2426202-2426699 GCF_015228065.2 Penaeus monodon | reverse complement strand
TGCACATTTAGTTGTCACCTTCCGCTGAATGAGTGTCTGCTTATTTTCCAATCTCTTCAGAGGAAATTGGTCTTATTTTACAGCAACTTTACCTTCACACGAGAGAATAATTGCTATTTATTCTCACGGGGTTTTGAGTGGACAATTATCCTTTGTCTACACGCGCTCTCGAGACGCCCCTCCCCCCTCTTTCTCTAGCCCCGCCCCTCTTCCTTCAATCCCTCCCCTTCACCCTCTCCCCTCCCCCCTCGACTCTTCCCCCTGGCCCCTCCCACCCCCTCGACTCCTCCCCCTTGATCCCCCTCGACTCCTCCCCCCCCCTTGCCCTTCCTCGTGATTCACATCTTGGGATGAATCAGAAGCGCGCTTTATATATTCCCCTCTCGACTCCGCCGCCTCTCCTTCGCCCCTCGTGTTGGCGACAAAGTACACGGGAGGTGCGCTCTTTTTTTTGCGCGATGGTGGTGGCGTCTCTCCAGGTATGCTGTGACGACTGT
>NC_051404.1:2425427-2426015 GCF_015228065.2 Penaeus monodon | reverse complement strand
GTTACCATCCCCTGGTCCTCTAGCCTCCGCTCTTGTTACTTTCTTCGATGTTTCCTCTATCAAAGATTTCCCTTCTTATATCTCTTGATTCTTTTGGTGGCCGAGAGAAGCGAGTCATCTTTGTTTTTGCAAACACGTGCATCGCTTTTATCTCCCTTGCTGTAACCGACAGGAGGAGTAGTTCCCTTTTCTCCAGTTGTTCAATTAGTTAAAAGACATTATTAACACTAATAACATTGGTTACGACATTCCATATTAGGGAGACATTAAATGCTCTACATCTTCTAGTTGTCATGTAAGATAACTTCAGCCAAATAAGGTCGCACATGTAAGAATAACCAAGTTGTAATACCCACTACAACTAATGGCATTTCGTTATCAGGGTGTTATGTACAGCTTATGTCATGGTAAGCTATCTGTCACGTCCGTCAAACTCTGTCAACTCTGGCTTACCTGGCGAAACTTGTGTGAAGGATGACTAGTACAAAGGCCCCTCGGGTCTACTTATTAGCTAAGTAGAAAAATATTAAACATAATACAGATTCATGCACGAGAATAAGATAGAGGGAGAGGGAAAGAGAAAAGGAA
>NC_051404.1:2425066-2425289 GCF_015228065.2 Penaeus monodon | reverse complement strand
GAAAAGATAAAGACCGAAATAGACCCTTATTCTTAGACCCTTAGACTTAATTGTTGTCAGAATGGACGCAACTAAGAGCCTAGTTTAGGGTGAGGAAGAGTGATGCCACGACGCACCCTGAAGTGCTAAGTGAGAAATAAAGTATAAGTCACGACTCGTGTTTCCGTGACATATCCTCTCATTTCCTTCTTCGCTCTTTCCCTCCTTCCCATTCACTTCCATC
>NC_051404.1:2424002-2424331 GCF_015228065.2 Penaeus monodon | reverse complement strand
CTTTTGTCCCAGGATTCCCCTCTCGCCACCCGCAGGCTCCCCTCGCCGTCCGCATTCCTCCCGATGGCGAGCGCCGCTGGAGGAATCCGTCGGGGGTGCTTGCGCCGCCCGGGCAGTCAGGCGAGGGGGGGGGGGCGCTTCAGGTGAGGGAGGGGGCGCTTCAGGGGTGAGGGGGGGGGGGCGCTTCAGGTGAGGGGTGGGGGCGCTTCAGGTGAGGGGGGGGCGCTTCAGGTGAGGGGGGGGGCGCTTCAGGTGAGGGGGGGGGCGCTTCAGGTGAGGGGGGGGGGCGCGTTTCTCATCCTCGGGGACGGCTTCTTCAGGGGGTGGGG
>NC_051404.1:2423227-2423500 GCF_015228065.2 Penaeus monodon | reverse complement strand
TGTCAATTCTGTCAAGTAAATATTCGAAGTAGGAATATTAAACTGTACAAAAAAAGAATAATAATTAGTCGCTTGAAGGTGTTCTGTATTTGAGGAAGACGCGTCATGTCCTACCGAATCCGCTTTCCTGACAAGGCTCGTGTGTGAGGCGTTTCAGGCGTGTGTGAGGGAAACGTCGCCACAAAACCTCGTGATCTTGTGAATCGTTGTGCTTTCCTCTCGCTTCAGTCACGCCGGCATCGGGCGACAGGAAACGTCGGCTCATTGTTTCCA
>NC_051404.1:2422634-2422892 GCF_015228065.2 Penaeus monodon | reverse complement strand
ACTTAGTTCAAGTTGCCAAGATTTTATATCCAAAGACACAATCAAAACAGTTTGTTAATTTTAATTACGACAGTTACTTGCTCCTTTAATGGCCAAGGGACCCATTTAAACCTCGTGAAGATAGAGGAACGAGAGAACCGCTAATGAACAGTGACATAAAGAACATGGTAAAACGTAAATAATCTCGCGTGGCCGAGACGCTTAAGCCCACACAAACAAAAAGCTCCACGACCCTCCCCCCACCAAAGAAAAAAATAG
>NC_051404.1:2422288-2422512 GCF_015228065.2 Penaeus monodon | reverse complement strand
GCAGCAACAGCAAGAGAGAAGCTGAAATCAAACGACGGCCAAAGGGCTCGCGAAACGCCACCAAAATCAAAGCAGAAACCCTCGGCGGAGAGACAAGGAAAGTGACGCGGGAGTTGTTGTCGGCGCAGAAAATGGAAAGAAAATAGGAAGATGTATTCCCCCCCACCCCCCACCCCTGCCCTATATCCGATCCCCCCCCCCCACACACACACACTGCCCCGTGT
>NC_051404.1:2421629-2421770 GCF_015228065.2 Penaeus monodon | reverse complement strand
CGCGGAATCCCACCGACTCCAGCTCGTAAAATAGGGGAGGCATTGTCGCTCTCAGGTCGGCGAGCCTCGAAGCCGCGGCGGAAGGACGGTCGCTCGCTCTCCCGACCGAGCTGGTCCTTTGGTCTATGGGGGTGCGGACAG
>NC_051404.1:2421446-2421588 GCF_015228065.2 Penaeus monodon | reverse complement strand
CTGACCGCAACTGGCAACGCATAATTAGGAGAGCAAGTATGCTCGTCAATTGATGTTTTCCTTTTTTAGGGAAAAGAGCGGAGTAATTCCCTTCTCTCGTCTGCCGGAGAACAAACAGAAATAAAAGGTTTTGCGCTTGTGT
>NC_051404.1:2421235-2421355 GCF_015228065.2 Penaeus monodon | reverse complement strand
GGCTAAGAAGAAAATGAGGTTGATGTTGGAAGTGAGTAATTGTATTGTCCAGACTCTCGCTATGTCGGTCTGGCTCGTCACGGCTTTGGTAGTCACGGCGCTTATGTGGCAGCAGGTCTC
>NC_051404.1:2420363-2421145 GCF_015228065.2 Penaeus monodon | reverse complement strand
TTTAGGTAGTCAATTACGGCTATACGAGTGTTTGCGCTTGTTTATGTATAAATAAACCTTTGTGCGGGTATGATCCCGACAGTGTGTCTGTCCGTGTACGTAAGTCCGAGTGTATGTGTGTGTATATGCGTGAGCCGCTATCTTCAGCCCGGCCCTAAATATACCCCGGGCACTGGTGCCAAGTGGCGGCGACGGGTATCAGAGGCGCACGCCCGCTCCCTTACGGTGTCAGGGTGGCACTCAGTTCTCGGTGGCCGTCCGTGCCCACAGCATCACTCGGACAGCATCGGATACAGTGGCTGAAGGACCACGCGCCTCACAGGTCACAGGGTCAGCCGTGTTCATGGCCCAGCTGAGCCTGGCACCTCGTGTTTGGTTTGGCGTCGCGTGACATTTAGTGACGGATTAGGGTAGCAAAGAGGGTGTCAGTGAGAGTGTAGGCCCAAGCGACCGATAATTCTCCCGATAAGTGAGAAGTGGCAACGTCCATAAGTGAGACTTGGCCCCGCCCTTGAGCACGTGCCCACCAAGATGGCTAACGTTGGGGTGGTGGGTCAGACGTCGGTCATGACCCAGAGCTTCCATCACCAGGAGGTCAAGACCCAGCACTCTGAGCGTCTAGAGCGCCTGGACCTGAAGACGCCCGAGGGCGACCTCGGCGACGTCGAGGCCGACTTTCAGAGCCTGGTGAACGAGATGGCGAGGGACAGCAGCTCCGTGAAGAGCTTTTCGAGCTCGACTCAGGAGTCGTTCAGCTCCAAGCAGGTTATGCAGCAGTCGTT
>NC_051404.1:2419414-2420341 GCF_015228065.2 Penaeus monodon | reverse complement strand
TCCAAAACGAGCTCGAGTGTTAGCATCAACGGCGGCTCGAGTGCGCCGAAACTGACCCACGTCCCCGCTGGGCCGCCCAAGGAGCCGCCTCCGCCTCCTCCCTTCGCTGCGGCTGCCGCGGAGAACGGCATCGTGACAGCCAGGCTGGCACAGGTGATCCCTGACGAAGATGGCGCAGTCAGAGAGACCCAGCGCGGCGGCGGAGAGTCCGAGATCGTGGTCGAGCAGCCCATCAGGGTGAGGGACCGCATCAAGAAGATCGAGAGACAGCTGTCCACCGAGGACATTCCGAGCGGCCCTCCGGAGGTGATCATGCCTCGAGGCCGCTCCGGCTCCGTGCGAAACCTCGCCGAGCAGTTCATGCAGGCCGAGGAAGGCCAGCAGCAGCCTCCTCCTGCACCCTCGGTGAACGCTGCGGCCTTCAAGAACGTGAAGGAGATCGCCGAGTCCTTCACGTCAGAGTCCGGCGCGGACGCGAGCGCGGCGAAGACCGCTTTGGCCGGCGAGTTCAAGAGCGTGAAGGAGATGGTGAGCACGTTCTCGCAGCAGGAGGAGAGCACGTCCACCAAGAAGGTCGAAGGAGACTTCAAGAGCGTCAAGGAAACCGCGTCCATCTTCCAGGAGCCCATTCAGCCCATGGCGGCCCCCATCCGGCCTCCCCCGGCCTTCCTGACCGACGGAGAAACCGCCGAGATCGAGAAGCAGATCGAGCCAGTGGATCCTGTGGCCGTGCTGCCTCCTGCGACCATGGCGAGGAACGCGCCGCCCGTTCCTCCGCCCAAGCCGCCCGCGCCCACCGCCCTGCCAGTCCCCGAGCCCGCAGCTGCACCTTCCCCGCCCCGCCCGGAGCCTCCAGTGAGCGAGGCACCTGCTCCAGCCGCCCCCGAGCCTGTCCTTGAGCCGGCACCCGCCCCCATTTATGATTAT
>NC_051404.1:2418974-2419334 GCF_015228065.2 Penaeus monodon | reverse complement strand
TGTCCCACCCAGAGATGCCAAGCCCACCGAGCCACCCCCAGTGCCTTGGAGGAAGAACCGCGAGGAGAAGGCAGTGCCGCCGCCAGCCGAGAAGCCCGCCAAGGCAGAGAAGGCCGCGCCGCCTCCGGCTCCCGAGAAGCCCGCTCCGGTGGCTGCTGCAGTCACGACCAGCGAGACCGACAAGGTGTTCGAGGAGGCTCTGGCGGAGATCAACAAGTACTCGGAGACTTTGTCGCAGACGTCCACGGAGAGCCGCTCGACCTCCGCCGAAACCGTCGTCCAGCAGCCTATTCAGTACTCGGCGCAAGTCAAGTGTGAGGTTAGGTCAAGAGTCACGACGCCGGAGGTTCCTGCCCAGGT
>NC_051404.1:2418505-2418921 GCF_015228065.2 Penaeus monodon | reverse complement strand
CTCGTCGGAGCAGGAGCGAGACGAGGACCTCGACGGCCACCAGCGCCTCCTCGCTCTCGGCCTCTTCCGTGGGCAACCTCAGCAGCTCGGCCTCGAAAACCTCTGCGACCAAGACCTCGACCCCCAACATCAGCTCCTCCAGGGCAGCAGCGAAACCCCCCAAATTCGAGCCGTCTGAGGTCGCGCCTCCCAAGTTCAGCCTCCTTCGCAGTGCTAGCACAGGAAGCGTGTCGAGTGCAGTGTCCAGCTCCAGCATGAAGCACGCAGGCAGCGACAAGGACCTGCCCAAGTTCAATGTCAAGAAGGTCAAGAATGGTCTAGCCACGAATACCCGTAAGTTTGCCCTGTGACCTGTGTGTGACCGGGAGGGTTTCGGCCCCTGGGAAGTGCCTGCGCCCTCTGTGTGGAGGGAATTC
>NC_051404.1:2417677-2418231 GCF_015228065.2 Penaeus monodon | reverse complement strand
GTTACATGTTCCCTTTTCTCCCTGTGGTGTCTCGAGCGACCAGGGAGAGCCTTCTTTCGTGCCCCGTGGGTCTGCACCTCATCTCCAGGTGATACATTTGCCCCCGTAATTGAGTGCGACGCCGGAATGTAAAGAATGTTGAGTCGTCCCGCCAGTAGTAATGGCTTCTCAGGGTAATCTCTGCGTCAAGATTATAAAGTTCTCGAGTTAATCCTACCGAGATTTACGTGTACGTCCATCATTTAAGACGCCTGACAAGCAGAATCCCCCGAGAAATACCAATCGCCGAAGATGTGCTCGGTCGTTAGTACACACAACCATAACGCGACCTGGCTTCTCGACAGGCAAAGAAAACGGGGGTGTTAACTTATCCCCAAAGAGCGATGTGCGCGCGCGCTCATCAACGCTCAGATGTCAAGTTATTGTGAGTGACTGGTTCAGGTGGGGCGCTTTACGGTCACTCAGGGGACCTTTTCGCTGCATTGAAACACGTGGCAGACGACACGTATCTATCGCCGCTTTTAAAGCATTGTCTCCAAGGGGATGGGGACGCT
>NC_051404.1:2417417-2417490 GCF_015228065.2 Penaeus monodon | reverse complement strand
GGGGGGGGGGAGAAATTCGAAAGATATAGAGGAAGGAAGGCAAGGAGGGATAGAGAGACAAAGACATAAATGA
>NC_051404.1:2417083-2417207 GCF_015228065.2 Penaeus monodon | reverse complement strand
CTATAGAAGTGGGGGGGGGGGGCAGAAAATAAGGGAAGTATAACAGACAGACACACACACTGCGAACGACAGAGCTAAACAATCTACATAAAGCCACAGGAGAATATAACATGGAATCAGTGCG
>NC_051404.1:2416553-2417004 GCF_015228065.2 Penaeus monodon | reverse complement strand
AAGTGAGGGCGAGAGGCTCCCTTTCCAACATTTCCCTTTGATCCTCCTATCTGTTACAAATATGTGAGGGTATCTAAGCCAAAAGATTTTCGTCAGTTCTTTTGAGTTCTACCATGCGTTACAAAGGAAGGTTAGCGGGTGTGCGGTTATTCCAGAGTTTCGGTGGACCGGAGAGCGAGTCGAGGGAACACTGTTGTCCATTTTTCCGTTAGGTTTTATTTTCCGTTGCCATTCTGTTGGACGGGCAGGTTTACTTCGCTGTGGATAGATATAGCTGTGGATTTTCCTGAGACGAGAGACAAAACAGTTGGCTTTACCTTTTGATTTCGAGTGCACTTTGTCTTTAGCATTTCATAATATCCATGAAACAGAAGTGCACATTCTATTTAGCATTTCATGATATCCAATAGAAAGGAAATTATATATAAAAGATCAAACTCTACTTATCCTG
>NC_051404.1:2416153-2416531 GCF_015228065.2 Penaeus monodon | reverse complement strand
CATACGCCCCTATACTACAAACACGCGTGTCCTCGAGCGTAGTCTGTATTACTTGATTGTGGCAGTGATATTAAAAACCGGGCGTTAGAAATAAAGGGGGGAATGGGCCCCCCGCGATGCCTGAGGAAGCACGACCCCTTTTCGCTGAGCTTCTTCCCCGAGGACCAAGGGGCCCGCCGGGGGGTGCCGCCATTGGTGTTTCAGGGCCCGGAACTCTCTTTTACCCCCGAAATTTAAATCTGTATGCCCCGTGTGCTACTCCTTGTTTTCACCCCTGAATTTTGCCTTGACTATTTTTCCGACTTTGGGCTGCCCAGGCCACTCAGGCTTTTTTTTTCCTTTCTCCCCCCTTTTCTCCCCTCCCCTCCCCTTTTCTTT
>NC_051404.1:2414392-2415883 GCF_015228065.2 Penaeus monodon | reverse complement strand
TTGGGTAGATTCGAATTTCCTTCCTTTTCGTGAACCCCGGGAGGGTGAGGGGGCAAACGCTGTTTTTAAAATATTTGGGGAACTATGGAACGAAACTCCGACGAAATATTTGTAACGTATTTCTTCTTTTATCGTCTTTTTTTGAGTGGACTACTGTTTGTTATCTTAACAGGACATCTATCGTGACTACCATCACCTGTCTGGTTAAAATAACGAAATCCTGTAAGTACTGCGCCCTGGTGTGTTCGTTGGCAGGAAATGTTGTTTGTGGTCCTTCGTAAGTAATCGACTTTGGGGATATTATAAATCTTGTATCCTTAACTTGGATCCATGTCTGAGCTGCGGTCACCTTCAGACGCCTTTCAAAAATATTTATTTTCTTCTCCGTTCGTTTACTCTCTTCGAGTCCTTTTATGGACTGAACATTATTTCTAAAGAAAATGGGCAAATGACATTAAACAGATGATTAACGACAAGTAGAATCATATGTTAGTTATTTAGGGTTGGGCTTACCTTCCAATTTTTCCGTGCGTTTATTTATGGCGACGTTTAAAGATCCCATGTTCCGCATGCTAACGCCAGGCCAGCAAAGGCGTCTCACCTTACCGCAGAAGAAGCCTTTATCTCGCGTCCCCTCGCGAAATAAACTCTAATTAGTATTGCAGTTGCCCAAAATAAGACGAACGTCGGGTCTTCAATCCATCCGGCGAGCCAAGGGAAGATACACGGAGGGAGGTACGAAGGCGTGTTCGTTTTGCGCTGATTAAAGGGCGGCAGAGCGGGATGAGGCGTGGGCGGAAAGGGGAAAAGGGGAAGGGAGATACAGGGTGAGTTTTGACCCTTAGGGGAGGGAGTTGGCTATGTCGACATATCATTAAGCAGTCACAAATAAAGTCAGATCCATCTTCATCGATTGCTCGCGAGAGGAGGCTCCACACTTAGTCATTCTTGAGGTATGGCGACCTTTGGCGAGGACTAAGTGCCTCTGAGTGCCATTACGAGCGATGATTAGGAGTCGTAGGAGGGGAAAGGGTAGGAGGAGAAGTTACCAACAGAAAGAGGGACTTATGAATGATGGCCTGCGTCTTCCTGCCGAGAAGGAAGGGTTTGGGGAGACTGGCAATATTGGATAGGCTCTAAAGATCATCCTTCGAATGGAATTCTTTGTCGCGAGGGAGACAGGAAAGAGGAGAGGAGATGGTTATCGTGTTTGGCTGGTTACTACGCTCCTTTCAAGAGGGGAAAAGCGTCTCGAGGGGACACTGTTGCCACCACATCCGACGGGGGAATGATGGCGTGGCGGGTCCGCAGTCTGCACCTGCCGTACTCTCGGCCGTAATTGAATCACATACATATTATTTACACGGGTCATGGAGTGCTGCAGAGGATTAGCCTCAGTGCTTCATTTGGCTGGCCGGGGGTTGTTTGGTTTGCTCTTTTGTGTCGCTTTATTTTATGGACATACTTTGATCGTTTGAGTCAGATATGACA
>NC_051404.1:2414261-2414359 GCF_015228065.2 Penaeus monodon | reverse complement strand
AAGTCTTAATTAACCAGTTATTCTACTTGATGAAACATGATATTAGTTAAAGTTTTAGAATTTAATTATGCTCAAAGTAAATGGCAATGGCATGGCGT
>NC_051404.1:2412892-2414186 GCF_015228065.2 Penaeus monodon | reverse complement strand
AGCACATTTGAGAGAATGAATTTTTGATGCATGCAAATTCAGTCTGTCCCTGAGCACAACCTCAGCTTAAAGAACCAGTGCGGGAAGTGATGTTTATATGCGCTTTAAGTTGTGGCTTTAAGTAAACCCAATATTAATGTCAGTTTTAAGCACTTGAGTATTTTAGAAGCTGTGGATCTTTCCTCAGTAATTTTTTTTCCGAACACAAAATAAGGATAGAGGGTTATCGACACGGTACACAGTAGGGGACCACCCATACACACATGCACTAGTATTGTATGCATGAACACATAAATGTCCTTCGAAACGCGTATTCACGAATATACGCTTCTTTACAGGTAGTCCTTTACATAGAATCTGCACTTGTGTCTATACTCGCGTATGTTTGTGATATCCGTGCGGGCGGATGCCAGTGTCTGTGTGTGTGGGCGATCTTGCGTATGTTTAGGTATATATTCTCCTGCGTGAGTCAAGGGTCCGATGAGCATTATAAAGTGTTCTCGTGGCAGTTCAGCGATTATCTGGCGAGATTAGACGTCCCTCCTTCATCTCCGAGTGTGTCACCTTTCGAGGAGCGTCTCATTAGATGCACCTTGAGATAACGCCTCTCTCTCCACGAGACATTTATGGAGTTTTTTTCTTGTGTATGGGATCGAACTTGAAGGGAAAGGTAGTGAGTGTGGCGGGGTTAGGGAGGGGGGGGGGGCGGGTAGAGGATATTCTTTTCACGGGAAAAGGAGAGGTCTGGCCTTCTGTTGTAGGAAAAAAAAGGTTTTCAAAGGAAATAGGCAAAACAAAAACCGTGGTCTAATTCAGTACATTCTAGGCCGTCCTTTATACTGCAGTGCCTCCAGGATGTATGAATACATGAATACAGGAAGAGTTACCGTCATTTCACTTATTTTTCTTTCAGTTTCCCAACTTTTTTTTTTCTTTTTCTTTTGCCGAGTTTTCCTCCCTTCTTTCCCTGACATATTCCTCAGGGTAATGAGATGTGTACCTGAAAAAAAAGACGCCATGACACAGATTAAGTGCGTTTTATTCTCATCTCGCCGACCATATGTATCAGTCAGGGAACATGGCATGGCACGTATGGGGCTCATTCATTCTTTTGCTGTATTTGCATCTAGCGGAGTCTGCAGTGGTGGGCGGGCGAGTGGAGGGAAAAAAAACGCATCTGCAGATTGTGTCAATAGAAAGTTGCACCAGGAAATAATTAAAATGCGGAACTCCGTCTGCAACATTTTTTGGGTTCTTTTTTTTGGCGTCAGTCCTCGTGGTCTATATGTATACG
>NC_051404.1:2411340-2412221 GCF_015228065.2 Penaeus monodon | reverse complement strand
ATTTCCCAGGGAAATAATAGCATAATATTACACGATTGCGGAAACCTCGTCCCCCAGTTTACAGTTACAGATTTAAACCATTATTTTTTTCGTAGCGCCGCTCGCGCCTTTATCCGCCGGAGTCCTAGTTCTGACGGCCGTAAAGCAGCGCCGTTTGTCCGCCTCGCGTTCTTGGTTCGGCTCCTTCGAGATGCGTCGGCGGCCGCCCCGTCGCGCCGACTGCCTTGGCGGGGCTCGCTGTCGGGGGGAGAGGGATGGGGAGAAGGATGGGGTCGGGGGAGAGGGATGGGGTCGGGGAGAGGGATGGGTCGGGGGGAGAGGGATGAGTCAGGGGGAGAGGGATGGGTCGGGGAGAGGGATGGGTCGGGGGGAGAGGGATGGGTCGGGGGGAGGGATGGGTCAGGGAGAGAGGGATGGGAGGGGAAAAAAGGGGAGTAAGAGGGAGTGGAAAGAAGAGAAAGTGGAAATTATGCTGCAGAAGGGAGAGCGTGAGAAAGAAAAAAACAAGGGAGTTGAAAAGAATGATAGAAAGGGAAGGCAGAAATTGAATAAATGAAGTGATAGGAAATATGCAAAAAGAAATCCTAACAGCAATAAAGCAAGAATGGAAACTGTAATAATATAAACAGACAAAAAAGGCCCATATTATTTTGATAAATGATTCTGCATATGTTTAACAACATTCCCTCGAAAACACTTTTGAAAAATCGAGGGGGGAAAAAACGTAGTTTATATGCCTTTTTCAGGGATACTGGCGCTATTGTTCCCGATAATGGGCTCCGCGGATTTTGCGACGCTTTCTAGTTCTGTTCGGAGTTTTCTTGCAATAACTGCAACTGTTCATATATTGATTGTAAAACAAATTATGTTATTTTATGGTT
>NC_051404.1:2410946-2411083 GCF_015228065.2 Penaeus monodon | reverse complement strand
CCATGTGGAATACTGGTATCTAAAATGGATGATAACACATAAGGATACAACAAAACCTTCATTGCGTTTCAATATTGACAATATCCCGCCACTTATCCCTGAATCGACAGCGGGAACACTCGCACCATCTGAGCCCC
>NC_051404.1:2410343-2410657 GCF_015228065.2 Penaeus monodon | reverse complement strand
ATTAGCATGTGTTGAAGGCGTCGAAATATAAGACCTCATAAACTTTGATCAGTAAAAAGACAGAATTACCATAAAGATGAATAAAATATTGCTTTTAACAACAGAATTCCAATCTACTTCGGGAAATGCGAGAAAAGAGGAGAGAAGAAGTGACAGAAAAGAGAGGAAAGAGGCCCATTTACTCTCGGGAAAGGGAGGGCGGGCGGAGGTGTCGCCATCACTTTGTAGGCTGTCTGTCTGAGGGCCTGTCAGGTGGACGGTGTCGTCTGTGGGTTTTCCTTCGGTTCGGGGACTGAAAACCTCTTTCTGGTTAC
>NC_051404.1:2409848-2410117 GCF_015228065.2 Penaeus monodon | reverse complement strand
TCTACCCCTGCTCTTTTTTCTTCCTCAGTCTTTCACGCTTCGAATCAAGTATCTTATTTTCACGAGACGTTTTTCTCTTCTTGTTCCCGTTTTTATCTCTGAGAGAAACAAATTTGTTTCTCCGGATTGTTAGGGTTATTTTTTTTTTTATGACACCAGATGAATAACGCCAGATTTGCCGAAGACGGAAAATCTTATTAGAATTTATTATTTCTAGTGACGAGTTATTGTTAGTGTCAGAACAATGGATTTTTATCTGCTGTAACAAT
>NC_051404.1:2409356-2409599 GCF_015228065.2 Penaeus monodon | reverse complement strand
GAGCCTTCCACACTCGAAATAAGCCTTCTCCGGGAGTATCCGCCCCCCCCCCCCTAATTACGCCGCACATCCACACAGACCGACATCCACACGAACATCCCAGACCCCGATTAGCGCGAACAGACATTTCCGATGTGGATTAATGTCGCTTGTCAATTCAGGCACCCACTCCCCGTCCTCATTCTCCCGCCAGCCATTGTTTTGTTATAGGGCCTCAATCAACTCAAATGTCGACGTTGGAGG
>NC_051404.1:2408627-2409141 GCF_015228065.2 Penaeus monodon | reverse complement strand
GCGCGCGCGTGTGTGTCCGCCAGTATATGTGCACAAGTGTATATTCAGTCGTAGATATATATAAGGTAATACATGTCGGGTTTTGTAAGTACGTGTATGATTCCCAGCCAAATAAGGGGACCGCGTATAAGATACAGACGCGCAGAAAGGGGAGAGGAACAGACAAGAGTGCAGTGCCAGGGGAGGAGCAAAGGGCCGGGGAGAGTGGCCGAGCGCAGTTACTTAGGGAGAGAGTGCCAGAAGGAACGTGGGCCTGGCACTCATGAAAGCTCCGTGTATGTAATTCATATGTCACGAGGCGCGGGGGTCCAGGTGGCATCCCGTAGGCGTTGGCGGGGTAACTTACCTATTTGTGGACAGAAGGTGGCGTGCGTTGTGGATGCTAATGGTGGGATTCGCTGGGTCGTCGCTTCACACGGCGAGGGTGGTGGACTATCGGTGTCACTTCTTGTGATTCATTGGAGGTATCTCTCCTCCTCGGTGCGCGCCATATGTGCGTGTGATATGTTAGGGG
>NC_051404.1:2408158-2408274 GCF_015228065.2 Penaeus monodon | reverse complement strand
TATCAATGCTTCAAATGTGTTTTACACCGTGGTAGATGAAATTGCAATATATCATTTCAAGAGCAAATGACACAGCTGTCAGAAGACTCAGATAACTCTATCATACCTTCTCTCTT
>NC_051404.1:2407491-2407961 GCF_015228065.2 Penaeus monodon | reverse complement strand
CTTCCCTTCGTCTTCCTCACCTCGATGTTTATATTGGCCTCGAGCTCTCCTCCTCGCCCCCTTCTTCTCCCTCAAACATTTTAGAAGCCGCGCGTGATTCACCTCCATCCCCGAGCATTTTCTCGATCAGTTCCGTAACTGTTGCAGGATTAAGAATAGTTCGCGCGAGGTCTGACCAGCGATGCTCAACTGGTCGAGGGCTATTCACGCGAGGCTGGCCCTCGAGGCTGCTCCTCAGCCGAGGATGACGATCAGCCGGAACTCGTGAGGGCGTGAGGATGATGAATCAGCCGCTTTATTGAGTCGGTCAGACCACGTGACGTGTCTAGGTGTCCACTTGGCCGGAAGCTTGGTATATGCTCTCGGAAACTTTACTTAGGAGGAAAAGGGAAAACAGCTTTGGTTTTGTTTCTTGGAACTGTCGACACGACGAATAAGGAAGTCTGTATGTTGAAAAGTAGTGATAAGAA
>NC_051404.1:2406755-2407255 GCF_015228065.2 Penaeus monodon | reverse complement strand
ATGTATTTATATGTATATATCATTATATGTGATTCAAAGCAATAAGCATATGATGATATAAATGGTAGAGAGTTTAAAAGTAAAATTGATTTTAAAGAGAAGTTTAAAGTATCTGCAGCAGACGCTGAGACGACTTGAGACGCAAGGTTCCTCCCCCCCCCTCCTCCCCCTGCCTTACCCCTTCAGGGAGGCATCCTCTAAGACACTCGGCAACTTGTATATCCGATATTATACTCTTTTTGTTACTGTCCATATATATTTACGTGTATTAACAGTGATAAGCCGTAGAGATGCTATTTAAATGCTCTCTTATTGATACGCATTCAAATACAATGTAATATACAAACTAATATGTTTCGCTAAAGTTGTTACATATAATTGGCAGAGAGGAAACCTTTTGGCAGCAGAAACTGTATTTACTCAGAGCTGGGTGTCGAACAACGTTAATTAGGAGACGGATGTAACAAGCATGTTTGACATGTGTCCGTAGGGGTGGAAAT
>NC_051404.1:2405753-2406732 GCF_015228065.2 Penaeus monodon | reverse complement strand
GCTTATCTTCCTAACTACATATTTTACTAATGGTTCTTCTGTTCCAAGACATGTGTCATTTCTAAAGCTTCGTTCTCAGAAAGGATTTGTCTGAAGTAAAATTTCGTCGGAAATTATATAAAGATGGGATTCGGGAGTTGAGATCACAAGATAAACTGTTTTTTTAAAGAGATATATAACTCTTTCAACTATTATCTAGAATCAGTTAAACCACGTTCTCCCTGCTTCTCTCTTTCCCTTTTCGTCTCCTTTTACTGGAGCTTTGTCCCATTCTCGCTATAATCTGGTTCTGGAAGGTATTTTTAATGCTTCTCTCTAGACTAATGACCGCAGATTAGTCGTCTTACTCGAGTTGTTCGCTCAGATCTTCGCAACTCGTACTTCCCGCAAAAAGGCCAGTCTGATATTCGCAACTCGTTTTCCCCGCAAACAACCCAACTTGATATTCGCAACTCGTTTTCCCCGCAAACAATCCAATCTGATATTCGTAACTCGTTTTCCCCGCAAACAACCCAATCTGATATTCGCAACTCGTACTCCCCGCAAACAGGCCAGTCTGATATTCGCAACTCGGATACTTCCCTTAATTGCCCAGCCAGATATTCGTCATTCGCACACTTCTTGAAGCGGCCGCTCAGGTAAGCTCAGATTCGCACTCTTCGTAAAATACCCGATGAGGATATTCTCAGTCCTTCCTTCTCGCAGGTGTTGCGAAGTGCCCCTTCAGAATACCCCTCACTTCACGCTGTCCGTTTAAATAACCCCAGTTCGTATTCCCTTTTGACCTGGAGAAGATTAGTGTAATTATGCCCCTTCTCTCTTACGAAAAAAAAACTTGATGATTATTCACTTTAATCAAGTTGAATTTGAATAATTAATTTTTTTTTTCAATGTGAATTAGCGAAACGAGAGGGATCAAAGGATATGAAGATGTTCAATGGGGGTTGGGAGAGGTGGAAAGGAAATATATATAGCGAGC
>NC_051404.1:2405400-2405624 GCF_015228065.2 Penaeus monodon | reverse complement strand
AATTGATTATATGAATTTTTAAAAGATGGCTTTTGCATGATTTTAACTTGTATTTTGTGTTCCGTTTTCCTCCACCGCAAAGAGGTATTAACGAAATACATTTTGGAATAGAGTTGTGCATTTACACAACAAATCTGGCTGGCGGGAGTGCACATTATGCGCTTATGTAAACAAGTGACATGACCGCAAATAGTTGACAATGACACACTGACATATGTGGTAGT
>NC_051404.1:2404227-2405017 GCF_015228065.2 Penaeus monodon | reverse complement strand
GTTAGGCCTACCGAATTATAAGTTAGCAACCATCATGGTAAAACATAGGCCATAAAACAGTGACACCCAATTTTGATAAATGCTTACAAAGACAAATATCCCAATATCTTACGAAAAAAAAGTAAAACGAAGGTGAAAGCCAAGGATCTGTGGGGCACCGAACTATTTTTTTTTATACAATGAGACAAAATCTGCAATACCAAATCCCAGTAATCTGACATAAATCGTAATATATAGTTATTCATATTCATGTAATTACCCGTTGGCCAGCGTCATCGAGAACTGCAGATGTACGTATTTCAGTTGAAGTAAATTTATGCGTTGCTGCAAAATGTATTGGGATCCAATATGTTCGTAATATGGCAGCTTTGTTCGTGTATATCCTGCATTTAGAATTGCTGGTCTGCCTGCCTCCCCGGTTTTGTTTCCGCGGAGAGGTGGCAGACCTGGTTTTTAATATCTAATTGATTATTTATATGTGTTTTGTTTCAGTTATCTGGTTGTATTCGACTTCAAGTGTCATAATTATATCAGGCATGTCTCCAGGTATAATTGATGATATAAAAGAACTCGCTACTTTGCAAAGGTCATAGCGTATGCATTATAACGTGTCTCCTCTTTCTCTCCCTCTGAAGGAGTGTGGTCACCTGGAAGGACAGACGAGAAGGACTCCTCTGGTCCCTCCAAGATCGATGTCCCTGACCTTCCGTCGTTTAAGGATCAACCCACAGTCTGGAGTCCCAGCAGAGGTACGTCGTTATTCATAGATTTGTTTTTTATTCAGATTGTG
>NC_051404.1:2404035-2404188 GCF_015228065.2 Penaeus monodon | reverse complement strand
AATTCGGTGCTCAGGCCACACGGTGTAAGTTTGCGATAGTGATCCCCTGCAGCACGGAAAAGAACTACCCACTTCGGAGATGGCGAAAACTGTCACGCCGCATTTGCAATTACTAAGAGGTTCTTTTACACCGCCTACGTAATCGAGATCAGG
>NC_051404.1:2403324-2403983 GCF_015228065.2 Penaeus monodon | reverse complement strand
TTGTAAGGAAATGGCGTAAAGACAGTGAAAGAACGTCAGTTCGAAATCGTTTTACTCCCCTTTCATATGTAGTTTCTCCGAACCCCAAGATAGAGAAGTAGAAACTGAACGGTACTCTCAGCACACTTTTAGCGCGATGATTATCTGTAGTACAAGGATACATTTTTTTTCTACATTATCCTGCAGATTAACTTAGTCCCTTTATGTATGCTTATCTGTCCCGTGTAGGCCTAGTACCATGGTTGGTCTAAAGCCTTCCTTGTGTTTGCAGACTAAATCCTTGTCATCGCTTTTTAGCTTTTAATGTGCTCTGTTATTTGTCTTAGACTTGCAGTTAGTTTTGTCGTTTACAAATATTCTATATATGTTATGTGCATTACATTTACAGAGGATTCTGCTTTATTTATTGCCATGATAACTAAAATAACCATCCTCTCTGTCTCTGTCTCTGTCTTCTCTTCTCCTTCTCTCTTCTGTTCTGTTCTCTTCTCTTTTCTCTCTCTTCTGTCTTCTGTCTTCTCTCTTCTTTCTCCTCTTTTCACTTATCTCTTCTCTTATCTCTTCTCTTTTCTCTTCTCTCTTCTCTTTTCTTTTCTTCTCTCTCTCTCTCTTTCTTTGTTTCTCTCTGCCAATCTCTCTATCTATTTTGTATATCTATT
>NC_051404.1:2402807-2403123 GCF_015228065.2 Penaeus monodon | reverse complement strand
AAACTCTCCTCCTTACCGAAAGAGACTTCGCGCCAAACTTTCCCTCGAATGAACTCTCAAGAAAGTCGCTTTCTCTCTGTCATTTCATCTCATAATTACACTTGGGATATTTGGCCTTTGCTTGGTAAATGTCATTAGTCATGTTTTTTTTGTCACTCTCATGAAGCTAATATTGAAACTTTTTTTATTATTATTATCAGGTCATGTTGACAACAAGGTGAATTCTCCCGAGCTAAAAAAAAAAAAAATTATTTCTTGCAATTTACAAAATTTGAGATGATTGATGATATACGTTCCGGCACTGGTAACTTGAGAG
>NC_051404.1:2401745-2402116 GCF_015228065.2 Penaeus monodon | reverse complement strand
TATCTGCTTAGCCGTCTTTTCCCCTCCATTCCTTCATTTCCTTTATTTTCCTTTCTTTTCCCCTCTCTTCCTTTCTTTTCCTTTCTTTTCCTTCTCATCTTCCTTTCTTTTCCTTTCTTTTCCCTTTTCCCTCCTTTTCCTTCTTTTCTTCTCTTTTCCCTTCTTTTCCATTTTCCCTCCTTTCCTTCTTTTCCCCTTTTTTCCCTTCTTATCTTCTATTTTCCTCTCTTTTTTCCTTCTTTCCTCTCCTTTCCTCTCTTTTTTCCTTCTTTCCCCTCCTTTCCTCTCTTTTCCTTTCTTTTCCCTTCTCACCTTTTTACCCTTCCTCCCCCCCCCCCTCTCCATCATATAATCTCCGTCATGGTATTTCC
>NC_051404.1:2401405-2401622 GCF_015228065.2 Penaeus monodon | reverse complement strand
CCTCAATGCTCCGTGTACCGTATAATCGCAGCCAAATCCACTCACACTCTGCCTGACTTTCTCCCAACCCGAAGGGAAGACACCGCCAGCACGAGGCCCAAACACGAGAGCCGACTACGCAGGATACTCTCGTGAGTTGTAGATTCGTGTTTGTTTTTTTAGGGGGGGGGGTTTCTTTCTTGGAGGGGGGGGGAGGGTTATTGCTTGCTTGGATTTG
>NC_051404.1:2400891-2400959 GCF_015228065.2 Penaeus monodon | reverse complement strand
AATTTCGATTTTTTTAAAGTTACTATTCCCATCACCTTCCTATTCTTCAGTTCCTTTTAGCTTTTGCG
>NC_051404.1:2400353-2400509 GCF_015228065.2 Penaeus monodon | reverse complement strand
GCATTTTCAGCTGCAAAGACAAAAGATGTGATGATGTTTGTTATTCATTTTCACATGAAATATGTTGGTTATCTTAGCGTCTATATGATAATGCAGTCATTTTGATTCAAGCATATATTATATCTAATACCACATCTATATGATAATGCGCAAGCT
>NC_051404.1:2399520-2400015 GCF_015228065.2 Penaeus monodon | reverse complement strand
GAAATGTGCATGCACCTATGTGCAATTGGCCATTCAGCCTACAGTAGCATATTATGGTAGTAATTCATTTGTAGTATTTAGCGTATGGCATTACTTATACGACATTGAGCATAAATGCCTGCTTTCTATGTTCCACTTGCCAACTCATATTCAGCTATCGTTTTTACCGCATCGAAAATAGTGCAGACGATTGTGAAACAATGCAATATTCGCACAGCTAGAAAGATTATAAATTTGTTTATAGCAGTATGGCAGTTAAAGGTGCGAAATGTGAGCGAGGGGAATGATGGGTGGAGTGGTGATATGAGAAGTGAAGACCATGAGAGATTCGTAATGTCACGCAACAAAGTTTGTCAGCAACAGGAGAAAAAAAAGAAATTCTTGCGAATTTGCTCGAAAGATAATACAATATGCCGAGCTTATTAAGTATGGATGAACCTGGGTATTAGTTGTCCGAGATTTGTGGCAAGTCTTGATTGGAGGAAGTGAGGCATA
>NC_051404.1:2397577-2398738 GCF_015228065.2 Penaeus monodon | reverse complement strand
CACCAGCCTTAGAGTAAAGAAACCCGACGTGATTGATTGTACTCGAAGACATGTCGTCTTTTGATCTTCCTAATAGAACTGTCGCACTGTCATGACGCGGTTCCCTCCCCGACCCGCGCGCACAGCCAGCCAGCCAGCCGTACTCCGAACCAGGTCCTTCATCTTGATTGGAAGGATTAAGGTGGCTCGTTTTTGTTCAGGAGGTGGTTCGCTGCAAGCCTTCTGTGCCCCGCTATCTTGATGGGTTGCCCTCAAGACAGCTCAAAATATATAAATACCCTCTTGTCATTTGCCAACATTTTGGCCTGCCTCCGCGTGGCGTCACTCCTGCTCCTCCCCAGATGTCCCAAGTTCTTTATTCCGTTGTCGTGAGAAGCCGGGTTGGGTTCAGGGCCGCATTTCAGCTGCTTTCACTGATTCACGCGCGGCCCCCTCCGGCCACAGGCCCACGGGGGAGGGGGAGAGGATCCCGGCCTGGGAAGCGCGGGTGCCAGTGCCAACCCAAGCCTCGTTGACCCACTGGCCCGCTCGGTACTACAACCAGCATGACATCATGTGTTTACACGCCTTGGTCCTTGCTACTTCCACACGCCTTCCAAGTTACGTCAGATCGTCTCTGGGCGTATTGGCAGCCTCTGCCAGGAAGAGCGAGTGCGGGGAAACTCGGGCTGTGATTTCAAAGTCCAAGCATTTGACTGGGCAATTGAGACCTTGCCATGCTTGCGCTGAGCCGTGCTTTAGACACGTTTTTTTTCTTCTTTCTGTGTTAGGTTACTTGCTCGTAAATTTGTGTGGGTGTTATAGAAGCATCGTTATTTATTCCTCCTAGTTACTAATTCATGTATCTGTGTGAGCTCTTGGCGTTAGACGAATTTAACGAAGAAAATGATCTCTAAATCGTGTTTTCCAAATTATCGTATCCAGTTAAGCCCCACCCGTTGCATGTATTCGTTAGACCAACAGCTGTTTCACCTGACGACAAACGGCAACAGGTACACGCCCGCGCTGATTTGTGGAGACCCCCCCCCCCCGTGTTTGAAAATCTTGCCACTTTCTCCAGATTGGCCTGTAATCCATCAAAGTTTTTTTCCGGCCATAAAAGACCAATAAACACGCGGTAAAACTACGAATATGATGTAAAGGGAACTGGTGGCGGGCGCA
>NC_051404.1:2395468-2396376 GCF_015228065.2 Penaeus monodon | reverse complement strand
ACAGGAGAGAGATAGCAAAGCAAACAACAAAAAAAGTGGTGTCACGGTGTCAGGCTTCCTTAGGGCTACACTGACGAGAAGCTGAGCACAGAATGCCTCACCTTCCTCTCCGTCAACCTATGTACACAGTCACCAGCTGGCTATTTTTAACACACTTCCGCAGTCCTCAACTTGCTAAATGACCCCGTGTCTCGGCGATCTTAGGCTGTGGTGTCCTGTCCCGGCCATACATTTCGGCTGTGGCATTGTGTTTTATGAAGCAAGGTGTGGGTTTCATTTTATAGTCAATGTTTCGAGCATAATGCTTCGTTTGAGTTGCAGGAGGTGTCAGACACAAACGTTTTATTTTCCGTTCATTTTAACGCTTGTTAATGAAGTGCGTGAGTGTTTATTTACTGTGGAAATGTTCAGCGACAGTTTAATTGGCTTTAGTCATTTGGTTTGACAGTCTCGGCTTAATCATGTTATATATTTTTTTCACTCTGTGTTTCTCACGGGAAGCGATGCCATTAGTTTAACGGTTACTTCACTGAATCCATTCCATTAAAAGCATAATGATTTGTCGATTTCAAGAATATCAAGTATCAAGAGTTTGCCAAAGCCATTTTCTTGGTCATTCGATGTATCCGTATTTAATCGTCTTATATTAATTCATTTTGGTTCCACTATTTTATTCGTTGTTAGCGAATGTATTTACTTTTTTTTTTCTTCCGTCTCGACATTTGCACGGGATTTAAACGTTCGCTATTTTCCGGTTTAGACCACACGAACCCTCCTGCGAAAACAACGCAGCTCCAGAGGTGACGAAAGTGGGTCAGGTCAGATCTTCGTCGGTGGATAAGTGCTGAGGCATCCCAGGTGGGGACGGAATGTGGAATGCGGGAGGACGATGATGGGGGTTGATTCTG
>NC_051404.1:2394681-2395245 GCF_015228065.2 Penaeus monodon | reverse complement strand
TATAGCACGAGATTTTCGTATCCACCGATTTTCTGACACAGGGAGTCGACCAGAAACAGCATAGCTAGACGGAGGGAGAGCAGTGAAAGTCTATAACACGAACGAAGAGGTTATGTCTAAGAATACTTGCATCAGTAATATTATTCATATTTACACAACACATATACATGTATTCAGTAAAGGCACCTTGCGTAGGCGGTCCCCGTACGCCCATTCACCCAGCGTACGGACGGACACGTATCATACGCCTGAGCGCCCCAGACATACCAAACCTGCACCGCTTCTAAATTGTCTATTATTATCCCCCTCGGAAGTGGTGACTCACGCTGCCTTGTCTGTTTCCTTCTGTCAGCATCAGGCTCTTTTTTCGCAGAATGATGTGCGGAGATCTCACAATATCTTTCTATGTTTGGTGTTGTGACAGGGTAGTTTTTTTTTTCGTCACTTTATTTATTTACGTTTTTTGTGTCTTGTTTGAAGTCTGTGGGGGGGAGGGGGAGGGGTGATGATGGTAGAGGAGGTGGTGAAAGAGTGAGATGAAAAAGGAGGAGAATATGAATGAAA
>NC_051404.1:2394321-2394586 GCF_015228065.2 Penaeus monodon | reverse complement strand
AGGAGGGAAATCGATGTCTGCAGAGAGGAGAAGACAGGCAAGGAACTGAGCTAGGAAGCGTGTCGGATATTTTTGAACGCGGCGTCAGGTAGAAAGAGGAAGTTTGTGAGCTGTAAGACTTTGGGTATTTCTGAACGCGGCGTCAGGTATATGAGGCTCCGGCGTAAGATGGGAGAGGTTTTGAACACAGGTTTTAGGCTTAGGTGAATCGGGCTTTAGCGGGGCGGGCCTCTACCTATTCGCTTTCCGCTCGCCTTTGCTCTCG
>NC_051404.1:2393119-2393489 GCF_015228065.2 Penaeus monodon | reverse complement strand
AAGCGGGAGCCGAAATACACTTCAAGAGTTACGTTCTTTATATAGCCCCGCGTGGCTAATTTGTCAGTTCATATATAATTCCTTTCTCGTGTTCACTCGTGTGTAGTACTTCATCCATTTTTGATATAATGTGTTTGATAATTTCTACATTTATCATAGAAAGATAATTACTTTTGGCTTTGGATTCGTTTATATTGATTGGATTTCAAGTAATGGTAATGCCACCTGGTACGAGGGGCATTCGGTATGTGGAGGTACCCATTAGCGATGTCTGAGGCATGGCAGATTTCTCGTTTTAGAAGGCTTATTAGGAATGATCTGCGGAAAAAAATGTAAATGACTATTTTAATTGGGTTATAAAGTGTGTATC
>NC_051404.1:2391977-2392128 GCF_015228065.2 Penaeus monodon | reverse complement strand
TTTTTTCTGATAGGCCTTTATGTAACATGAATTGCACCATCACGCCTTGCCTCCCGACGGCCATATTACTGCAGAAGTGCCCCACGCGGCCAGCAGGCGATAATTAAGACCGCAGTTAGTGGAACGGTCTTACAAAAAAATGGTCTCTCGT
>NC_051404.1:2391720-2391803 GCF_015228065.2 Penaeus monodon | reverse complement strand
TCGAAAAATCCTCCTCGGCCGCGTCGGAAACGTGGTGTGTGTGCAACAGGCGTAGCAGAGAGAACCTGTGCCAAGAACCGACG
>NC_051404.1:2391025-2391564 GCF_015228065.2 Penaeus monodon | reverse complement strand
ACAGAAGGGCAGACGGAAGAAGTAATCGGATGAAGTGGGTAGGAGGAAGTAGTGAGCAGGGTAATTAAAATGATAAAAAGGGGGGCGGGGAAGAAAGAGAGGATTCGGTTATCTTAGAGAAAGATGTAAATAGCTATTAGATTTTTTTTTATCTTGACGGAGGACGACGAAACAGGAGTCTGTAATGGTTATTTATTGATCCAGGTAACTCGGTAACTGAAAGACAACTTAGGAAACTGAAAATAGATTATGGTCGCATAAAATATGAGGTATCTAAGCTCTGAAATTAGTAGGCATATAATCAAAGAGAAGTTTCTTTCTTGCCGAAACTACAGAACGTTAAAACAAGATAAATCGAGTTTCAAGTACAAAAGTAGATAATTGCTCTTGCTTACTGAGGTAGAGGGATTGCAGACTCATTATGGCGTCTGCTTGTTTGCTTTCTCAGCTGACCACTCGGAGGATGAGGAACCCACTCGGCTAGAGTTTATAGTGCTTAAGATCTCCAGCGTTTTTATTCATTACGATGTTGTAATAGG
>NC_051404.1:2390279-2390563 GCF_015228065.2 Penaeus monodon | reverse complement strand
TCGGTATGGCGACCAAACCCAAGCTTATAATAAGAAACGGAACGTACATCAAATTTCCTCGCGGGACTGACTCATTTCGTTTCCTCCTGAAATTAGAAAGTAAGAAGAGGTTGCTGCAGTTTCCTAGCTGATGAAAGTAACCTTTATCGCCTGCGTTTATTCATACTTAATGGCCAATAGGAGAGTCGCCGCGACGCACACGCACAAGAGCCCCCCAGTGGGTGCTCGAGCGGCGGGGCCAACGCGACCTTCACGGCGAGCGACATGAAAGGGACCTTTGCTGA
>NC_051404.1:2390083-2390221 GCF_015228065.2 Penaeus monodon | reverse complement strand
CGCTCCATGTAGATACTTTAAAAAGGTGGACGATCAAGGAAACAAGTGGCCTCAGAATCTCCGTCAGCTGATTGATTTATGGAGGAGGAAAAAGGGTGGACCGTTTGAATTTACGATGATAATTACGAACATATGTGC
>NC_051404.1:2389572-2389783 GCF_015228065.2 Penaeus monodon | reverse complement strand
TATGGGATAGGGGGTAAAAAATAAAAAAAGGAAAGATAAGAAAGAAGGAATAAGGGAAATCTAATGCAAAGGGAATAAGGGAGAAGGGAGAGAAAGGAGGACAGAGGAGGAATCTCGGGGAAGGGTAGCGTTACTCCTTGATGGGTTTCTGACGAGAGGGTGACAAGGAGAGCAAGAGCAGTGGCCACCGCGTCTCGGGGGGTATTTTTGG
>NC_051404.1:2388844-2389082 GCF_015228065.2 Penaeus monodon | reverse complement strand
TTTACAATCAGTGCTATTTTTTATTAGTAAACACCGTCCCCTTTCTTCCTAGATCTGCTCTTAAGAAACAGCTATCAATAAAATTCAACTTTATTGGCACAAACCACCAGCAGGAACTTTTTTTAAACCTCCGTGTTAATTCCCCCCAAATCAGCATTAATGCCTTGAATTCTTTGAGATACAAAGGACATTCTTCGTAATACGTAAGTCACGTTCTGCCCCTCCTCTTTCTCTATAC
>NC_051404.1:2387833-2388381 GCF_015228065.2 Penaeus monodon | reverse complement strand
CATGCATGCGTGTAATGTTCATGTTTTTAGAAAATTTACCTGATGCTAACTGATATACGATACATCTGTTTGAATTCCACATTTACTTTTATGCCTCTAAAAACATAAACCTTTTTAATTCTTAAAAAAAAGAACATCCACCATCCCCTATCATGATGGCAGAAATGCATTATATATATGTGTGTGTGTATATATATCCATTTATTTTATTTCCAACAGGTCGCGTAACCCGAGACGATGAAATAGATATTAAGTATCTCGAAGGTCTTTTCCGTTCACTGTTTTCACCCGACCAATTCGAGCGAGGTATGAAGGTATACAAAGGCATGGTTTATGATAAAAAAAACAGTGATAAAGAAGAGAAGAGAGAGCATATGATAATGATAATAAAGAAAGCAGTACGCATGTTACATCTACAAAAATCCAACCGATTAAAAAAAAAAAAATTAAGTAGGTATTAAAAAGTTTAAATGATTAACATCGATCATTAAGAAAATAAAAACAAAAAGAAACGGCAGCGCTTACGGGGTGTTAACACAGCTACGTCG
>NC_051404.1:2386529-2387137 GCF_015228065.2 Penaeus monodon | reverse complement strand
TCTAAATCAAATCCGCGATAAAAAAAAAAAATATGAATAAAACGACAGCGCAAGAAAATACAAGGAAATGAGATTACTATGATTGTAAATATAACGTTTAAATTATTGATAATGAAAACTTACAAAACCATTGCTGACTGCTTTCTAATGCCAAGTACAAAGGCGATGAATATGAAGATATTAGAAAGGAAAATTGTTTATGTAATGAGTTTGAAGTAATATATGTATTAAACAGTGTGATATATTTTGTCAATACATACAAGTAGAAGGAAAACAGAAAAATAAAGGATATGGAGACAAAGGCAGAAATTCATGTAAGGAAAGACACAATTAAGTGTAGACGAAAAAAACAAACAGATGTACATGAGAACAAGTAAACTCTCAGAAAAAAAAAATAGAAAAAAATAACACCACGTCTTCTAAAACCATTTGTATTCATTGAAATGATTCTTCTCCTAATGTATATTTTTTCTCTCTCTCTTGCAGCTGGCAGCGCGAGCCCGAGTCTGGGCCGAAAAGAGTATCGGAAGATCACGTACGAAGGCACCTTGCAGAAGCGGCCATCGCAGGTGAGTCCGGACGCTGATGCCTCCTTTTTCAGTCTCGAA
>NC_051404.1:2385735-2386305 GCF_015228065.2 Penaeus monodon | reverse complement strand
TACATAACTATATGGTATGCCTTTTGTGCGTCAGTAAGTTACAGATGATATTAATGTCAGGCCTTCCAAAGGACTGAGCGCCGCAACGTGCATGAGTCAAACGCCTCATCCAGTGCAGCAAATGCAAATGCAAACCGCCAGACAGACATTTCCATAAACCGATCTCATAACACATGGCCTTTGTCCTCAATATCCGAATTAAATCGTGAATCCGGTGGCCGCAGGATCGCCGATGGCTTTGCATATTTGTTCCAATCCGGATGCGAAGTTACGCGAACGCCTCGCGCTGTACACATTTGTTGGTATCCAGATACAAAGTTACGCGAACTCAATTGTTTTAGGGAAAGGACATTGTTGTAGCAAGAACAAAAAAAAATAGTAATAACAAATAAATAAACGATCATTGCATTTATGTTTTCCCTGCATGAGATAATGCGATGATGCTTAATTAAACATTTGAGATTTTAAAGAAAATATAGTGTGAGGAGCAACGCCCACGCAGATTCTGTCCATAAAAGGGATTGATAATTTTCACGCTTCGGTGTTTTTTTTTTTGTTTGGATAATGATA
>NC_051404.1:2385592-2385671 GCF_015228065.2 Penaeus monodon | reverse complement strand
ACCATTCGGTTTCCTTTTATACCATATCCGGTCCTATGACGGAAGCTGTTCTTATTATGTTTCGTCATCGGATTTCAGA
>NC_051404.1:2384819-2384964 GCF_015228065.2 Penaeus monodon | reverse complement strand
GTGTAAGCCGCGCGGACGTCGGCGGTCACCCCGGCTGAGGGCTGAGGGCGGCGCGAGCACAGGGCAGGGAAGTGGCACTGGCTGATCCTCCCTTGATCCCGGGAAGTGCCACCTCCGTCAGGGCGTGTTAGATGCTCGTGCCAAG
>NC_051404.1:2384000-2384317 GCF_015228065.2 Penaeus monodon | reverse complement strand
TTTTTTTTTAGTATATATGTGATAAAATGTTGAATTCATCACAGTCAACATTGAAAAATATAGTGTATTTTGTGTGGCAGTGGCATCTTGGCCATGCTAAGTCAGGTACCAGTCTTGACCGGCGCTGCTGTCCGGCCCAAAGGCGAGTTACTGTAATTTGTTCTTGTCCGGTCAAACTAGTTTATGCTGCTTGTATGATGGAGGCGTTTTGCTCGGTGTGCGAGTGGGTTTTGTGTCTGCCAGAACCTGCTGTGTGAGCTCGTGTTTCCAGGAATATGCTGTGTGATTTATTGTATAGCTGTGTTGCTTGTACATAA
>NC_051404.1:2383549-2383939 GCF_015228065.2 Penaeus monodon | reverse complement strand
CACGCGCGTTAGTGTGCGTATCTGCGTGCTTGCGTGAATTTCGTAATCGGAATAGACAACACGGCAGTCTTGTGCAAGGAACGCCGTTCTTGAAGCAGTGAATCCAATGACAATAACCTCTTTCTCGACTTTTTACAGAGTCATTAATTTCCGATCTTTACAGCTTTCATCTAGTCTCCCTCACTTAGTCTACCCTCTCTTAGCTGGCGTCACAAACTCTACGGGACAATACCCTTGGTTCACAACAGGCTAAGCAAAATATATTTTGATATCCTGCTTCTGTTTTACTAAATGGATAAGTACAAGTAGATTACTGATAGTTAGAATGAAGGCCAAAAGTTTTTGTATTTTCCTTCAGCTATATTAATCAAAAGAAAATAATTATAGTTT
>NC_051404.1:2382569-2383504 GCF_015228065.2 Penaeus monodon | reverse complement strand
CTTATTGTTATTTTTAGAATGAATAACACATTTGTGGTAGTAAAAAAAATAAAGGTGGGTGCCTAAACCTCTTCAAAAACAAATGGGAAATAAAAAGCCTATATATATTTATTTTCGTTTGTTTCACATTGGCAAGCTCGTGACGTCACCTGCGATTTTTTCCCTTACTCTTTAGAGCCGAAGTGAATAATGATTTATTGCTAGAAAAATATATTTCCCTCAGACGAGCGTGGTGTGTTTATTTTCCAGCTCATTACCCGTGTTTATCTTGAGGGATTTTCTTTTTCCCTTTTTTTCTGTTTTTAGAAACTCCCATGTGAGTTCATTCATAAATGTGCTGCGGACGTTGACTGTGAAATAGCTGACATTATTAGCATCAAAAGGAACACCATTATAAACTCATAATCAGAACTGACGAATAGTCACAGATGATTAAACAGCTTATAAGAACGTAAGCTTATTTCTAATGCGGTGATGAACTCTCAAGCGTTAAAACTCTCAACGCAAACATCGCCATCGTTAAATACCAATATTATCACAAACTAACGTCGCTTAAACTGCTAAAAATCTCGGAACCCTCCCAAGGGCTAACATTCTGTAGAGGAGGCATGGGAATGTAGCCTCTCGCAGCGCCTCGATTTCACGGCGCCGATAAACCACGCGGGCAGCGCATCCTGTCTCGTGCGTTATTACTCGCTCTAATCAGTTCTGTAACCGATCTCCGCAGCCCCGTTTTGGCATCCGGGCCCGTAAATACTTTGAGCGCCGCGAATGTCCCTTCTCAATCGCTTTATTTATAGGCCGTGAGTCAGGCGGCGTAACTCACGACGCCCGTGTGTGTGTGCCATAATTATGTCGCGAGTCCACGCGCGTTTTATTGCTATTTATCTCTGTCTGGCTGTTGCCCGCGGGGGTTAGGGCTCCTGTGCGCGGTC
>NC_051404.1:2381942-2382110 GCF_015228065.2 Penaeus monodon | reverse complement strand
GGCCTACAAACCCAATTTTCAAAACGAGCAAACCATCTGTGGAAAGTAAACACAGTAAACTAAGTGAACAACACTATTCATCTTCTTTTTTCTGTAAAAGCTCTGACAGTTTCACCTGCGACACACTTGCTATACGCTAAACAACTATGTTTTTTAAGCTTATCGGGT
>NC_051404.1:2380592-2381134 GCF_015228065.2 Penaeus monodon | reverse complement strand
TTTGTTTTCCAAGAGTGTTGCCGATTTGCCACTGCCGTTAATGACCCGCCTCCTGAGCGCTCAACAGGTCGCGAAGAGATTTTCCTGGGCACTTGAAGCCACCGCCACCAAAGCTCTTTAAACTCCCTTAATTTCGAAATCACGCCGTAAAACTCCCCAGTTCCCAATCATGTGCGGTTATTATCGTCAGCATCGGGCGAGCCAAGAGCGTTATCAGCCCCGGGGGATTTTTCTCGTGTTTCTCGCCGTTGTTCCGATACTCCGGAGGCGCCCACCGTAAAGGACTTTAGTCTTGGCGCCGCGCCCGCCTGCGCTCGGGAGGACCTTGCGCCTACCGCCCACGCGCACTTCCCTCGGGCCTGGCGTTATCGGGTCTCATCTGCCGGGCGCTGAGTACCCGGAGGGGACTGTCCGCCAGAAACAACACGCGCATATATTGCCTCGTTTTGAGGGGAATTTCTGTCGCCTTTAATTTGCCCCTTTTTACACGCGTGCTAACATTTACTTGTCGATGATTAGTTACGGGTTTTCTGATTTTTCCG
>NC_051404.1:2379807-2380048 GCF_015228065.2 Penaeus monodon | reverse complement strand
CATAATAGCTACGATTACGATATTTGTTGTGATAATATGATATTTTTTATTATTTTTTTATTATGTGTTGATGTGGCATGTTTGTTAGCAGATGAGAACGATGAATTTTGACTATGTTTGTAAATTTTTACTAGGAAACATTACTTGACCATGTCATCGGAGTCGTGCGTGTTGCCGTGTACAACATAGGAATAGCTACGTTGGCGCGGCTTTTGGCGCTTGCTCGCCGCCCAAGGGAAGG
>NC_051404.1:2378626-2379230 GCF_015228065.2 Penaeus monodon | reverse complement strand
TGACACCCATGTCTACCCATCAAACGCCCAGACAGGAAGTCCTAATGACCGCTTCTACGCCTTGCAGGAGAATGTCTCAGCCCCGCGCCCCGAGGAAAGTTTTGCCTGGAAGGACAGAGAGATTGAAAGGACGCTGAAGTCCCCGACTTCTACGCTGCCCAAGGTGCAAAACCCGACGGTCACGCTCCTGCAGAAGAAACGAGGTCAGTTAAGGTCATAGAACAACAGAGTTGGAAGTCGGGTCTCTTTTGCCGGTTTGTGTTATCGGGGATATGATGAGGCAAGTTGTCACATACTGCGTTTTGACACCTGTGAAGATACTACTCCCTTCTTGGAGTCGAGATTATATAGATATTTACTACTTCAAGAATTAAGTGCCTTTAAAAAACTAAATAAGAAAAAAGTGCTGTCACTTGCTTGACCGGCAGCAGTAAATATGTCATTATTCATGTATTGTTAAAGCAATGATAAACAACAGTTGTCATTTCCATGAGGTATGTGTTAACTTTGTATATAAAACATATTATTATGAGTAAACATTCATTGATATCTTTAGTATTCACAGCTTGAGTTCATTTATTGTAGCCCTTAGTGAAAATATGAG
>NC_051404.1:2377449-2377678 GCF_015228065.2 Penaeus monodon | reverse complement strand
GGGGGGTCCCCTTGAATTATTACTGGGCAAAGTGACGCCTCTGTCTTTTCCCTCTTTTCATAATCTTTTTCCATACATTTTTCCTTGCATCCAACTGCTCTCTTCTGCCACCGTCTTGCCCATCAGCTCTTCTTAGTCCAGGTCAACAAACCAACTTGTGTCTGTTCCATTTTTACATTTTACAAGGTTGATCTTGTAATCACATTCAAGCAAACTGAAGAATGCCTTG
>NC_051404.1:2374203-2377194 GCF_015228065.2 Penaeus monodon | reverse complement strand
TTTTTAATGGTTTCAGAAATATATGAGTTAGTGTGTCATACAGTTTTTATTCACCCATTGCTACTAATGATTACATTACAGACAGCATACACAGTGCATCAATTTCTACACAGAACATGTCTGAAATGGAAACATGTATGCATTATTTAGATGATTTTATGAATCTTCCATTACTTAGTGTTACTTCTGTAAGGGATGGAGTTCTTCAATGCAGATTTTTAAAATTAATATTGATTGAACTTCAGATTCCACTGAGCTTTCTTTTTCAGTGAACAATACAGATTAAACTAACCCATTTTCCAATTTCTTTACAGTTATCATACTCTGATGTATTACATATTATATCTTCTAATTTAGATTTAAAATCACATCTTTAAAAAAATACACTAAGATCAAGGCATAGCTTTATTAAAGAGTAATAAAATTTTCTAAAAATTTAAGAAGAAAAAAATCATATTCTTATATCAGACTTATATAAAGGAAGAACCCCATACCAAGCATTAGTTGCCCAGCCAGTAGAATTTTTTCTACAGTAATTTATTCAGTAGAATAGCATTCAGCGGAAGAACCTGATTTGTATGGTAATAAATGTGCTAATTCGAAATTCTTTCCTTTTTTTTTCTCTCTTTTTTTTGGGGTAAATTCTTAAATTACTCATGTAAGTCATTTTACTAATACTCATTCAGAAACTTTACAATTTTGAATAGTATAACAGAAGTATTCAGATATTTTTATTTAAATTCTTTGGTTAATGAAGATGATGATATTTCATTCTCTTCCGCTGACTAAGTGAATGACAGAGAAATATTTTATGAAATATATTTCTTATATCTTATTTCATAGGTAAGGTATTTAGTTTATAGTTCAAGGTAAATAAGCATAAGGTATATTCCATATCTTTAAAATTAGCATGATTAAATCAGGGCATTGTTTATTACAAAAGGATAAGGTATTGAAGAAAATTTCCAAATAAGAAAATAAATTATTTTTTCTGATATTGAGACTGTTGTTAGAAACCCATGAATATTATTTTACATGGATTAATCTAATATTTCAGTAAGAATATATAAATATTTTTAAAAAAATTATTAGATATGAGTTGCCCAATTTGATTATGTTAATAGAGCAAGAATTTTAAAATAGTTTATACGGCTATAGAACTAAGAGAGAAAAAAAATACTTGCATGAGTGTAAAAGCATTTCCTGTGAATATTATAAAAAAAGAAACTTCCCTGCATTTCAAAATTCTTGTCTCCTTACAACTTTATAAAGAAGGCAATCTCTCAGGTAATCTGCACCAATTCCTCTAATAAAAGTAGGCCTAAATCATGCATAATTTTCTCCTCAGATGACCCGCATTCGACCTCAGGTAAAGCCATGAACAATTCCACAAGTAAAATTTGGGGTTTCACACCCTCACACATTGCACTCAGGGTATAACACGAAAGGGACTGAAACACTGGCAGTTTTAAAAAGACTCTCGTGTCCTGGTCCTGCGTATGATGAAGGTTGTCGAGAATTTAGTGTAATTGACTTGCTTATGTGACATTTGAGATGACTCGTGATGCATGCAGAATGGCGGTTCCGGATACAGAGTCGTGTTTCAGTGCCCTGTTCAAAATCACTGCGATATATATCTAAAACCACATATTTTTTTTTTTTAGAGGTAAGCACAGGGATTAGAATTCAGAAAATTTGATTAACTTGCAGTTTACTTTAATATTAATTTCTTCTAACTAATAAGGTACTGAAAACCCATTGAAAAGAATGTGGTCTTAGATATAAGAAATAATAGATATGAATTGCTACCAGAAATATATAAACGCACCAAAAGCATAGATTATATCATGGAATTGGGGATATTAGTTGCATTTGCAAACTTTATGCATTCTGCCACAAGTCACATTGCTCTAAGTAGTATGAACTTTGCCTGGCCTTTTCACTTTGTACATATATATTTTTTCTCTCTCTCTCACTAACAAGTTTATGAATTCTAGACAAAAGGTTCAAGGTCTCGTCTCTTATTTCTGCCGCTCATCTTCTTTTCAAACTGTTACAGGAAACAGGTGTCATTTACTAATATTGTAAATGATTCATATTCTTTAAGTTAAAAATGTAACTGTTTCACAATAGATTTTTTCCCAACACAGATATAGTAAGGAGCCAATCATGTTATAGATGCTATTTGTGCAATATAAACTGATGTCATAGCCCACAAATATGCAATATTTCAGTAGCAATTCATACACAAACACCCTGCAATGCACTGTACATATCTAATATTTGTATATATTGTAATTTTTCAATGTGGTGGTACTTTGATTGCACGAATTGGGCGTAGTATTTTTCTATTTTAATGTTTAATATATATTTCTTGACTTTAGGTTGGTAAGAAATTGGTAATTCATTGATGAAATGTTGTTGTGGTACATAACCAGAGATTTTTTAATCCTATTTTTGCAAATGTAGGAATGCCATTACATTAGTTACAGAATATTACCTTTTTTTTAATTGGGGAAATTGATTGTGTTGTTACTTCAAGACATAGTGATGTGATATGCATTTTTCTCATTGTTTAATTGTATGATTCCCTATTTCATAGATCAGTAAGTGCAATAATTCAGCAAGAGTTCAAAGCTGTTTCAGTAACTAAATATTATTATGCAGTTAAATGTTATTGTATATCATACCTGTTAGTTTTCATTATAAAATGCAGAATCTTTTTCTTTGTCAAACAGGAGAATGATAATGAAATTAGAAAAGACCAATACTTCAAATGAAACATATTGCAGTTATATATAATTGTGTCTATCTATTGTAAAAAGGACAATATAATCTACCTTCATCTTGCCTCCTGAAGCCTCAGACCTAACACTACTATACACTTTACTCGGGCATACTAATGGATCGCTGCCATGCATTTGCAGCTTGTCCGATCCTACCTATGATAATCATGTCTTTTACTTTTTTTTAACTGCACTGACTTTCTTT
>NC_051404.1:2374054-2374160 GCF_015228065.2 Penaeus monodon | reverse complement strand
CTCGGACTCTAAGATATTGTGCATTTTAAGCTTAGTAATAGTTATGTAATCGTTTTAAAGATATGTCATGTTTTGCATCTATATGAAGAAATAGAATGAGAAAAAA
>NC_051404.1:2373782-2374023 GCF_015228065.2 Penaeus monodon | reverse complement strand
AGAACACTGTATTGTCTTTTACTAGTAATATAAACAAAAAACCATTTTTTTCTACTGTATAGTTGATAGAGATATACATCTAATTAGCACATGTTTTGATGAAAGTCATCTGAAATGTACGAGGTCTGACAGAAATCACCACTTTACAGATGGACAGATTCCTGGAAAGCGGCCAGAATACCTGAAGGGCGATGATTATGGTCCTGCTTATAAACCAGAGGATAAGTGTGAGTTTTCACTG
>NC_051404.1:2372534-2372663 GCF_015228065.2 Penaeus monodon | reverse complement strand
CGATACAACAAACTTATGAGTAATGTCTATGAAAAAAAAATCACATTTGGTTGTGACATATTAATAATTATTAAGGTATTTTTCAGGTAATGTAGATTATAGATATCCCTTATGTCAAGGCACCCGAAT
>NC_051404.1:2372201-2372476 GCF_015228065.2 Penaeus monodon | reverse complement strand
CCCAACTATACATCCGCGCAGTGTACACCATTAAGAGAGAGTACGAGTCAGAGGACGAGGAAGGCAGTCGCCGCTTTGCTGTCTTAGGGCCCAAGAAGGTACATGGTGTTGGCCCAACCACCAACGACGGAGTTCCTACCACACTTAAGTCGGTAAGTTTATATATTGGTTTGTCTAGTATTTATTTATCATGAAATGTGTATGATTTTTATTGAATTCAGTTTGAGTAAACAGTCAGTCAGGATTGCTGTGTGAATTGCATGTGTTTGGAGTGC
>NC_051404.1:2370630-2371697 GCF_015228065.2 Penaeus monodon | reverse complement strand
CTTGGCTTTTTCACCTGTGAAAAGCATTACATGCAAGACCTTGTTTGCAAGAATACTACCTGTAAAATAACCAGGGCAAGTGAATATAAATATGAAAGTTATTCATTAAATCTGTAAGGGTAATAACTTTTTTGTTTTTATGCTGGTATTCCATAGAAATAGCTTTTAAGTGTTAAAAGATTAAAGCAACAGAAGGCAATGAAAGATTAAGACTATTTTTATCATAGAATTCTCATAGAAAAACTTCATTAGAGGGAAAAAATAAATAGATGGAAATTGAAAAAATGTAAGATAAGAATGATGACTAAAAAAACACAGTTGAGATTCAGTATAGTAATTACTGTAATGTCCATTTAATTCATTACAGTATTCTTTGCAAACAGATGCATTTTATTTCATATTGGTAGACATCTGTTTGATTTCTTGTTTCTTTAAATCCTCATGGGTTTTGAACTTGACTTCAAGAACAATAAAAGTGGAAAGCCATGTAAAACATACAGGTAACGAGTACAAAGCCACCTACCCCTGTTTACCCTGTCGCAACTACAGAGTGTCTTGTATTTCACGCTGCAATTTAGGATAAATTAAGAATTTTCAAAATGATAAAGTTAAAAGGATTCAAGGTATGTATATTATGTATGATACACTGTTTCTTCACCACACATTGCTCAGATGGACGACGTCTATCTTTTCTCTCCTCCTCCTGAATAAGCACCAAATTTCTTTATTTAGGGGAAAGTAACTAACATCAGTATTTTTGCTAGAGTAAGCAGAACTGTGAAGTTCATTACTCGCTTATTCTTGCTCTGATACAGCAGTTAGTGATATTTCTCAGTGCAAGGGAGAAAAGTGTTCCCACTCTATTTATTCCAACAACAATATACTGTAGCTGATTATTTTGGTGTTACTTTATAGCTTATATTTAGTCAGTGTTGTAGATATAAGAAAATGCATATAAACTGTTTATAATGATTCCATTGAACGGTTTATACATGTTTGTTCCATGTGGATTGTAAACTGGTATTCATGTTAATTGTACTGTATTACTCAGTTTTGCACTTTTGTCT
>NC_051404.1:2368140-2370216 GCF_015228065.2 Penaeus monodon | reverse complement strand
CCCTAGGCTCCACCACATCTCGTATTTTTAAGTCACCCAGCATGCCAACACCCAGGCTATGATCCCTGGCCTCCAAGCACCTGCAACCTTCCTCCTCCTACCCTTGTGTTGGCAAGCATCCATTACATAGATCCTAATATAAGGTTTTGTTGGATTCCTCAGGGTGTGAAGTCTGAACACCAAGGAGAGTGGTATCGCAGGATGTTTGATTCTCTACATAAAGTTAAAGATGGTAAGTCACTTAATTCATTTTAATTTATTGCTGTAAAGGTTTTGTTTTCAATTGAACTGTATATACATATTGTAGTGTGCACAATTTTATCGGTCTTGTCATTTTTTTACCAGCACCTCAAAGCCCTGCAGTGTGTATATAGAAATTATAAGCTGGTAATCATATAGGTGAAAATTATCATGATTTCATTCTTCTGATTATGAGGGCTAATATGTCAGCCTTTTTTGTTTTTATATATCAGAGAAAAAGTAATATCTACAAACTCCTAATATGATTGGTTGCCAAATTATATGTATATTTTTTACTTATGCTCTTGACAATTTAAGTCATTGTCAAGAGTTGCATCATTATTTCAAATAATGATCACAAAATGGTAAAGCAAATGTTGCTTTATGCACTTTTGTACATATTCATGATAATGTATTTACTGTTCTTGGTAATTGTAAATGTATGGTATCTCATGCATTCTTTGAAAATAATTATCACAACAGAAGGCTATTTTTTAGATGCAGTAGCCATCTGTTTTTTTGTTTTTGTTTTTTCACAAATTAAGTAATGAATGAGCAAACAAGAGTTCATTCAGACTACAAAGGATTCATTCAAACTACAAATATTTAATGCCTTTGAAACATCAGTCACCATGACAAGATTTAGGATTCTTTCTCTGTATCTTGCTAGAAATATCTAGTGCAACTAAATTGAGAACATAATGACAGTGACTGCCTCTAGGATCTCATCCCAACCTAACATGATTTTATACATTTTGTTATATTCATATTTTCCCTGCTTTCATATTAACTGTAGTCAGTAAGGCAACCGAGCCAAATTGACCTTCAGACTCCAAATTCACACTAACTGGCAGCTGCCTATTCTAATTTTTTGAACAAGCTGTAAGCATCTGTGAGAGGAGGATTTACTCTGCCAGGCATTAACATAGTTGATCATTATCTAACTAAACAGTCACATGCAGGCTTTATCATTATCCCAATGGCCACACATTGAACCAGATTGCAGTATTTGTCTTGTCAGCGTAGATGATAAAAGAGTCCTTTGTTGTTGGTAGATTGATAGTTTCTTTGTAATTATTATATTTTCAGATCAGTAATCCCCCCCCAAAAAAAGTAAGAGTAACTTACAGTTATCAAAATGCCAGACAGAATACTGTAGAAGGCCAAGGGTTTCACATTTCTAAGAATCGTTTTTGATTTCAGACGATCACGTCATCATCAAATACAAATGCCCACGAGGTACACATAAGTACAGGAATACCATAGAGGCTTTTATGTTTACTGCTTGCCGTGGGGCTATTTAAAACAAGGCTGGATTTTCTGTGGGGAGCATTTTGTACTGCTTACTGTCACTAGAATGGCATAATACATCTATATTTATAGCATCTACAGATCTTTTCTATAACATATTAAAGTGATAGAGGACATTTATATTCTGAGAAAATGATGGATACCAATTTTGCTTTTCATTCATTGAATTGTTTTGTCACAAGGATGACCTATACCCAATTTGGATCCATTGTTTTCGACTGTTTCTATATTTTATTTTTATTTCTGTCTCTCTCAGAAATCTGTATTGGCTTCATTTTTATCTTTTGGTTCTTAAGTGAATATGAATTCTTTCTCTTCATCTGTATTAGTAACTGTACCTAATCTGGTCTTGATCTTCAATTATTTTCAGACTCACCTAGATCTAAATACAGGCAAAATAAAGGTATATCTCAAAATTGATAACCAAAATTTAATTTTTCACTAACTTCCATTATTTTTTTCCCCTTCCACTATGTTATCTTCTGCATGACATTTTTTTCTAGTTTTGAGGTGGAACATGCGGAA
>NC_051404.1:2368029-2368109 GCF_015228065.2 Penaeus monodon | reverse complement strand
AAGATGTGTTTTTTCAGCTGCTAACCTAGATATAGAAAATAGATTTCTGATCTAAATATGTAGAGTTTAGAAACCTGCAT
>NC_051404.1:2367647-2367979 GCF_015228065.2 Penaeus monodon | reverse complement strand
GATATCCCTCTGTAGTCTAGTTAAGCTGTATATTACAAAAGGTTTTTGCCAGAACTCATTAAAAAAATTGGGTAATGCTCTTTGGCATGATGATCATAAAGCTCCTGTATTGAAGTGTAAATACACCTCCTTGCAACACCCATTAAAGTGCAAGAACCTGTTGTTCTTTTGTCATTTGGAACCTGCAGTCTCCACACCTCTCCCCGTTTTCTGTGCCATAGCCTTATGCTGCTTTTGTGTGACTGCTTCATCATTTGGTTGCCTCGTGTGTATTGATGAGACGGGGACGCCATGTAAGGGTCTGCAGGTCGTGAGGGACAAGTAGAGAGATG
>NC_051404.1:2367112-2367309 GCF_015228065.2 Penaeus monodon | reverse complement strand
TTTCACTCCCCGGTACTATTATCATTAACGCTATGGTTGTGTTCCTCTCCCTCGTAATATGGACAGAGCTGACCGGATCTCCTAATGGAATCATGACCCGCGTTTAAGTCATTAGCATCGGATGGAATAACAATTAGTCGAGGGGAGAAGGTGGTTTTGGTGGAATTAGGGGGGAAGGGCGAGGAAGGATGATGATG
>NC_051404.1:2366019-2366664 GCF_015228065.2 Penaeus monodon | reverse complement strand
GGGGCAACCTTTGTATCTTGGTGACGGGAATGTGGAGAACCTGTATTGAGACTTTTTAAAACATTTAGTCTTAAAATCCCGTTTCTCCGCATGAGGAATCTGCTTATTTTACCTGTAATTTTGATCACTGGAGAACAGGTGCGTAACATGTTGAACCTTTATTGGTATACTAAAGGGGGCTTTTTATATTATTAGTCTGCTTGGCTCCCTCTTTCTTATACAGCAAAAACTTAATGCAGATCTTCGTCATGATCAGGATATTTCTAGTACCTGTTGTTGATTATCGATTTACTCATTATGGCAATAGGAAAAATGAATTAATCCGTTTTTTTTCACCTGCCCTCCAACCTGATGGGTATCGATAACACGCTTTCTCTTGGGTTGGTCTTGCAGCCCGCTACGGGGGCTACATGTCGGAGCCCGAGGGCTACGACTCGGACGTGGGCTCCTCTCGCTACGCCACCCTCGACCGCCGCCGCATGCACCACTTCGATGCCGACCCCATGAGCTCCAGCCTGCCAAGGTAAGGGGCTGGCCTTCTCTTGACCTACTTCACCATTGTCGTGGAGGAGGGCCTTCCCTTGGGGGTCGTCTTCCGTGGCTTTTCTTGGATTTTTGTGTTTCTCCTGGCACTATTTTGCCGTA
>NC_051404.1:2363368-2365609 GCF_015228065.2 Penaeus monodon | reverse complement strand
TGTTTGGTATTTTATTTTATTTTATTTTCTGCAATGCCATCCTTTATACATGAAGAGTTTTTGGTATATGTTGTAGATAACTGAAAAGCACCATAACATTGTAGAAAACTGATTGGCACTTATGTATCAAACGTAGGTTGTTCAGAAGATATCGATGTGTATATACACTTATATATGCATGTTTTGTAGGTTTCTTTGTCAAAATTTAATCCTGTGGATTCACAACTGATGAATTTTGTTCACTTCACACCCATTTCTTAGAGGAACTATTTATTTATTTTGAACAGATGGACACTCAACATAGAAAACGCTATGATCAATATATGCTCATTAGTAAGTGAAAACAGTAAACGTGTTTCCATAAAAAAAGGAATATGATCAGTGTTTTCTCATGATGAGTCTCCATATATATACCTGTTGTTCCTATTTTCACTAACCATCAGTTTACCTGGTGTGTTATCCTGCCACCTTACACATCCCTTTGTAACACTGCACCTCGCCAGAGAAAGCTTATCCTCGTTATTATGTTTATATATGTATTCTATGTAATTATTCGTTCTAGTTGTAAATATCACTCGTAAATGGCTATCCACACTCGTCATATTTATTCTGTTATGACGGCTGTTGTTATTTTCCTTCATAATTTATCTACGCACATCTTTTCACGTAGAAGCCTCCTGGCGTCAGTGTTACCAAAGGCGGTCTGTAACCTGGCACAAATTTGTGTGTCAACCGAAGGCTATTGACCGAGGTTTGGGCATGCAGGTCTAGCCACATAGTATTAACTCATGCACTCGTATCTGTCTACAGAGACTACCTCGCAGATTTGGATCCTTTCTTCAGGTAGGTGTTTGATTGCACAAATGCGCTCTCGTTCCCCGTCTTTGCCTTCGCCTGAGAATGCTTATGCTCTTTTGTTCTTTGCCTGGTGGTATTTTTCTTGTGTTTCTTCGCCAAATTAAGTGCGGGATCTTTTAGCTTGCTGTGATTGGGTGGGTGAAATTGGTGCGATGTACAGTATGTGTATTTACAATTGTTGAAAAAAATGCTAATTTATTTAATCTTTTATTTTCATTATTGGTGTATGTTGATATTATTTTTTGATAGGCAAAATTGCGGTGTTATTTGATCTATGAATATCACGGAGGTAGTTATGGATGCACGTGTTTATATTTTCCCCTTTTTTGGTTTGTGAAAAGTTCTGGCATATAAGATCGCGTATGCAGTGAAGTTTGAATGCAAAAAATAACTTTAAAATTTACAGCGTACTTGACGTAAGTTTGAGTTCGCAAGTTTTGATCGTAACTTTTGGAATTGGCGTTTTGATGGAAACGACGAAGAATTTTTGGTTAGCATTTCCAGATTCCATCAGATGTGTATGTTTTTGAGCATCACATGTTTGTTTTTTGTTTTTGTTTTTGTTAAATATGAAAAGCCAAATATGTATATGCATCTATGAATGTTACATTTGTCCTTTTTGTGCTTGCTTGTTTGAAAAAATGGAATGCTTACAGTTCTTGGGTGCATTTTTGAAATAAAAGTTTATCCATGCCACTTTCCGATTACATTCTATGACGTGTTGTCATTAGCATAATTGCCTGTGACGGTGCTTGGCGAATTCAAAAACTTGGATATCCTGAATTAAGTCTTTTCCCAAGCTAATAGCTTTGTATGTCAGGAATGGCCATGAATAATATTTAGCTCCGTAATACAAACTGGGAATGCGTAACAATAGGTGTTATTCCGTGTCGGTGAGTGCGGCACAGTACTCGTGAAGCGTAATAACCAGTGCACTTGCTAGGGTCACGCCTCCTACGCCTCCCTCACGCCCACCCGTACGGTCACGCCTGCAGGAAGTGAGGTCGGGGTGGTGGGGAGTGGGGGCGGCGTGGAATGTAGGGAATGGGGAGAGAGGATGGAGGGGGGGGAGCTGATGGGGAAGAGATGGGAAGGTGGGGTAGTGGCGTGGTGGGGATGAGGGCTGGGTGGAAGCAGTGCATTGTGATCACAAGTCTACGGAAGCGGACGCCCAACCTCGGCCGCTCTGTCATCTGACCCCATGATTCGGTGACTTGTCGAACCGAGTTTAACCCTCGCTTTTTGGCTGCTAAACAGTTACCCCTCCCAGAGGCGGACGTCATCGATTCATTGCTGTGCAAGGTACCGTGACAGCAGAATTATGTGAAATCACGGGGAATTGAATGTTAAAAGATTTTTTTTTATAATTAATTTTAATTTTCC
>NC_051404.1:2362916-2363227 GCF_015228065.2 Penaeus monodon | reverse complement strand
TGATATTTTAATATTATAAATTTGTATAATAATTATATAATAATTAAATTTTATGTATATATATATATAATAATAAAATTTTATATATATAAAAAAATATATTTTATTTTAAAAATATTTATATATTATATAAAATATATTTAAAAAATTTAAAAGAGGGTAATCGGTAAAATTGTTATTAATAATTTTATAATATATATATAAAATTTTATATATATATATAATATTATAATTTAATAATTAATTATAATTTTTTAATGATTAAAAATAGATTGTTTTTAAAAATATAATTTAAAATATATTATATAATA
>NC_051404.1:2362579-2362870 GCF_015228065.2 Penaeus monodon | reverse complement strand
TGGTTATTTAAAAATTTTATTTTTTTTTTTTATTATTATTAAAAAAAAAAAAAAAATTTTAAAAGGTGTTTGTTTTTTGTTTCTTTTTTGTTTTTTTTTGTTTTTTTTTTTTTTTTTTTTGGGGGTTTTTTTTTTTTTGTCTTTTGTTGGGTTTTTTGTTGTGTATGTTGGGATGGTATGATTTTAATTTTTTATTGGGTTTGGGTATTATTTAAATTTATTTTGTTTTATGTTTTTTGTTTGAAATAAATTTAGTTTATTGTAATTTTTTTTTAAATATTTTATATTAAA
>NC_051404.1:2361799-2362004 GCF_015228065.2 Penaeus monodon | reverse complement strand
CCCCCCCCCTTTTTTTTCCCCCCTCCTTCCCTTTCCTCTTTCCCCCCCCCTTTTTAAAATTTCCCTCCCTTTTTTCCCCCTTCTTTTTTCCCCCCTTTTTCCCCCCCTTTAAATTTTTTCCCCCTTTTTTTTTCCCCCCCCTTTTTTCCCCTTTTTTTTTCCCTTTTTTTTTGGGGGGTTTTCCCCTTTGCCTAAAAAAAAAAAA
>NC_051404.1:2361317-2361412 GCF_015228065.2 Penaeus monodon | reverse complement strand
CCCCCCCCCTTTTTTTCCCCATTTTTCCCTTTTTTCCCCAAAATTTTTCCCCCTTTTACCCCCCTTTCCCTTTAAAAAATTTTCCCCCTTCCCCC
>NC_051404.1:2360498-2361266 GCF_015228065.2 Penaeus monodon | reverse complement strand
CCCCCCCCCTTTCCCTTTTTTTCCCCTTTTTTCCCCAAATTGTTTCCCTTTTTCCCTCTTTTTCCTTTTCCTTCTTTCTTTCTTCTCTTCCCCCCTTTTTCCCTTTTCCCCCTTTCTTCTTCTTTCTTCCCTTCTTTTTTTCCCTCTCTTTTTTTTCCCTTTCCCCTTTCCTTCTTTGCCCTTTCCCCTTTTTCCTCTTTTTTTTCCCTTTCCCTTTCCCCCTTTTTTTTTCTCTTTCTTTTTTTTTTTATTTTTTTTTTTTTTTCTTTTTTCCCTTTTTCCTTTTTTTTTTTTTCCTTTTTCCCCTTTTTTCTCATCCCTTTTTTTCCCTTTTTTCCCCCTCTTTTCCCCTTTTCTTTTCCCTTTTTCCCCTTCCCCCCTTCTTTTTTTCTTTTCTCTTTCCCCCTTCTCCCTTTCCTTCTTTTTTTTCCCTTTCTTTCCTTTTCCCCCTTCCCTTCCCCCCCCCCCCTTTTTCCCCCCCTTTTTTTTTTTCCCCCCCTTTTTCCCCCTTTCCCCCCCCTTTTTTTCCCCCCCCCTTCCCCTTCTCTCTTTTCCCTTTTCTTTTTTCTTCTTTTTTTCCTATTTTCCTTTCTTCCTTTTTCCCTTTTTTTTTTTTTTCCCCCATCCTTCTTTTCCCAAAATTTTTTTTAAAAAATTTTATTTCATTTTTCCCTTTCCCCCCCCTTTTTTTTCTTTTCCTTTAAATTAAAAATGTATGGCGCTATGACCATTTACAAAATGTTTGGGCTTTTTGAGTAAATTAATAAG
>NC_051404.1:2359841-2359984 GCF_015228065.2 Penaeus monodon | reverse complement strand
CGTTGCACGTAAATGCCCGTGATAAAATGCATGGCGCTATGACTCCATTTACAAAAATGTTTGGGCTTTTAGAGTAAATTAATAAGTATGAAAATATGTATGATGGATTTAGACAGTATTTATACAGCGTGTAACTTTCCCAC
>NC_051404.1:2359102-2359486 GCF_015228065.2 Penaeus monodon | reverse complement strand
TCCCTTCTTTGAATGTATTTTTCACATATAAAACAAAAACAAGCAAAAATATATAATACATAATGGCTTACACGAACACCCAGGCACAAATACTTTCCGAACATTTTACCGAAGTGTAACTGTGCGAAAAATGGCTCCGCGGACGGATTCGAACACGCCAGCGTACGATAAGCTTTGAAAAAGATCGATCCCATCGTTCAGCCGGAGCGTGGGCGGCATAGTCACGCATGTACGAAACGCTGAGAATTGGCCGAAAGGCATTGTTCACGGGCCGCGGGGCTGGGTGGAGCTGCTTGCGTGACTATTGTATCGACACGTGATTTTGTCGCCTCATGGGAGCGAGAATGTGGCTTTACGCATTCGGAGTTGCAGAATCTAATTAGG
>NC_051404.1:2357159-2358553 GCF_015228065.2 Penaeus monodon | reverse complement strand
GATCTGCCCGCATGCATGTACAGCGTTCAACCCGGAATGGCATGGCTGGCCCGAAGAGAACCAAACACCGGGGCGAAGACAGTTGATCACACGCAAAGAAAACGAAGAAAGAAACCCAAGCCTGACTCAAGAGAAAACGGGGTGAAACCAAGCAACAGTTTCGACCTTCCGCTGAATCCTTATAGATACCCTGAGGTCCAGATTTTCCGTTACCGCATTTTTACCTCAACCCGCGTGGTCGCATGCCGTCCCTACCCCTTGGCCAACCGCCTGCCACCATCTGCGCACCACCAGTTGGAACCAACAACCATCTGGTCTCCAGGATTCTTGCTCTGACTTCGATGTGGTGTCTGTAGATTAATTGACTTCGTGTTGGGGCGGATTTTATGCCTATGGATGGCAAGCGATACGTTGCATGTCGATAATCGTTGTTGTGAAATGGAAATTGTCAATACAAGACGCCCATCCTGTCTTTGTGACGCGAGATAATAGGTGACCCCATAAGGGAACGAGAGGCAAATTGGGAAATTACTTGCATTGTGTTACGAGAGCCACAGAGAAAGATGAGAAAGATGTGCATGTACATTATGTGGATTTATGACGGTAGATTTATCTAACGAGAAACAGAATGATGGACTGATATATCAGCAAGTGGAGCTGCGAGAGACGTACATTTTATTACGACAACCACAACCATGATTACCAGCAACTAACGAGCGAGCGAGGCGGCAGTCAGAGAGTGCCAGCAGAGAGGTGGCACCGGTGGGCCCACGGCGGCACCATGAAGCGGCTCTATAAAGCTCACTGATGGATGAGCCTAAATGACCCCGGCATCCGGAGGGAAGCGGGCGAAGCGACATCATCTCCGTCATCGTTATGTTCACTTACGCCTACTGTCAACGATTGAAGGAAGTTGATCTTCGAACGCCCAAGTGCCAGTGCCCCAATTAGTGCCTGGGGAGGATGGATATTGAGGAGCTTCTGAAGGTTTTCGACGATTTGTCTCTCGAAGGGTGAGTCGGCCTCGGCAGGTTCACCATTTGCTTGGTGCACAGCTAGACTTCGCTCTTTTTCTCTCTCTGTCAGTCTGTAAAACCTTCAAACTTCTTTCTTTCTCGTGATTTTCTTGTAACCGCAATTTACGCTTTTGAGTTCGAGAGCTATCGAGTGAAGCTGCGAGTGATCAAATCAGTTAGCGAAGCCGGCGACCATAACCGTTTCCGCCGCGACAGCCCACGCGACGACGATCTCACGTACATTACCTGATCTGATCTGCGCGATGTCTGGGCGCGCTTTCCGGATCCGTGCGCCCGGGCCGACACGAGCGCCGGGTTTTCGCCTTGACTTGATCGGATAATTAGTGTGCGACGCGATGGGTGGCTTACGTTTCAAAT
>NC_051404.1:2356469-2357102 GCF_015228065.2 Penaeus monodon | reverse complement strand
TCTGGTTAAAGACAACGCGATCAAAAGGGTCGAGAAGTTCTTAAACACTGTGTACTAATAGACGTGAATATTGAGGATGTGAGGCCGACTGTGTGCTTCTCTCTGGTTGATGATGATGGTGTGATAACGTGGGTACTGGTACATGACACAAGCATTATCACAGTCATGGTGGGCTTATCTCTTATCTTGTACAATCTAGATTCGTCGCCGGGAGTAGTTTACAATGGCGTTATCATAATCTGGTTTCGGTGGCAAATTATATCTTTCACGCATTACTGGCAAATTGGATACCCAGATAGACGGTAGTCTGTACCCGCTCTCGATAAGGAAACAGCTCCCGTTTATCTGCGTGGAAATACATCTTATAACATGTAAATACAGAAATCTTTAACCCGCGAGATTTCAGCGCAGATGAATACGGATTTTTAGGTTAGATATAAAAGATGACTGATATAGAGATGTTGCTGTGGCGTAGACGATGAGGAATATACAGAAATGTTCAATCCTCGCTCATCTCTTCTGCTTTTTATTATTACATGCAGACTGTAATTACAAAATGTTCACCTTGGGAAAATGATTATTCGCTGCAGGGTAATAAACATGCGGCAAAAAATATATATTATAAACAGCCAG
>NC_051404.1:2356180-2356435 GCF_015228065.2 Penaeus monodon | reverse complement strand
CTAGTTAGCTCTCCATCCCTGCATCGTCGAGTTGAAACCTTTCAAGAAGCGCAGCGTGAAGATCCCCCCCCCCCCCCGCGTGCACGTAGAGGCGGAAATCCCACTGGAATGTTCGGGAGACACGGCGCTCCCTCCCTCCTGCGCGCGGCTCGTGTTCTCGTAGCATCGAAAATCTCAGGGCGTTTGCGTAGAAAAGTGAAGTCCTCGCAAGGAACGCCACGCGGGGAGATCCGAGCTTGCATTGCAACAGCTTCT
>NC_051404.1:2356039-2356126 GCF_015228065.2 Penaeus monodon | reverse complement strand
AGTGATTCCGTGGCAGCCCCGCGTGTGACGGGGATAATTCAGATAACAGGCAAAGGTTTCGTTTCTGTTTTTGTGTTGGGTTGATAT
>NC_051404.1:2355631-2355997 GCF_015228065.2 Penaeus monodon | reverse complement strand
TTTTTTTTTTTTGTCGTGTTTCCCTCCCTCCCCCTGTCTCCCTCTCCCACTCCGCCCTTTAGCCTCGCCGAAAGCTTATGTGATATCAATTTAGCGAAATGTTCCCAGGCACAAAAAGAAGAGATACATATATTTTTTTTAATGTTGAATATATGAGCGTGAGGCGGATCCGCCCTGGGGAATCCATGCAACCGCTACATCCGACGAAAAAAAAAGAAAAACAAAAAAAATAAACGGTAAAGACAAAAAAAAAGAAGGCAAAAAAAAAACTGGAAGCATAAAAAGACCTCTCATGTAGCCGGCATTTTAATCCAACAGCTGACCTCAGCGAGCCTTTGCTTCGCATAACAATGTTAAAACCCACTT
>NC_051404.1:2355368-2355598 GCF_015228065.2 Penaeus monodon | reverse complement strand
GTGTACAGCGAATGATGTACTAAATTAATTATTCGTGTACCAAACGAGGCCGGGCAGCGAGTGGGAGGATTAGTTGCGAAAATATACCAATAAACCGAATCGTTTCCGGCCAGATGAAAGAAATTCCGGACAAAAACCACGAGGCGGTTACCTTTTACGCCGGATATCCGATCGCCCGCTCATCCGGCCAATCAAATACTACTACGATAAGCCTGTTTTGCGGGACCTGT
>NC_051404.1:2354437-2355236 GCF_015228065.2 Penaeus monodon | reverse complement strand
GAATAAATTAAAAAGATATTGATAAATAAGATAAGAGAGAAATAGTCCGCACAAACTGATGAAAAATTAAATTAGAAGAAAAACAGGAAGAACAGAGAAATTGCGAAACAGACAGACAGACAGACACAAAGTCACAAGACAAAGAGACACGACGTCACAATCAAGCAAAAAGACACGTGCACAAAAAGAGAGACAGACAGAGACAAAAGACGAGAAGAGAAACAGAGACAGAAAGACAAAAGCCGCCGAGAGAGAAACAGACAGACAGACAGACTTAAAAAAAATAAATAAACAAAGAACATAAAAAGACAGATCCTCAGACACCCAGACGAATGCAGACGGAGGCCCACAGAGGAGCAGGAGACCCACAGAGGAGCAGGAGACCCACAGAGGAGCAGGAGACCCACAGAGGAGCAGGAGACCCACAGAGGAGCAGGAGACCCACAGAGGAGCAGGAGACCCACAGAGGAGCAGGAGACCCACAGAGGAGCAGGAGACCCACAGAGGAGCAGGAGACCCACAGAGGATCCAGGCGAGTGCAGGGAGGGTGAAGCCGCAGCGTGAAGCAGCCGCGTCCTTGTGCGAGGCAGCCAGCCACGCTCCTGCAGCTCTCTCTGTTTAATCACGCTTTAGCATGGTTTAAATGCGACTTTTCGGCTGTACATCACCCACGCCCCGGTGCTCGGGAGACCAAAGGGCGTCTATTGTATCCCTGGGCTTGGGCGCCGCCGGGCTCACTGGCGCTCGAAACCGTATTGATTTGGGCTTTAAAAGGATTTTCGCAATTGGGAAGTCATCA
>NC_051404.1:2353691-2353926 GCF_015228065.2 Penaeus monodon | reverse complement strand
CAATTCATTTCTCCAGCATCTCTATACATCTGCCAGTTTCTCTTTTCATTTATCCACGTACCGACTCCTCCTTCCCTCGGCTAACTAGCGTCTTAATAAGCGCCTGACGTGATACTGTATCAGGAAGTGTCAATCCCGCCTTTAAAATCCCTCCCAGCATAATGTACGGCACTTGAATCCGTCTTTCGCTCCGCCCATCCGGCAGAATTGGTTGTTAGCGTTCGTTTTTGTTGTT
>NC_051404.1:2352888-2353248 GCF_015228065.2 Penaeus monodon | reverse complement strand
TCCTTCCTCCCCCCTTTTTCTGTAATTTCCTATTGATAGACGGACGTATCGCTTTGTCTCGCTTTCTCCTCCGGCATATCTTTTATTCATATATTTTATCTTCCGACTACTGACTCCTTGTCGCTTTCTTGTGTTAATCTCTTCGGTCTTATCTCGCGAATGTCTTTATTTCTCTGATACGTCTTCGGGTCCCGGATGAGCGTGAAGGCCCGTGAAGGCTCGTGTTTGTGTGCATTTGGGCTGTTTGTTCTGTTCATGCTTCGTCTCCTTCCGATTTTGTTTTGATAGATCGGGCCATGTGAACTGATGGGAATTAGGGACAGATTGGTATCTACATCCGCTTTCATGTGTTCAGAGTGA
>NC_051404.1:2352619-2352826 GCF_015228065.2 Penaeus monodon | reverse complement strand
ATTCCATCTTCACAGTCGCTGGATTGTATGTGTTATTGTCGTTTAAGACTCGAAACTTTGAATCATGTGTTTTCCATAAAGATATCCAGCGAAATAAAATTCCAGATATTTGTCCCCCGGGAGTTAGGACATCTTCATTTGTCTCGTGCCACCCACACCTGTTCTCCTCCAGCACCTGTCGAGTGTCCTTTGCCTACTTGATTAGGG
>NC_051404.1:2352485-2352569 GCF_015228065.2 Penaeus monodon | reverse complement strand
CCACCCAAGAGCCCCCCTCGGCGGCGGCGGCTGGCGCATGTGGGCCGTAATTCCGCTATCATTATGACAATCAGGACCCTACAC
>NC_051404.1:2352244-2352368 GCF_015228065.2 Penaeus monodon | reverse complement strand
TGTCACATCTGATAATATTGAGTCTTTTTTATCATAGGTCTTCTATCGTTCTTCTAATGTTACATTTTATTATCCTTTCTATTCAATTCCTTTGGTAATTTTTTTTTTTATCTAAATGTTACGT
>NC_051404.1:2352076-2352186 GCF_015228065.2 Penaeus monodon | reverse complement strand
TGATGAAATTCCGTCTCTATTTTTCTCCTGCTTCTTATCACTCCCCTTTTATTGCCTTCATCCTTTTGAGCCTTCAGCTCGTTATCTCGTTTACGTGCTTCGAACCCCGT
>NC_051404.1:2350124-2352027 GCF_015228065.2 Penaeus monodon | reverse complement strand
ATCCTGTTAATAGCTGCTTTTAACTTCTTCCCTGGAGATGGAATACGCATTTTTCCTCCCCCTTGGCGTTGCTGATCGTCGGACTTTCACTGTAGGTTAGTGTGGCGGTGATGACTGGCGGAATCACGCGCGCCCACCCTCCGCCCTCGGTTGTCAGGTGTCACTAGGCACCCCCGTCCGCTCCTGTGTTGTTTGGTGAATATTCATGGCGTGGTGACGTTTTGTTAGCGAGAGCTGCTAATGTGTAGCGGAGGCAAGGTTAGCGGTTAGCGTTCTTGGTTCCACGGCGAGAGGGAAGGAGAGTTTCCAGGGGGTCGCGAGGACTGGCGTTTCCGAGACGCGGGTAGGAATGAATGAAAAATGTTTGCAACGACAGCGTGTCGTGAATGGAGGCTGTTGGGCAATAATTACCCGACACGTGGTAAACGAGGGATGACGGGCCGCTGATGACGTCGGGGGTGGGGGGGAGGAGAGGAGGAGGCGAGGGGGTGACCCGCTGCAACACTTGTCGACGCGTGTTGCCGTGTCTCATGCCTTTCCTCTCGTCATGCATTCTCGATGCCCTCTTTCGTGTCATCTTTTTCCTTCTCCAGTCCTGCCGTCCGTTTCGCTCCCCCATCCCTCTCGGCTCTCCGCTGCATCGGCGTCCGCTAGTTCTCCCGCCCTTCGTACGCTTTCCGGCGCTCGCGCACTCCCCGCCCCTCCCATTCGTCCCCGGGATGAGAGGAACAGGAGTCCGTCAGTGCATCGCCGCCCGGAGCCCGGTGCACTATGCCTCCCCTGCGGCGTCGACGTGTTGCTGGTGTCTCAGTGAGCGTCCGTGTGATCTCCCCGTCGGCCACGGCGGCGAGACAGTGATCGCCTTGTCGTTGTGTTGGTCTTTCCCTCGCGCTTGATAAGCTTTGCTAGACTGTCAGACTCGCGTGAGACGCAGACTGCTATGCGTTATACTTTATGCTGAATTGTAGCATCGGCACTTTGCTTTGCCTTGTGTATACCCAAAGACTAGAAGTGATTTTTTAGAAAGGACTACACTTGTTGTCGGAGGAAACCTAGAATACGTGGTCGTAACTGTTGATCAGACTTAGTACATGAAAGTAAACCCCGAACATGGAAATATTACTTAATCCCTGCTGATACCGACTCTCATTACCTTGTGCAAGACCTCGTGGCAATCGCAATACAGTGACAGCCTGATAATTAGACACTGTGCTATCCCCCGTCTGCAGTGACTGATTGAGTGAGTGTTGGTAAGTGACATAGACAGAGTTATATCATGCTTTTGGTGGTGAGTTCTCTGTATCACGGAGCCTCCCGCGTGCACAGTGCCTTTGGCGCGGAAGGGAGAGATCCTGGGGGATAGAATGGAAAGGGGTGGGAATTGAATTTAGTGGATGTGCAATATTAAGATGAAGCGTATTGATCCTCGTTGGAAAAGTGGTGCATAATTAACGGGAGTGATGGGGTGTTTCGTCCGTGAATCCCTAGCCGCCTGGGAGGGGGCAGGGCAGAGGGCAGCAGCGGGCAACACGAATTGAAGTCATTTGGTGGTCGTGCGAAGGCTGAGTAATTCTCCTTTTCTGGGCATTCTCGTCATCGCATGTTTCATAATACAGAAAGCAGAGGTTGCATGGGAATACAGGCGATTGAGCACCTCGCCGCAGTGGTCTGAAATGTGTATAGTGGGTGGATTTTATGTTCTTATTGCAGTGGGCGGAGCGCTCGATGGATATTGTCATTGTTGTGGTCTGAACTCCCTTGCATGTCTATAGCAGGGGATTTATAGGCGTGTTTTTTATTGCAGGGGGAAGTTAGATTGATTGTTATATTGGAATCAAAATACCCGAGTCTCTGGATCCCGATGAGAAGCAGGTAGAAAGCTTAAAGTATGCCGGAGGATGAT
>NC_051404.1:2349875-2350049 GCF_015228065.2 Penaeus monodon | reverse complement strand
GGGGGGAAAAGCACGATACTGAAGGCACGGGAGGTGCGAAGAGATACACAGCGTGAGTCTAGGGGAGTGGACGGGGCGGGGAAGGTGTAGGCCGGCGGGGGTGGGTGTCAGAAGCTACGCCCATCCGCCCCGCACCACTAATACTAGTGTGTTATTTTATTATGATCAGTGTGA
>NC_051404.1:2349512-2349818 GCF_015228065.2 Penaeus monodon | reverse complement strand
GGAGGCAGAGGAAGTGATTGTGTGGGCTGGAACGGCGCCACAGAAACGAAGAGGGACCGATTCAATACACTTGTTATTGCAATGTAACTCTTTCTCTATCATTATCACCTTGATTAGATTCCGCTTGACTGGTGTTTTGACAATATTCCCAGCGCCTTTGTGTATGGAAATCCGTTTGACAGGTGCATTGACAGGTGCTCCTGTCATTTCACAAACGAGCGAACACAGCGATCCCGTGTCAGTCAGATAACCTTGAATCGCTTCGGGGAAAGTATTGATTTAAATATTAAGGAATTGGAAATCTGA
>NC_051404.1:2348562-2349027 GCF_015228065.2 Penaeus monodon | reverse complement strand
ACAAGCGACAATTGATAATCTCTGGAAAATTTATGTTCGGAAATTTGTAACCAGTAAGTATGGCGAGAACCGCGGTTACAACACCAAATTCGTTCGTTGTTCACGGCATTCGAATAGATTCTACGGCAATACGTTACTAAGGAAATTCCATCTGTAACACGACCAACCCAAGCCGGTTCGACGAGCGTAGGTTCCGTCCCTGCCAGCGCGTTTCTCATTATGCACCTGATGGCTTTTCCATCGGCACCCATGTGTATGGACACCAACCACCATGCCTCCGAGTGCGCGCGGCTGGATGCTCGCAGTTGGAGGAGCCTTTAATGAGTTTAGTGATTAGGAGCCTTGCGCGTCGGTGGAATCTGCTGCTCCAGCGGCCGCCTCGGTTTTGCGGCCTTGGCTGTTCGCGTGCGGTTGTGCGCGGTCTTTCATTCCGTCTGGTCGGATGGTCCTTTCTCTCCCTTGCGG
>NC_051404.1:2347469-2348267 GCF_015228065.2 Penaeus monodon | reverse complement strand
TTGGAATTTTTGAACCCGGGCTGAAAGGGATGACCGAAACGATTAACGGGGGGGCAGAAAGGCTTCCCCAAAAAGGGGGGTTTTTTAAAAAATTTTGCTTGTAATTTTACCCAACCTATCTTTTCGGGGGCCCCTTTCGAGGGGGGCCCCGTTTGATTCCCCCCTCACGGGTATTCCCCTGAACCCCCCCTAAAAGAGTTCTTAAAATTTTATTTTAATTTTAATTATATTTGTTTTTTTTTTACATATTTTTTTTTTAAAAAATTTTAAAAATTAAAAATTTTTAGTTTTTTTTTAAATTTTTTTTTTTTTTGTATTTTTTATTTATTTTTTTTTTTTTTAATTTGGGGGGGGGGGAGGGTATGATGTAGAAGTGGTAAAGATTATGAAAAAAGGGGGAGAATATTAATTAAAAAAATGAAAAACATAAAAAAAGAGGGAAAAATAGATTTAAAAAAAGGATAATAAAAACATAGCAAGAGAAGACGAAAAGAAAAAAAATAGGAGGAAATCGATGTTTCAGAGAGGAAAAGACAGCAAGAATGAGTAGAAGCGTGTTTGGAAAATTTTTGAACGCGGCGTCAGGTAGAAAGAGAATTTTGAGCTGTAAGACTTTGGTATTTCTGAACGCGGCGTCAGTAATATGAGGCTCCGGTAAGATGGGGAGGTTTTGAACAAGGTTTTTAGGCTTTTGGTGAATCGGTTTAGCGGGCGGCCTTTTACCTATTCGCTTTCCGCTCGCCTTTGCTCTTCGGCCGCGAAAGAATATTTTTGTTTGATAATTCCACTCTCAAGTTT
>NC_051404.1:2346539-2346863 GCF_015228065.2 Penaeus monodon | reverse complement strand
AGGGAGCGAACATACAAAACCGTGAGAGTGGAAATTATCCAACATACATCCGTCGCCGGCCGAGAGAAAAGGCGAGCGGAAAGCGAATAGGTAGGGGCCCCCGCCCGCTAAAGCCCGATTCACCAAAGCCTAAAACCTGTGTTCAAAACCTCTCCCCATCTTACGCCGGAGCCTCATTACCTGACGCCGCGTTCAGAAATACCCAAATCTTACAGCTCAAAAACTTCCTCTTTCTACCTGACGCCCCCGTTCAAAAATATCCGACACGCTTCCTAGCTCAGTTCCTTGCCTGTCTTCTCCTCTCTGCAGACATCATTTCCCTCC
>NC_051404.1:2345895-2346423 GCF_015228065.2 Penaeus monodon | reverse complement strand
CTCCTTTTTCATCTCACTCTTTCACCACCTCCTCAAACCATCACACCCCCCCCTCCCCCCACAGACTTCAAACAAGCACAAAAAACGAAATAAATAAAGTGACGAAAAAAAAAACTACCCTGTCACAACACCAAACATAGAAAGATATGTGAGATCTCCGCACATCATTCTGCGAAAAAAGAGCCTGATGCTGACAGAAGGAAACAGACAAGAGCGTAGTCACCACTTCCGGGGGGGTAATAATAGACATTGAAGGGGTGCAGGTTTGGTAATGTCTGGGGGCGCTCAGGCGTATGATACGTGTCCGTCCGTCCCTTTGGTATGGCGTACGGGGACCGCCTACGCAAGGTGCCTTTACTGAATCATTTTATATGTGTTTTGTAATATTGATAATTTACGATGCAAGTATTCTTAACATAACCTCTTCGTTTCGTTTATACTTTCACTGCTCTCCCTCCGCCCCTAGCTATGCTGTTTTCGGGTTTCGACTCCCGTGTCAAATCGGTGATACAAAATCTCGTGCTTATC
>NC_051404.1:2344604-2345497 GCF_015228065.2 Penaeus monodon | reverse complement strand
CCCTTCCCCTCAAATCAACCCCCATCATCGTCCCTCCCGCTTTTCCACATTCCGTCCCCCACCTGGGATGCCTCCACTTATCCACCGACGAAGATCTGACCTGACCCACTTTTCGTCACCTCTGGAGCTGCTTGTTTTTCGCAGGAGGGTTCCGTGTGGTCAAAAACCGGAAAATAGCGAACGTTTAAATCCCGTGCAAATGTCGAGACGGAAGAAAAAAAAAAGTAAATACATTCGCAAAAAACGAAAAAAATAGGGGAAAACCAAAATGAATTAATATAAGACGATTAAATAAGGATACATCGAATGACAAAGAAATGGCTTTGGCAAACTCTTGATACTTGATATTCTTGAAATCGACAAATCATTATGCTTTTAATGGAATGGATTCAGTGAAGTAACCGTTAAACTAATGGCATCGCTTCCCGTGAGAAACACAGAGTGAAAAAAATATATAACATGATTTTAAACCGAGACTGTCAAACCAAATGCTAAAGCCAATTAAAAATGTCGCTGAACATTTCCACAGTAAATAAACACTCACGCACTTCATTAACAAACGTTAAAATGAACGGAAAAAAAAAACGTTTTGTGTCTGACACCTCCTGCAACTCAAACGAACATTATGCTCGAAACTTGACTATAAAATAAACCCACACCTTGCTTCATAAAACACAATGGCCAGCCGAAATGTATGGCCGGGACAGGACACCACAGCCTAAGATCGCCGAGACACGGGGTCATTTAGCAAGTTGAGGACTGCGGAAGTTGTTTAAAAATAGCCACTGGTGACTGTGTACTAGGTTGACGGAGAGGAAGGTGAGGCATTTTTGTGCTCACTTCTCGTCAGTGTAGCCCTAAGGAAGCCTGACACCGTGACACCACTTTTTTTG
>NC_051404.1:2342830-2343273 GCF_015228065.2 Penaeus monodon | reverse complement strand
GCCAGTAATAGCTCGACGTGACCCTAACACACAGCGGGGACCTGCGCCCGCCACCCGTTCCCTTTACATCATATTCGTAGTTTTACCGCGTGTTTATTGGTTCTTTTTATGGCCGGAAAAAAACTTTGATGGATTAAAAGGCCAATCTGGAGAAAGTGGGAAGATTTTTTAAACACGGGGGGGGGGGGCTCCACAATCAGCCGGCGTGTACCTGTTTGCCGTTTGTCGTCAGGTGAAACAGCTGTTGGTCTAACGAATACATTCAACGGGTTTGGGCTTAACTGGATAGATAATTGGAAAACACGATTTAGAGATCATTTTCTTCGTTAAATTCGTCTTTAAAGCCAAGAGCTCACACGTACATGAATTAGTAACTAGGAGGAATAAATAACGATGCTTTTTATAACACCCACACAAATTTACGAGCAAGTAACCTAACCAGA
>NC_051404.1:2341280-2342730 GCF_015228065.2 Penaeus monodon | reverse complement strand
TTTTCTGCACTTGGGGACTTTTTTCCCATGCGGTGTAACTTGTAAAGATGTTCATGTAATGTCTTTTCTTCTTAGATTTGCAATGATGAATTATCTTTTTTCCCCCCGACATTAAACAGTTCCCGGAAGAGATCGACAGAACACATTAGGACTTTGTTAGCCGTCCCTAGTGCGTGAAGGGAGAACGGCGGTCGGGAGGCAGCATCCAAAAGAAATCTCTGTGGGTGCGGGCGCTGTGTGTGGGAAGCACTTTTGTTAATTTCAAGAATGATATTTCGTTTTCCTTTTGGCGCTGCGGAGGATTCTCTGTTTTCTTTGCCTTCAGGGTAATCACGATGCGTCATGATGCTTACTGGTTAATAACACAGCAAATCGGAAGGGGCAAATTTAGGCGAACGCAAGGTTATGCATTCTTATATGCAAATTAGTGGGAATATGATGGAAATTTCGCTCATTTTATGCTAACTAGTATTCACTTCTTCTCGACTGAGATGTGTTTTTTTTTTCCCTCCTCGCTCTTTCTCACGTAATAGCACATCTTTTGTAACAGGAGAAGCTACACTTTAGCCAGGAAAACGGCGAATTCATTACTCTTAATAGCAACGGGTTCCATCTCGGAGCTATGTCGGCCACCGATGTAATTTGCTCCCCCGACGAATGTCATCGGTGGCGGATTTCCGTTTCCATTTACTGTAATCCTTGGACTGAGGCGGACTGAAGAAATACATTTTCGGCTCTCGTGCTTCCCCCGGCGGCGAAAAACCGCGCGCGGAGTCGTCGAGAGTTTTAATGCGGGTTTTAAAATATACCCAGCTTGCATTTAGATAAGGATGGGGCGGAGATGCGGGTTTTCTAGTGCCGGTTTCTAGTGTATGCAGCGGCCGGTGAGATTAAGAGGCGGTAGGGGCGTGGGAGGAGGGGTGGGTGGGATGAGGCAGGACCGTGTGTGTGTGGGGGGGGGGGTGTCAGAGGGTGTGTCCGGGATGGGGTGTAGGGGGTAGGGGTCTGGGAGGGGGGCGAGGGGGTATTTGAAGGATGGGATAGAGCGGTAGGGAAGGAGGGGGAGAGAGAGAGGGGGGGGTGAGGGGTGTGGAGGTGAGGAGGGGGACGCACCGACGCGCATGGCTTCCTAACGACATGGTAATAACGCCCAGACGCCATCACAAATGAGAAATCCTGGTGTATGTGAAACGCACTTGGGAATGCAAATAATTCCCTGAATAATCACGCCGCGACAGCACGATGTATGACGTTTGGGCGACACGACACGCCGGCGTCGTACGGATCGTGACCTGGTTCGCGGAGGCTGAGGGGGAGCGTTTCCCTCTTCATATAGATAGGTAGGTCGGTAGCCCAAAACAAAACAGGGAGATGACACCTCTCTCTCGATAATTCCTCTCTTCACCCCCCCCCCCCCACACACACAAATAGACCACTCTCTCTCTTCCAT
>NC_051404.1:2341009-2341194 GCF_015228065.2 Penaeus monodon | reverse complement strand
GTACATATCCGACACAGATACACATTACTCACTCAGACATATACATATAGAATCATATCAACCATAATGACAGGTTAATTAAAGTTGACAGATGAGAGAAAATCACAAGTCGAGGAAAGAGAGAAAGAGAGTGATTGTGACAGGTAGATATACAGAGAGGAAGGGAGGGAGGAATAAAGGAAAGA
>NC_051404.1:2340172-2340903 GCF_015228065.2 Penaeus monodon | reverse complement strand
CTATTAATGCTTCGTGACCGATAGAAGCGAACGCAACAACCAACGTCAAGTGTTACAGCCCCTAGTCATGGCAGAGCATTTGTGTCGAGGATCACAGGTAAATAGACATGACCGTTCTCGCGTGCAGCTGAACATACAACAGAGACGGGTCAGCCCCCGTAAATCTAGGGAATCAAATGGTTACGGTCATTTTTTTCCCCTCTCGTTTTATTTATTTTTTCCCCCGTGTCTGCGCTGACGATAAAGGCAGATGCGTGTTTCCTGTAGATTGTCGGCCCAGGGCGTGCATGGGATAGCGGGACAAGGCTCGTCCTCGCGATGCTCGCCCGCGGTGATCGCAGGTGCCATATCCTTGTCATGTCAGTGCCTAGCGTCATGCAGCCGAGTATTGCCATTTTAGTGATTTGATTGGTTACAGGATGTACTAATATTTTTTTATATTCTTTCTCTTGAATAGATACACTTTCCCATGATAGGTATGTAGAATGAAGTGATTTAGTCCTTATGCTGGAAGAACAGAAGGGCCGAGCCCATTTCACCTATCCAGTCGACACAAATGCTCTCCCTCCACCTGCGCCACCCCACCCCCCCTCTCGCCCCATATCCCCCTCCCTCTCCCTCCCCGAAATACGTCTGGAAGAACACACGACTCCAATTTTTCGAGTCAGTGAGCCACGGAGGCTTCTTGAGTCATTAGATTTCTTGGTAGTGTGGTTTCGGTTGGGGCTTAG
>NC_051404.1:2340020-2340145 GCF_015228065.2 Penaeus monodon | reverse complement strand
AGATACGCGTGACCTGGGGCAGCCCCCCCCGGGGTTCTCCTCTGTGCCTCGTTTGATTCTGGTGCGTCCGGGGCCTTCGGTTCCATATGTGTATGGGCAGGCATTCGATCCATATTCCGGTGTTA
>NC_051404.1:2339681-2339850 GCF_015228065.2 Penaeus monodon | reverse complement strand
GATTTCCTCTCTACGAGTATCTTCTAAGTCCGAGGTAAACATCGATACCGGAAATCGGATGTAGACTGGAACAAAGTTTTATTGCTTCGTGAATGTTAAAGTTGCGTTTGATTTTAAAGGTTTCAGAGTGTTGCTGCATTAAATCACAGGCTCCTCTCGGATTCCGTTT
>NC_051404.1:2339083-2339357 GCF_015228065.2 Penaeus monodon | reverse complement strand
AAAAGGCAGCATTCGACAAAAGCCAAGGCCAGGCCGTACCTTCGCCCGCCAGCGTCGAGCGCAGCCGACGGTGTCCCTCCGGCGGTGTCCGGCGGAAGGGCCGCCCCAGCCGACGTCCCGAGCCTCCCGGGGCTTGATGCGAAGACGGAGTGCTTTATTCTGCTGGCCCGACTGTGTTGATGGAAGTTGTTGTCGTAGTTTCTTTCGTATTTCTCAACGGATAGGAAATATAGAGAGCGGGCTGGGAGATAGTGCATAGGGATCGTCGTTAGGC
>NC_051404.1:2337472-2338690 GCF_015228065.2 Penaeus monodon | reverse complement strand
GAAGTTTATATGAGGTTGAAAAAGACTTGAGTGAGTCAGATAAATCCAGAACAGTTTGGAAAAAGGGTAGAAGGGGAGTGAGGGTAGGCAAGGAAGCAGGAGAAAAGCGTAACACCTTTTTTGTATGTAAATCAATCAACTTTCTACTTACCTTTTATTCAGTTATTTTCCGCGAACACTTTTTCTCAGTTGTAAAAACCTGTAAAGGTGTATGGATTTTTCCAACGATTTCCCGGAGTGCTTCAAAGCCTTATTTACTTAAGAGTTTATGTAAGTTGTAGGCACGTGGGTACTTGAAAAGACTTGCAGAGCGTAAACTCAGGCTAAAAGAATATTAAAAAGTCTTGTGTGCGTATTGTTAACATTTACTTTGTTCACTTATTTATGGACTGAATGAAACTATCAAACCATTGTGTTTCTGTGTTTTCTGTCTATATCTGTTTCTGTAACAGTTGAAAACTATATAATCATCTAAACTAAACCAAGAGGCTTAAAATTTATGTTTTAGTCCCCCATGTATTTAATCTGCACAATTCGTTTTCTCACATGACGCTAGAATCCCATTTTCTGTTACCATATCTTGGGTGGTCTATCCTTCTCTGGAGAAAAAAAAATACTCAAGGCCTCCACTGGGGCGTTCATGGTAGACTAACCGCAAATTACTGCCTTGGTATTAATGGGGATTTTTCTTCTCCTTTTAACCCTATCAGGATGACTCTATTCACTCCGAGTATAGGAATAGTAGTACGAGGAAAATGTTACCAGCTGAAACGCCTAATATCAACTAAATAATTCTAAAATTTGCAAACAAACCAAATACTTCGATAAACTGAACCTAAAAACAAATAAATACTTGGATAAATTGAACATAGAAACAACCAAACAAGTCTATCGATTAATCAAAACTACAAAACTACAGTCAAAACTACAGTCAAAACTACAGTCCAAGTTCGAGTGACATCCAAGGCCTACACGAGCAGGTCCCTCGATGTTATAATGGCCAAGAGGGTATTACGGACGCCCTATAATTTATTCATTAACAACCCTCTTGAGATATACGTCATGTTGATTGCCTCTATCAGCTGATTCAGATAGGTCATCGCAGGTGGTCCGGGCAGTGCCAGTGCCGAAGCTGGGCGTTTCAGATCACGCGCAGAATCAAAAATCTTTAAAAATGATAATAATGATTGATACATAGATGATAATATTGAAATTAAT
>NC_051404.1:2337237-2337313 GCF_015228065.2 Penaeus monodon | reverse complement strand
AAGGATAAAGAGATGAATAAATGTATAAATAGGGAGATAGAAAATGAGGTGTACATATGACTTAAGGGGAAAAAAT
>NC_051404.1:2336884-2337170 GCF_015228065.2 Penaeus monodon | reverse complement strand
AAGTGCGATAGTCAAAGAGAGAGGGAGAAGGTATGGGAATTTGTACTGTCCGTCGATTGAAAAAAAATAGAAGGAAAAATGTTGAAACGAATATTAATATGTTTTATTCGTTATTATTAATGCTAATAGGATTACGATAATTGTTATAATGATGAACAAGATCATCATCTTTATTATCATGACATAAAAACCTGATGTGTTTTTACCTATTGCAACATAATAGTGAACGATAAAACCTTTTTTCTATGGTTTTCATTTCTTATAATCATTTTTATTGTATGCACAT
>NC_051404.1:2336314-2336707 GCF_015228065.2 Penaeus monodon | reverse complement strand
ATGATGATTGTAATGATTGAAAGGAAAGAATAACTACAGAAAATATTAATATCGTTAGATAGATATAGATATAGAAATGTGTGTGTGCGCGCGCGCGCTCGTTTAGGACGTCGAATTGAAAGACAGGGGTGGGAGATTTTTTTTTTTTTTAACATGTATAAAGAACAGCAACGATGTGAAGTTAACTTAGAAAATTATATGTGAAGCTGCAGTTAGAGGAAGTGGTAGTCGTCGTTACGTAATTCTTTATTTTCTGAAGTTTAATTAAATGGAACTTGTTACTGTGAGTAAAAGCTCGTTTCCTCTAGCCACAAAAAAATAACATGGGAAATTAAATCTCAGATTAGGTGTTTTGCTCTCTTGCTGTCCTTCCATGATGCAAGCGGGAGTGAA
>NC_051404.1:2334359-2336144 GCF_015228065.2 Penaeus monodon | reverse complement strand
TTCTCTTGTTATATTTCATATTGCCATTCATCATTGAAATTATTATTATCACCATCAAAACATGCAATATTCACGGCATCTAGAGCGGCCTTGAAGATAAGGCGCAGGCGCAGAGTAAACGGGGGTCGACCGAGAGGATTAAGAACAGGTAGCGCTGATAAATCTCGGCTACCGGGAGAGGGAAAAAGCCTTAAGAACGGATGAGATATTGATAAGTCTCCGCTACCGAAAGGGGGAAAAGTCTTTAGATGACTTAGATGCGGTGTGAATGAAGTTTAGACAGGGAAGATGTAAGAGAGACGATATCCGATTTGAAGGTATAATAGAGAGAACAGATAAGCAAATGGGGGTTACGGAGAGGTGAATGGAGGGTCAAGGATAAGTGAGGAACATTTAGGATGAATGAGATAGGGCTACGGGAGGGGTGAAGGGTGTGAGGAGATAAGAGATAAGGAGTTGATGACGGGAAGAGCAGGAGGAGGAGATGAGTTGAAGTTATGGGAGATTTCGAGGAAGAGAATATTTTAAAGAAATGGAGATGAGGTTTGTAAATATACGGAAGGTGACGAAGGTGTAAACGGCTGTAGAATGATGATGAGGAGGAAGGAGAAGGCCAGATGGGAGCGGGAGAGGGAAATGGCAAGCAGGTGAGAAAAGAACGAATATTGGAAATACAGTAAATATAAATAATAGAAAAAAACAGACAAGCACCCACCGGCATGATTGGCCACGCGGAGGGAATACAAGGGGAGAAGGAGAAGAAAAAAACACAATAAAGGCCGGTAGAAGAGACACGAAACGAGGAAGAAAAGGCAGGCACAATAGACACCCATTCAGACATCGCGCAGGAGAAGGAAAAGGGACAGCCATAAACGCCCCAGCGTAGAGAATCAGGCCTCAACTCTTCCATTGTTCCGAGTCGAGTGACAGGGTGCTGGGTCGCCGCTGCACGGGAGGCAGTAATTTATTGCGGGCTGTACCTGGCGGGGGAGAGGGGGGGAGGGAGGAAGAAGGGAAGGGGGAGGGGAAGTAGGGATGTCTGATGGTGGGGGGAGGGAGGAAGAAGGGAAGGGGGAGGGGTAGGGGGAGGGGGGATGTCTGATAGTGGGGGAGGGAGGCAGAGGGGGAGAGAGAAGGGGGAGGGGGAGGGGGGATGTCTGATGGCTGGATGGATGTGTGGCTGAGCAATGGACGCAGCGGTCATGCTTATTGCTCGACTCCTTTCTCGTCGGCTGAGGACTTTCTCTTTGGTGGTTTTTCGATTTTTTAAAATGTTATCGTTGCCTTTTCGTTTCCCTTTTTTTCAAGTCAGCGAGAGCATTAATAAAAGAGGCATTTCAACGCTTGTGATACTTTTTAACTTTTTGATACGTTATTTAAATTGTTATTGCTTTATGTTTAGCTCCTGATATTCCTGTATAAATCAATGCGTATAGAAGAGTATTATTATTATTAACCGGCGTTATTATTAACCGGAGTGGAATGATCGATGCCGTGAAGTGACCACAGCCTCTTATGAGGGAGAGAATGCGGGTTGGCTGCATTTTTTACATTGTTACCCCCTTCTCCCCGCCTCCCACCTTACTCCCTTCACCCTACCCTACCCCCTTTCGATATCCCTGGGGCCCGAGACACGTGCTATTAAGGGCGAGTCTCCCGCATTCTTTTGATTAATCTCCCATTATGACCTCCTGACCTTTGTGTGCTTGACAATGCGTGTTTTGCCGTCTCCGCCAAAGCCCTGATCGGTCGGCGATAATCCTCGGATGCTTGGATGCCCTCAAG
>NC_051404.1:2332943-2333853 GCF_015228065.2 Penaeus monodon | reverse complement strand
CCATAGACCCACACGGCTCCCGAATATCCATCCAGGCTTCTGTACCTGGAGCGAAGGATGATCCGAGGGCGTCCCGGCGTGTTTACGGCGCCTTCCACATGTGTAAAATCATAATAATAACGTAATGGATTAAGCGATAAAGATAGCTAATGGCAGTGATAGCTTCGATGATAAAAAGCATTGATAAGTATAATAAGTATGATAAGAACGGTTAAAATATCAAGCGTAACGATACTCCCAACGACAGAAAAAGGAGCGAAAAGAAACGAACAGGAAACGAGAGGATGTTTATCAGGAGTTGAACAGGAAACGAGAGGATGTTTATCAGGAGTTCTCAGAGAAACGAAAGGATATTTATCAGCAGTTCTCAGAGAAACGAAAGGATATTTGTCAGGAGTTCTCAGAGAAACGAAAGGATATTTATCAGCAGTTCTCAGAGAAGGCATAGGCGGTGATGAGGAAGGCCATGTTCGATCATCGCCAGTGTTTTCAGGAGACGACTTAAGGGCCACGAAAACCAGTTCATTGATTTCGAACTTGGGTGCTCTCAAATGCCTCAGCCTCGCGTCAGAAGGGTGTAATGTTTACGCTGAAGGACAAATGGGATGTTCACGGAGGGGAAGAGGAAGGGCGGAGGAGAAAAGGGGGGGGGGGGAGGGACCGGGGAAGGGGAAGAGAAGGAGAGAGGGAACGGAGAAGAGAAGGAGGGAGGGAACAGAGAAGGGTAAGAGGAAGGGCGGAGGAGAAAAGGGGGAAGGGGCCGGGGAAGGGAAAGAGGAGGGAACGGAAAATATAAAGAAGGAGGAAACGGAGAAGGGAAAGAGGGAGGGAACGGAGAACAGAAGGAGGGATAACAGGGAAGGAAAGAAGAGAAGAGTCGGGGGTTAAAGAGGACCGGAGAAGGAAAAGG
>NC_051404.1:2332627-2332863 GCF_015228065.2 Penaeus monodon | reverse complement strand
AGGGGAAACGGGGGGGGGATCTCTTTCAGCAGTAGCCTAAAGAGCGGATTCCATTCCACTTTCGTCCTCCCATTGTGGCCGTCATAAGCGTCCCTTTCTCCACATTGTGCACTTTCTTGACGTTTTGACAGACCCCCATTTTTATACGCCAAGGGTCCTCTTCAGATCGGAATGGCGGAAGGAGAGGAGAGGAGAAAGAGAGAGAAAGGAGGGAAGAGATAGACAGACAGGCAAAT
>NC_051404.1:2331924-2332360 GCF_015228065.2 Penaeus monodon | reverse complement strand
ATGGATGAGAAGAAACGAGGGGAAAACATAAATACAAATAGACATGAAGAAAGAGAGAAGAAAAATGAAGAAAAACAAAAATAAGTCGGAAATATTCAAAGTATTTTCCCTCGCGACTGGCAGCGCTCGCGGTGTCGAATTATTCCCAGGCCTAAATACTAGCTCAGTTTACCCTGAAACGTCGGATTTACGGCCGACTCTTCCGTCACACGATCCTCGGCGTATCCTGCCCGCGGCGGCCGAGGGACGCGAGGCTGCGACGCGGACGCTCTCGTCTTCGGCCCAGTCTTTGGTATAAAGGATTCAGGTTCAGGTTTTTTTTTTTGGTCATTTTCATGTGAGGATGGATAATGCTCTTGGATTGTGGTGAGGAGGAAGGGGTAAGAAAATTTTGATTAGTATGGTGTACTTAGTTCCGAAATCAATACGGTTAGGA
>NC_051404.1:2331411-2331698 GCF_015228065.2 Penaeus monodon | reverse complement strand
CGGTGACTACTTCACCAAAAAGGGAAAAACACACCAGTACCTCCCCACGCTCGCCCGCAAATTTATCCCTCCACGGGCGAAGCTAAACATATTTAAAAGCATTCGTAATTGCAAATCATCCCTAATTTGCGAAGCTAGGAAGCGCGGGAAGGTCGTTGCGGAAATAAATCGCGGGGCATCGCCGTAAAACGCGACAATAAAGAGGCATGGCGGAGATTGAAGTGACGCACGTGATGGAGAAATATGAATGGCGCGGATTCATTCCATTATGACCGGGAATCGGGCTT
>NC_051404.1:2330089-2331015 GCF_015228065.2 Penaeus monodon | reverse complement strand
AAACTGAGATTGAATCGTATCCTATTAAAAGTATTGATTATACCTGATAATATTGATGACGCATTTTGTCATAATCTTTTTAAATCGATTCATGTCGTTGTGATTTTAAACACTGATCGCCATATTTTTTATCATCTGGCGAATGGGCCCATTAATGGCCAAGCTTACGAATTATACCCATAGTTTACGTTTCGAGAGAGATAATGACTCAATTACACCATCAGCGTGGCCAGATTAAAGTGTCTGTTAACGGGGAAGCAGATGAAAAATGTGTCCGATCGAAAGGTTAAATTTATTAGATTAACTGTGACACAATTATCGGGACGAGGCCGCACGTAACCCTTATCGCGGGGTCTAACCCATAGATCTCCTCAAGCGTTGATTGATTTTACTGTATTTTCAACTGTGTAATAGAATAGTTTCAGTTTCGATGTTTGAAAAGACGGTGTGAAAGTGGTGACTCTGGTATTTGACTCTAATAGGTATTGTAAAAATTGATGTTTAGGTTATGGAGCAGATTTGCATTTTTTTGAACAAACGGTCGAAAACGAAAGATGGTAAATCTCCATATATCGGGAACACATTTTCCTTGAAATGGCCTTGTTACTCCGTCGTAAAACCATAAAACCTCGCTGAATACCTGCATATTATTACGTTAGTTAGTTGAGAAGTTACATGTTAATTGAGATGTAAAAAAGATTAGGCAGGGCACACGTAGGCACACCTGTCGTCTCATCCCCGTTACACCCCCTCGAGGAAACGACTTATGTAGAGCCATTTACTTGTAATTACCTCGTTTTTGGGACCCACCCTGGCTGTGTGGCATGGAGTGCGTGGCGATAGGCTTTTGTTTTATCGGAGGATGGTCTCTCTTTATTTTTTAGATTTTTTTACGTCTTTGTTTCTTTTCTCTCCTTTCTTTTATT
>NC_051404.1:2329518-2329933 GCF_015228065.2 Penaeus monodon | reverse complement strand
ATTATCATACCCTTTCGGGGACGAGTCGCCATTGAGTTATCGTATGGAAATCAGTCTTCGGGGCGTGCGATAATATTTTTTAGGGTTCCCCGATGGACGACTTTGCTTGATGACTTGGGCGTGGCGCGTCTGCTGCCTTCCTCATTGTGTGGTCCCTTCGCACACCCTCATAGTGTGGGGCCTTTCCTCACACTTCTCGCTATCGCGCTCGTAGACGATAGATAAGGCGTTGCCTCCGAGCGCTAGTTCTTTCCCTTCATAGATATATGAATAAATAAAAGGTACCTTCAGCGACTCGCGTTACCAGCCGGATGACAGCGAAGCGAATGCCTTGAGGTCATATTTACGCTATAATTGCCTTCCTTGCCGAGTTCATTAGCATACCCGGGCGCGTGACGCTTGCCCGGGCGCTGAT
>NC_051404.1:2329079-2329475 GCF_015228065.2 Penaeus monodon | reverse complement strand
ACCCAGACGCTAATTATTTTCACCGTTCCTTAAAAAAAGAGAAAGGTGATGGTATTATACCGTTTGTCTCGTGGTGGTGAATGTTGGTGAGATTAGGAGCGTTAGTTTATGATCGCGCTAAGAGCTCTCTCTCGCCTTTTCATTTTCATGTGTCATCATGATTAACCCGACTTGATATTTATAAGGTTGAAGCTCGGCCTAAGCCTACTTGACGATTCTTCCTGCACCCTCGAGATTAAACGCCAAATTGTTGCGTCTTATAAAAGCACACTGGAGTAGGCCTACCGCGCCTTATGGCGAATCCTCTCTTTCATCCATATAAATGAGACAAGTTATGAGAGCCAGGTTAACCCTTTCGTGCCTCGTGTTCGCGGTCACATCGGCAATGGGAGGCGT
>NC_051404.1:2327773-2328632 GCF_015228065.2 Penaeus monodon | reverse complement strand
TTCTCGTTTTTTCTTGTTTTTGCGTATGTTTTTTTTTATCGCCGTATAGCTCTGTCTCGCCCTATGCCCGGGTTCTAAAGAAAATACCCCGCATTGACTAATCTAATTAGTGACTTCAGAGACCGCATCAGCAGGCCAATAAATCTAGTTATGGCGGGCCAAATTTAGCACTAGAGGTCTAAAAGTGTCGATTGTGCCTTCAAACAGCTTTATTGAAGTGCCTTTTTGCGGTGCTTTTACTGCCGTGGCGCCCATCTGTTGAACGCGTTTTTTTTTCTTTCTTTTTTCTTACATTTGATTTGATTTTTGGGATATATTTTATTAATTGATTTTCCACCCCTGGGATGATTGTCATGGCCGTTCTTCACGAGATCGTAATCCTAAAATACGTCAGGGGCTTTTTATACATATTTCTGTGTGCTTTCAACTTTTTTTTTTGCGGGCGTAGTAGGACCCACAGAACCGCAGTACCATCCGACGAAGGTACCATCCAGCGTGTGCGGCGGACCCAGACAACGTGATGGGTGGAAGCCTACGGTACTCGGCGATACCATCATGTTACGTCGTAATTTATGACGAGCGGTTATCTTCTGGCTCACCCGCGATGGAGAAGACTACTGGAAACTGATAGTCGATAACATACCTGGGGTTGAGAGGAGGCTTGATGTCTTCAGCACTTATAGTAGTGAAAGGGCTAATGGAAGTTCATAACGAGTGAGATATTTCTTGAAACGAAACACAGGACGTGATTGATGCATCAGTGGAATGTCTAGTGTATGCTATGAGACGTTTTGGAATTTTCTGATTGATATAGCGGGAATTGGGTTTTCTGGTAATGTGAAGGATAGATCAATCTGTA
>NC_051404.1:2327398-2327685 GCF_015228065.2 Penaeus monodon | reverse complement strand
CGTGCGCAGTCACTGGGAATGAACGAATTTGAGAAACCTTGCAATTCCCTTGTTGTTTACGTTTCATGTTGCACACGCAGGCAGCGCATACTGAACGGATTACAGGCTTTCAGTCGCCATCCCCAAGGCTTCAGTTAGGAAGTGCATAACTGCCGCTGTTCTCTTTTTAGGTAAATAAAAGTCACAGTTGCTTTTGGAAATAATCCCTTAAGCCAAAGTTTGAAATATTTCAAAAAAAAAAAAAAGTTTTAATTTTATGTGTAAAACGAGGCAGACGCCACGAAAGC
>NC_051404.1:2327219-2327313 GCF_015228065.2 Penaeus monodon | reverse complement strand
CAGAGATGTTATGATAGGAAACTATTAAAAAAGTGTATACAGTAAAATGTTTATAGGGATAGTCTGAATTAACGACGACGCAGGGCCTTGAGGT
>NC_051404.1:2327009-2327172 GCF_015228065.2 Penaeus monodon | reverse complement strand
CGGTATTTATCTCAAAGAGCAGATATTGCCTTCATAAAGCCTCACTTAAGACCGCTGCCGTGCCGTCTAAGAAAAAAAGATAACACGTCAGCGAAAAGAGCTTTGCTGGCGGACATGAAGGAATGCTCGGTGGTATTAGGCGTTTTGTCTTTTTGCAAATCAA
>NC_051404.1:2326520-2326771 GCF_015228065.2 Penaeus monodon | reverse complement strand
CAAGATAAGTGGGACGCTGTAATATCCGAAATATTAAGACAAGAAACAGAGCGTAAACACGGATCTCAGAGGAAGAAGAAATGTGCCATGTTGTATACAAATAGCGAACGAGATTAATGTTTCCTGCGGATAGTGTCCACTTTATATAAACAATTTTATTACTACAATATTCATGAAAGCGCTTTTAACACACATTCACAAATTAATGACGGTCTCCATGGATGAAGCAGGCAGGCTCGGTTGAAAAGTGG
>NC_051404.1:2326386-2326482 GCF_015228065.2 Penaeus monodon | reverse complement strand
TTTTTTTTTATTCATTTCCTGCTCACAGCTGAAGAGAGCAGTGTCAGATTATGAAGAGAAAAGAAAATTGAATTAGGCCTGTAATTTAATATTCAT
>NC_051404.1:2326038-2326341 GCF_015228065.2 Penaeus monodon | reverse complement strand
TAATTCACAAATATACTTTTATTCGAAAAAGGAACATTTAAAATCATCCGGCTTCTATTTTCATTTCTCTGCGAGCTCGTGCGTGTTTTTGCTATAAATTTCGCAGCATTTGCATAAGCGTGAATGGCGTTTATAATGATGTTCAAGTACCAGTAAATTTTTTGCTGTTGACAAGTTAAGTGCATGAACAAGTAGCTCTTTTGCAAATGGTTCGTAACCTCTCGATTATGAGTCTCGCTTCGGTTTAATCACGGCTGCAATTACTTCCCTCGCGCCTGGTGGTCTGTTGCATATTATGCATTT
>NC_051404.1:2325294-2325949 GCF_015228065.2 Penaeus monodon | reverse complement strand
TAGTTTTATGAATAATTCGAATATTTACTTCATTTCCCCACAATTCCAGAGCATTGAATATGCAAAACAAGCCAAAGTGCACTATCATCTCTGTTCAGCCGCCGAAAGAACTCGTAGATAGGCCTAGAAGTCGAAATCAATGATAGATCGTACCTGGGCAGGTGAGGGCGTGATGGCTGTATACTCAATTAGCAGGCATGTCGGGCTCTGATGTCCGTACAGTACTAACTGCATATTAAGGTCACCGCCCCGTGATGGATGAGGCTGGATCTGAGGGTGAGACAAGGTCATTAGGGTTTTTTATTCGATAAGAAGGACGGTCGGGGGAAGTATGTGACGCGGGTTTGGCGGGTTTTGGGTATATTTTGGGGTATGTTAGAAAGGGGTAGATTTGCTTTTACTTGGGGTTTCAGTTTACGATTTTTACGATCATTTGGTTGGATTCGTATTTGATTATGATTTTGCTTGTGGGTTTCAAGGTCTTGAAATATTCCAAGGTCGATAGAGAGGCCTATATGGTGTACCTGTGGAGAAGAAAACAAACATGCCCTGGGCCTATGCGTGACGTATAGGCGTTGTGAGGAAGTTTGAAAGTCAGAATAAAAAATGGACTTGATTTCCCTAAACATTTTTGTTTTGTTTACCGAAGGGGGAA
>NC_051404.1:2324428-2325031 GCF_015228065.2 Penaeus monodon | reverse complement strand
GTGGGAAACTAACAGGAAAATGTTGATTGTGTTCCTGAAGGTAAGGCCACCTATCATATCTGATAAAGAGCAGAAGGTTAATGGAGGTCGTCACATCCTGTTATTTTTATTCATCTTTTTCTTTTTTTCCAAGCTGGCGATGAAAACAGCCTTTAGCATTTAGATCCGTTTCGTCAGTGTATGAAAATAACTTCAGTCGGGGTTAAGCCGGATTATTCGCTGTCAGTCAACCCGATTTCGCCTTTTGTTCATCCATTCTTTCTCACTCACTCCTAACTCCCCTATTTATCTATTTACTTGCACAGTTCCTAGGTTGAAAAGTAAAAAAAAATGAAACTATCCTCCACAAGGCGGCGGCAAAATATGTATTAAGCCTGCGGGTCTTAAACTCTCAGCCTGTCACACCTCCAGATAATGTAGTTTTTTGACAGCCATTCATCACCAGCGGACACCTCGGTAGGTCAGACACTCCTTATAGGCGACCAGCGGACCTCAGAGGGCCATAGTTGGGGACACTTTCGGCCATTACGTGATGTGGATAGAACTTGGATTCACTCGAACTGGTGCCTTGGCCTCGCCGTTTCTCTGATCCGAAGGAGATAC
>NC_051404.1:2323688-2324113 GCF_015228065.2 Penaeus monodon | reverse complement strand
GTGAACTTTATACATACTAGTTAACAAATGTAAATGGAAGATTTGTAGTATAAATGATCACCTGTAATGATACAAGTGATAGGCCTTTATAGCAGCACAGTTCCGTGTGTTAGGGCATTTCGCGTGAGGCACAAATACATTCCATGGATTTCAGTAAACCCTTTTGTAAACGCACTACTCCACCTAGATATGTATCCCCTGCGAATGGCTGGCGAGTGACCGCGAAAAAGAGAGAGGCCGTTTGATGAATCTCCGAAGAGGAAGGCACCTCGCTGTTTATCAAGCTGGTGTCAGCACCTTCGTCCGAACGGGTGGCCAGGCTCGAACCCCACTTACTATGTATTACACGGGTAACCTTATGTAATTGAGTCTTCCTGTGCCTTGTTATTTTTTTTTTTTTTATCGTTAGCGGCAGGAACACGTTT
>NC_051404.1:2322762-2323425 GCF_015228065.2 Penaeus monodon | reverse complement strand
CCAGGTGCCCGAAGTTCATCACGGCGTCACGGGGGGTTGGGGGTTGTGGGGGGGCGTGATGGGCACCGAAGCCCGAGTGCGGTGAAGGGCCCCTGTGTTTAGGACCCGCAAGGAAAACACCATAACATACATCACCATCCCTACCTGCTGATTCCCCCAACCACACGCGTCTGGTCGCCCATCGAGTCCTCAGACGATGGGCGAGGGATAGAGATGGAGGGACAGTTAAGGAGGGCCTGGGTAGGGACGGTGAAGCCTGGGGTTTAGACGGACGAGGGGAAGGGAAATCATAGGGGGGAAAAACTAGATGAAGAAAGGAGGCGAAGAGATATAGTAGACGCGAAAAGGAGAGAATAACTGAGGGGTGAAAAAACACGAAAGAAAGGGAAAGGGACTGAAGAGGACGGGAGAAGATAGATAGCCAAAGAATATGGGCACGGTGAAAGGCTTGGTAGATTTGGCGGTAGATAGTTTCCCGATTTGGACCAGCGCTCGGAGATGTGTCTCCCGTGCTGCCGACAGAGGGGTTGATTGGGTTGAGGGTTAAGCAACGCGCCCTTGTGGCGACGGCGACGGCGAGCCTAGCGTGTTATTAGGGGAAATGATCGTATTTAAATGTGGTGTCGTTTAGCCTTGAAAAAGAAAGTGTGTACTCAATATTCA
>NC_051404.1:2322167-2322699 GCF_015228065.2 Penaeus monodon | reverse complement strand
GTAATTTGTATTAGATACAATGAAAATTGCATTTGCTGATGTCGTTTAGGCGAGAAATCGTTGTATTTGCATCTACAGCAGATCCACACAATATTTTTCATCCTCCTCTAATTTTAATCATTGTTCAGCACCTCGCGAGTCCCATCTATGGGCGGCCACGACACCTCTCTCGGTAGGAGGTTTACAACAGCGCAAGCGATAGCCTTGCTGGCCCCATAAATGTTCACAGCAATTACGAGTCTCGTAGCTTATATATATATAGACGCTGACATGCATGATGCTGAGAGATCTAGCCGAAAATGTGGATGGGCGTGGTTTGTAAACGGTGTGGGCAGATTGTAGGCGTTTTAGGCAGCTTAGAGAAACTGTGGGCAGGTTGTGGTCGAGGCAGGACGGTGTAAATGGCATTCCCGATGTTGTGACGTGTGGGTGTGCCTATAGTGTGGGTAAGGTGGGGAGACCTTAGACAGACTTATTAGAGCGTGGCTGATGCAGATTCGGCTGTTGTTTCTCTTCCGATAAGTAAACGGGT
>NC_051404.1:2320994-2321648 GCF_015228065.2 Penaeus monodon | reverse complement strand
CTTATAACCAAAAGATTGAGTGATCTGTGGGGTAGTTAGAGGCCTTAGCCACGCACACAGATACGATTGTTGAGGATCTGAATCACAGGGCTTACCAAGATCGTTTTGAGGCGCCCAGGGAGACGAAGAGGGGTTGCGGTGTGGGCGGAATCAGTGAGAGTCGAGGAGAGTGGAGGGCGGTCGTGAATCCGATGGGCGGTAGGCGTGGGCGGCCGGTGTCGAGGTAAGTCGTCATCGCGGGGTCGTTTCAGAGCAGCGGTGTTTCCTGGGCCGAGGGTCGTCGGAGGACAGGAAACAGCAGCTCTGCCGGTAATTATCGTACGCAAGGAGTTACGATGGCGTTATGTTCCTTTGTGAAGTCGGGCTGTTGAGCGATGGCAGTTGCGCTGGACTGTTTTGTGCTCTTTTTTAACGTTAAATGACTAGCAGTGCGCTTTTTAACGGATATCATTTGCACTGATTTACAGTGAAAGTACTTCGCGGTGACTGGAAGTACTCAGCTGCGATGAAATGACCCTTTTTATATAAACTCGAAATGCCCGCCTGCAATGTTGCAATAGGGAATGTGCATAAATACGCGACCACAACGACGGCAAGCTGCCCTCAGAGAGACGGAGGGAGGAATGCCTTAAGACAGAGGCGGGCGGGACTAAT
>NC_051404.1:2320805-2320910 GCF_015228065.2 Penaeus monodon | reverse complement strand
TAAGGGTCGCGGCCAAAGGGCAAGGCGGAGCACGTGGGTCAAAAGCCGTGACGCTGTGATTTATGTAAGGACACAAGGTTGCCCCCCGAGCTAAGGGAACTCCGC
>NC_051404.1:2320080-2320634 GCF_015228065.2 Penaeus monodon | reverse complement strand
GGAAGGAGAGTATCCCAGCGTTTCGAGATCCCTAAGACAAACTAAAGGATCCTTGGAGAAGACGTAGGATTAGCGGGAGAAAAAAATATCCTGACTGGGACGTGTGTGATGTAAAACCGTGTCTGGCGTTTAGTTTTCTTTTTGGACGATATTTAATTTCGCATTATTAAAAGCATACTTGTTCGAGGATGTTCACGTTTTATTCAACAGTATCATTTGAGCAATTTCTTTTATTCACCCTTTTCGCAATGTGCCTTGCAGTTCATTCTCAAGCGTTTAATCACATTCTAGTCATACCAAATTAGGCCTTTTTCCACTGTTATATAAAAGTGATTTTCTTGGTATCTTGTCCGTCATTTCCCACCACGTGACTAAGCTGCTTCCTCGATTGCACCAATCACGTAACTCGAAGATAATTGATTTGATTTATGACCCCTCATTTGCCACCTCTCCCGCATCTCGACCTTTGACCTGTAGGAGTCTCTTCCCTTATGCCTGCTTCTATCCTGCTTCTGGATTAGTCTCCCCTTACCGCTCGTTTTCTGTTTGTCATC
>NC_051404.1:2319509-2320042 GCF_015228065.2 Penaeus monodon | reverse complement strand
TGTCTGCGGTTTTTCCATTCTATCCTTCGCGCTCTCTTTTATGCCCTTGTAAACGTTTCCGGCAGACCGCTCTGTGGCTGTCACCTTCCGTACTGCCCAGTTTCATCCTGTACATAATTATCATATTAGACACAACATCCCTTGGATTATACATCCCTTTAACAAAACGCATTTGTTTCAAAGCCACATTATTTTAGCGGGGGAATAAAATAATGATCCGAGGTTAGCGATCCGGTCCTCGTGTCCTGCGGATGGTGGAGGAGGAGTATCCTGCTCGGGTGATCCTGCGTCGAGGTCCTCCTTAGGCGGAGATAAACCAGGGGCTTCCTCATTAAAGGGCGAGGAGACTGTCGGTGATAGGGATGCTGGGATGAGGACTTACCTGCCCCCCTCTTCTTTTTTTTTACCAAAGAAGGGGGGACTTAAGATGATGTAGGGAGCGGGGATAAGAGAGCTGACATAGAGAATAAGAACTAGAGTAACAGAAAATCGAAGGAAGATAAAGATTACATGAATAACGTAACACACTGCAC
>NC_051404.1:2319185-2319357 GCF_015228065.2 Penaeus monodon | reverse complement strand
TTCAATTATTTCCAACCGTACGTTCAGCACTCGAGTCCTGGTGTTGACCGGGATATGATATCGAGTTTACTTCCACCGGGTTCTGTTCTGATAGGCAAGGAGACACCGGGGAACTGGGGGGGGGGGAGGGCGCAGGGATAAGGGATAAGAGATAAGAGGAAAGAGCGGTTAA
>NC_051404.1:2319017-2319157 GCF_015228065.2 Penaeus monodon | reverse complement strand
TGAATACACGATATATGTAAACAACCGGAGAGAATTAGAGAGAAGAATGAGACAAAGGAAGAGAACAAAACAAAAAAAGATTTAGGGCATTCGTCATGTTTTTTCCTTTAGCAGATTATCGTTTCCTGATTTTGGTTAAA
>NC_051404.1:2317572-2318200 GCF_015228065.2 Penaeus monodon | reverse complement strand
TTATTAGTTTTATTGCGTTTTCAGTCCACGTGTATATTTTGTGCTTGAACACGAAGCATAAGTATAATTGCTGCGTTCATTTCAACAGACGAGCTCTCGAACAAAAGAGAGTGACCGCAAAAGCAAACGAACAGCAAGTGCGTATATAATTATTCCCTGAATGTTATCGGCGTAGCTTTCAAAATAACAAAGGGCTTTTACAGAGCGGAAGAGGCGAGTGTGTTCTGACTATCAGATCGTGGTGAACACAGGATTGTTCCCCATTGAACTTCCCTTCGTGACGTGGGTGTGGGTTCGAGTGTGTGTTCTTGGTGAGAGTGAAGATGGTGACGGAGATTCTGGTCGTCCCGGCGTATGCATGCGTACTGGCTCTCTCGCTTGTCGTGTCGACTTCACGGAGGGGATGCGTAACGGCTATAATCCCTTGTTGGTTCTGCGTGTGTTATTGTGGGAAAGTTTTAGTTCACGTTTCAGTTCTTCGGTTGTTGTCATTTTTTGTGGTCGGTAATGATGGTCTGATTCGAGTGTAGAGTCAGCAATCGATTTTTTTTTTTTTTGGGGGGAGGGGGAGGGGGAGACTGCTGTTATTGTTGTCTCTCACTCTCACTCTCACCCTCCTTCGAATCCG
>NC_051404.1:2316815-2317232 GCF_015228065.2 Penaeus monodon | reverse complement strand
GAAAACCATATGGCCTCGCGGGAGTCCGCCGCAGCTATGTTAATCCCGGAGGCCGCAAGAGCAGGCGCCTGAGCAGCCTCTCGTCCGTCTGTGGTCGTCTTCATTGGTCGTCTTCGAGGGATTAATATCTTACGCGCAGCCGGCGGAGGGCGATTAGCGCCGTCGCCGCCTGGGACGAGAAAGTGGATGTCGTCGGGGGCGATTTCCTTGGAAGGGATTTTGCTTTATTTGGGGGGGGGGAAGGGATTTTGTATCGTGTTGATTCACGCGAAGGGAGTTTGAAATTTTATTTTTTTGGTTTACGCCCGTAATGCGAAACAAACGAACACTCAAACGCGTGTATGGATTCACAGTCACGAAATATCTCTTCCCAAAACAAAAGCAACAAACAGCCTATCCAACTCACGCCCCCCCCCC
>NC_051404.1:2315506-2316794 GCF_015228065.2 Penaeus monodon | reverse complement strand
GGTCACAAGCCACAGTCGCAGAAAGGAGATGCAAAAGATGCGTCTCGGGGGAGGCTGGCGTTGAATGGGGAGGCCTGGGGTGGGTGGTCCGGCCCCACAGGTGCGGCAGGGGTTATGGGAAGTGCGGGGCTGCCCTGGTGCTACCCGGTCATTTAGGGTTATTTTGGAATATTATCTTCGGAGATAAAGACTATTCTTTGGGTGGTGTTTGGCATCTTGTGTCGTGTTATTTGCATATACTGATTTCTTTTTAATGAAAGATATTGTACGTATGATAGAATTATATGGTTTTATTGATATTAACGGCTTATCCTGCACCAGTTACTAATGGCATTCTCTTTCTCTCGTTTCAGGTGAGTGTTCGCAAAGCTGCCATGTTCGTAAGTTACTTTTTTGGATTCATTAAGGTAAGTCTCCTGCCATTTGATCGGTAAACCATCTGGGCCCCATCATCTGACAGCTTAACAAGCTACATTACACGCCAAAGACTCATGCTTATCCCATGCAACTCGAGAGGAAGAAAAAGACCAAACGTCATATAACTGCTGTATATGTTATTATCATTATTGTTATTCTGACGTAAGGTGAGTATGCGCAACCGGCTTTACCCTCGTTATCCTCCAACGCAAAGCGAGAAGGAAGTCGAAAAAGAAAAATGAGCCCAAATGTTCATGGTGTTGCTGGCAGATCCTGAAGCAACACAGGCTTGAGCTGAGAAAACCAAGACGTCCAGGGGCATGTTGCAACCACAGGGGAGGCCGGGGGCAAGGGCAAGAAGTGGAGGGGGGGGGGGTAGGAGATACGAGGATGGGGAAGGGCGGGCGGGGCAACGCGCTCTTTCATTGCGAAGGTGAGTCGAGAGGAGGATTAGTCAGTGGGAGATAAAGAGGCGGAGAGTGATAAATGGAGATAAATAGAGATAAGTAGAGATCTCAAGAGAGGCGAAGATGAGAAGAAAGATGGCAGCGAAGAATGAATATAAGCGACAAGAATGTTTGGGGGAAGGGGGAGGGGGAGAAAGAGGAAAGGGAAAGTGATGACAATGGTTGAAGACAACGAACCTTCTTTGCAGAGATTGGAGAAGGAGACATGAAACAAGGCGAGAATTAGTAAACGGAGATGTGAAGAGTTATTACGAGAGATAAAGCAGACGAGAGATGAGGAGAACGAGAAACGGATGGGATTACATGTTAATTCACTGCGAAGGTTGCAGAGGGAGAAGGAACAGTAAATAAAGAGATAGGATACACATGGCGATGAATAGAGATAACAGAAAGATAAGAGAATC
>NC_051404.1:2315226-2315480 GCF_015228065.2 Penaeus monodon | reverse complement strand
TTTTTTCAAGTATATCTTTTTTAAAAAGGTACTAGCTATGGGTGGGCCAAAAAGAAAAAGAAAAAAAAGCCTAAATGGAGGCGTTTTCTCCTAGACGAAACCATCAGCCGCAGAAAACCGTGAGGAGAGCGGCGTTTCTCCGCAATCCGGCGACGGCGGCGAGAGAGATGTTGGTTTAATGATGCTTGTGTGGCTTGGAGAGCGGGTGATTTGTTGGTTTAGATGTCGTAAATTATGTTAATTAATTCTGGGCG
>NC_051404.1:2314764-2314934 GCF_015228065.2 Penaeus monodon | reverse complement strand
CACACCTCTTACCTCTCGTTGCCGCCCGGGGCCTTAAAACACGACCCTCGCTTTATAAAGGGCCCGCGATTCGGGTGCCGCAGCAGCACTGTTCCGGCGTAACCTGTTGGCGATGAGCGTCGCGGATCTGTCGCGTCCTCTCGTGTTTGGGGGCGGTCACGTGACACGTA
>NC_051404.1:2313684-2314320 GCF_015228065.2 Penaeus monodon | reverse complement strand
CACGTGGGGAATTGTTTCTATGTGACGGTGAACTCATTTCTTTATATATTAGGAAGGTCAAAGTTCACTGGAAATGTCATTTATTTTCCTTATTTCCGATGAAAGGCAGTTATGGAACGACCCTTTATTGAGCTTCAGAAATTAACCGTATATATTTATCGTTTTTAATTTTAAACGGACATAATATAAGGGCCTGGTTATTGTATTCATTTCCCATTTATTTTTTATGTGACGATAATTTTTTGTCTAATTAACTGAGTACCCATAACAGTATCTCAGATATCTTCACCGACCACAAAGCGATCAGTATTTTTGGTTATTCTCACCGTTCCGAGCTCCCGCTGTTTTCGACATTTTCTCCCTCGCTTTGGGACGGAAAGCGGCGTCCTGAGTACGTACCTCGTGTTCTGAGGTCGTGTTTATTTTTGTCTTTGCTAATAGCGAGACCTTTGGTGGATTTCTCAGACCATAACGGGATTTTGTGATTTTGTGCATAATTTTGTCGGAAGGTCGCCATTCTAATGTCTCTTTCCTTCGCTGATTTGTTTATTCTGGAAAAAAAAATGTATATAGGTATTTGGTATTTGGAGTTAGCGTTAGGAAAAAGAGGTATGCTATTATACATATGTATGCACG
>NC_051404.1:2313355-2313499 GCF_015228065.2 Penaeus monodon | reverse complement strand
ACATTCGTAAATCCTTCACATTTTTAAAAGTTAAATCATTATCCAGGAAGCGAGTAATGCCAGCAACGTGTTTTGGTGTCCTATTTATTAACCGTTTTTTTATTTTAACTCCTATATTTGCTTTGATAATTCATTGACGAATAG
>NC_051404.1:2312854-2313281 GCF_015228065.2 Penaeus monodon | reverse complement strand
CCATCCATGTGTATGCGCGTATGTGTGCACCTGTACGTGTGTGTGACTAACGAAAGCAAGACACACAATGTCGTTGTTTAAAACCTAAACTGGAGAAAAATGCTTTTTTTTTTTAATATAATTAGTTTCCCCTTTTGTATCTATCGATTTTGGAAAATGTCTTTCGCATCTCGGGAATGCCGAATTGTACATTTTTGTGACCGTGAACCATCAAAAGGCTAACCCTGCCGCCCATAATCATTTGTCCCAGCGACCTCTTGCCTCGCCAACCCCCCCCCCTCCCACCCTCCTCCTCCTTCACCCGCAAGACCCACAATGCCCTCGGAATTTCCCTCCTTTTGTTTCGATATTCTGCCATTTTTCCGCGTTAATCTTACCGCAGACATCGCTGTTGTTTGTTGGATATAACCACATCGGATGTCCGAAC
>NC_051404.1:2312354-2312783 GCF_015228065.2 Penaeus monodon | reverse complement strand
GGGGGGGAGGGGAGAGGGGGATGAGGGTCACTTTTCGGACACTTCGGGGTGGCTGCTCTCGCGTCGCATTATGTCATGTTCTTCGAGTATTTTCCCGGTGTAAGAAACCCGTATTAACATTCATTACGGTCTATTTTGTCCTGAGAATGTCTGCCGCGTTCAAGAAGAGCTCTCGAGGGTTCGTATAACGCTTGGTTTAAGGCCTTTCGAATGTGCGGGTTGACAGCACAGTATTGGTGATTTTCTTTCCCCTGTCACGGTGACGAGCCGAGCGCCGGGCTGGAATTACCTTCAGTTTGTGGCGCGTTTCCCGGTGGTTGTGTCCTGGTGCTTCGTTTTAACAGCATGAAATCAAGTGTTCCCTCCATCCTGCTCGTGCAAAGTTCTAAAGTTCGAAGAGGAAATTGGCCTTTTTATTGTGCCATGTCG
>NC_051404.1:2310877-2312122 GCF_015228065.2 Penaeus monodon | reverse complement strand
CATGCCTTTTTTTTCCTTCTTTTTACCATCTTTCACTGCGTTTTGTCATCGTTTCACTTATGTTCTGTCTACAAACCGTTACATTTTAGAGAGGAGCCCCAAATGCAGACCGAAGCAGGATAGGTCAGACAGGGGTGGAAATCCGTAAGCGAAATTCCCACAATTATTCGCTCTTTCCTAAGTGCACTTTTGAAGAAAAAATGACCTTTGAGGCTATGGCGGTTATTGTCGTGTTCGTGGCCTGCTCATTCCGTGTTCGCTTGCGTTGAAAGGCTGACGAATGATACCGTTCGAATCATGATTGCCCGTTTTGCTGATGTAAGCGATTTGGAATCGGTCATTCGGTTCGTTATAAGGGGTTTCCACTTTGATTCAGCTAATATATTTAAGAGAGGTGGCCGGATGTTCGCAATCGGGTTGGAATCACACGCTCTTGAAACTTGGCTTCAGAAAAAGATGATTCCATTGGTATTGGGACCAATTGGCGGCTGGAGATACACTAGTTTCCATAATACGTTTACTCTCGTTGACAGACTGTTCAGCTATTACAACTTTTGCTTTGTCATCGGTACATGCAATGCCATTTGGGAGTAACACGCGCATGTCATGGCACAAGTAACCCTGACTCCCTCGACCCGCGTAACCTGTTGTGACCCCGGGTGTCACGCGGGTGAGGGTCAACACTGAAAGGTCATCAGACTTCCACTGCAGAGCCAGGTGGTTAAAGGGCATGCCGACGAGAGGTAGAACCGTGTAGAGGAGGTCTGCAATGCGGCCGTCTTTTGCAATGCCCTCTGCAGCTAAGCTTTTTTCATGTGGCAGGTATTGTGATGGTTAGGAGGTACGAGCTTATTTTCCTTTTACCATTACGCTGCCGATGATGAAAACGTGCAAAGAGTTTCACCTCATTGTTCCGGCGCGGCTGTTCTGAGCTCCGAACCGACCGACGATTCGCCCGCGGCCGTGACTCGGTAAACCACCGGTTGCTTATCACCACAGGGAGATCCAGCGCCTTTGCCAGAGATGATACAGAGACACTCCCCTCGCGCTGAACAAACTCGTTCTTCCTCACTCTACAACTCCTCCCTAAATCTGCTCTGTTCTATGCTCCGTTGCTTTCACGGGCCTTTTTCCCCTTCGCCCCCTCCCCCCCCCCTACTCCCTCTCTCCGAACTGCGCAAACTTGTACCCGTCACAGCCCAGGTGATACATTTTGTTGGGATTGTAGGCCTACCGACCCTTCGT
>NC_051404.1:2310778-2310846 GCF_015228065.2 Penaeus monodon | reverse complement strand
TCGGCGTACCTGGTCCCTCCTGTACTTAAAGAGACAGGAAGTTTTCTCTCCATCCGGCGATACATCAG
>NC_051404.1:2310219-2310560 GCF_015228065.2 Penaeus monodon | reverse complement strand
TTGTTTGCAAGCTTGTGTCCCTGCGCTGATATGTGTCAATGCCCGCTCGCATTCAACACATCCGGCACAAGCTCCCAGTCTCCGAAGGGGGGGGGCTGATTCACGAGAAAATCACGCCCATAGGGGAAATCTTGTTCACATTAAGCCTGGCTGTTCCCGAGAGCTCAAAGGTTAATGAATTCTGGCACGGGGATTAATTTTTCCACACGACCCGGCAATTACCATAACGCTGTGATGTATAGGAGAGGCGGGGCGGGACAAGCGGGGCACAGGCCGGGCGCCGCTACACTTTACAGCGTGTCTTGTCGGCTGCTCGGTGGTGGCTTCAGCTCGCGTTTGTT
>NC_051404.1:2309753-2310020 GCF_015228065.2 Penaeus monodon | reverse complement strand
GTCATCATTATCACCCTTATCGTTGTTGTTTGTTCAACGGTGATGCGCCAATTGCCATTCTTTTATCACCGTTATCACCGTGTCGTTGTAATCACACATATCATTTATAGCGTCCACGCTTTCGTGCCTGGCCGGATTTCACAAACATTTCGTAGAGGCGACGAGGGAATAATTTCACGGCAAAGAAGACATAAATCAAGCGGCCCCGTACCATCTTCGCCAGCACGCGACCGTGACTTGGTATGAGCAATCAGTCACGGTGATCGC
>NC_051404.1:2309283-2309513 GCF_015228065.2 Penaeus monodon | reverse complement strand
GGAGGTAAATGGAAGGAAGTCATCTTTGGCACCGGATGACTTACGGCGGAGACGGGGGATCCGGCGTGAAAGTGCGCAGCAGAAAGAGGAATCGCGTATGGAAATGAGAGCGAGGCAGGGAAAGGCGAGTTTGATTAACGATCGCAACCTCCCAGGATTCGGACGAGGTGTGGCCGAGGAGGGGGGTCCTGAGGCGGGGGGGGGGAGTGCCTTGTAAGGGTAACGGGAGA
>NC_051404.1:2308646-2308927 GCF_015228065.2 Penaeus monodon | reverse complement strand
GAAATGTGATTACGGGACTCCAAGGTTGGTCGGAGGTTACTCGCGGGTTGCTGGTTCGGCGCCGGGGTAGGGCGAGGCGAGAGGGCCTTCGAGGTGGAAGGAGAAGGATGGAGGGCGGCTGCGGGAGGGAGCGATGGAGGCCCCAGTGCCGTCCCGCGAAGGATGATCGGGACGAGGCCGTGGGATGGACGGAGAGGAAAAGGGAGAGAGTATTTTGGTGGTGGTTTGATCTTTCTCTGGTCTTTCTTTTATTTCCTGGATTCATTTTGTTGTGTTTGTAT
>NC_051404.1:2308365-2308513 GCF_015228065.2 Penaeus monodon | reverse complement strand
TTTTCATTTTTTTTTTCCCCCTCACTTTTTCCGTGTCCCATTTTCTTCATTCTCTTGCCTATTTTATTTATCTGTAGCTTTGGCATTCTTTGATTATTTTCAGGGAAGAATTCTAATATGATGAAAGAGTATGTTCGTGTTTCTATAT
>NC_051404.1:2307273-2308236 GCF_015228065.2 Penaeus monodon | reverse complement strand
TCGGATAATTTCAGGAAACGGAACACAATTGGTCATAGATTCAAAAGACATTAAGCCTCATATGTAATAATAACCCGGCGACTGGCCTACTTCAGTGCTAAGCTGTCTTTTGTCTCCGTGGCGCATATGGCATTAAATAATAATAATGCCATTAAGCAGATTTTAAATTACCAAAGATCTGGGTTAGCAAGAGAGGATATTATGGCTGTCTTCTTGTTTGTGTGTAGGTTTTCACTCCCCATAAGTGTGTTTCATGTACAAGTTTCTGCTTTATATTTTGTCGGATAGAGTAGAGTGTAGGTCTGTTATTTTGTAATTAGTGTGGTTCAGCCTATTAATTTTTTAGATATACAGTACTGATTGTCTTTCTGTAGTACCGTAGAAGTGTGTACTGGCGTAGTTCAGCCTATGTATATTTTTACTAAATCGAATTTAAATCGTGCACCACGCTCCCTAGGCCTAATTCATTGTCCTGTCTTGAACCCATCCATTTTTTTTCTGTATTCTAAAGATTCCTTCAAGTGTGGGCATCGTAGATTATAGTCCGTGGGTTGGCAAAGACCTACTGCAATCCCATATCCTGTAATCCTGTAATCCTGTAATCAGATTACTCTCTATTCCACGTGTTTGTTCAACGACGGCCGCTCCATCCTTCAAACTAGTCAATGTTTATTTATCTGTCTGGTTTGCTAATTGTGGACAGGTCTGTAGGCCTACCTCGTATACAGGTCCCATGTTCGCTCCCTCGGCCTGCGTTGTAAGTGTAAGCGAATTGCTCCGTCCGTAGGCCTAATGTTGAGCTCGCATTTTTTTACCATGCGTTTGTCTTTGTTCCGGATTAAATCGCCTCTTTAAATCATTAAAGTCACAATCTTCTTAAATATTTGTTCTTTGTTTAAGGTTTGTCTCTTATCGCCCGTAACTTCACCTTTGCCTTTAAAGAATAATTTTCTTGGACACACG
>NC_051404.1:2307111-2307249 GCF_015228065.2 Penaeus monodon | reverse complement strand
CATAATTAGGAAAGTCCTGACTAGGAACCTGTCTGTGTTTTTTAAACCAGTACATGCATGTAAGATGAACTTAAATTAGGCGGTGTCGGCCGTTCATATAATTATGGTATATTTTGGCATAATTTACAATTTCCTCGA
>NC_051404.1:2306558-2307069 GCF_015228065.2 Penaeus monodon | reverse complement strand
CCCAAAATCAAGCAGAATTAAGAGATACGAGAGTTGCAAGAGACTATACTAACAATTACAAACATAATGTTTTTATATGTGATTATTTAAGTGAAAACTTACGTCTGGTATTCCTTTAATATTACAAATAAACATTCTACATGTACAGGAAACTAGGAGTATGGATACCTTTAATTAGGAAAGAACACTACGTTTCTAGAGATTACTATAATTAAACCATAGATGATTTATTTCAGCGTATTTATTGATTTAGTGAGGGAGGGGCAGATTTACCTCGGATAAAGACAATGGTAAAAAACGTCATTAAAAAAATAAATAAATAAAAATGTTGATTTAAAGGTAAATTGTAAAGAAATGTGGTTCAGTTCTACAAATGAGAGTATATTGACTTACGTGTTATTTCGAGATAAACAAACTTCCAGGTTACTGTGGGAGATTTCAACGCGTTAGAGCTAGCATTTCGGTCAACGTTGGAGTCGTTGGGAGTTGTCTTCGTCCACGCAAACAATCA
>NC_051404.1:2304803-2306520 GCF_015228065.2 Penaeus monodon | reverse complement strand
GTATCGTGTTTATTCAGATACTGTTTCTCATCAGCAGGTAATTACCTTGGTTTTTATCCCTTTTTATGAAGTAAATGGTAAGGGTGGAGCGCGCACAGTCATTGTATACTCCAGGGGGCGTCGGGGTAGAGGGGGAGGAAAGGGGGGGAGGGGGGCGAGGAGGATCACCTCACAAAACAACACAAAGTCTGTAATTGTTTCGATGCCTGACTCGACGCTCCGTTCTGTAGCTCACAACGAAGATCTTATCGTAATGATATTGCGGTTATTTGGTCTAACGCTGGAACCTATATTAGTGTATTTTTTCTTTTCATATTCTTATTTAGTATGAATTATTTTATTTTCCTTATTTTTTATTATTTTTTTTTGTGGCATTAACTATACCGGTGAACTCGCAGCCATACCGTATTTACACGCTAGTTAGCGGCACACATTTCCTTGGGGCTTGAGGAAACCACCTCCTGCCGCGGGAGGACGGAAGGCCTCCTTCCTCTCCGGCGACCCTCCTTCCGCGCGACGCTCCTCGGGTTACAGTCTCTTTCCTCATACAAGAACGACAGTCTCGCGCCCAGCCACACTCACACGAAGCTCATTTTGTTTGGTGTTTGTCTAATGCTCGTTTTGTCGATCGTTCACCTTACCCACTGATTCACTCGTCCATACGTTGTTCACACGTTTATACAGTCACGCGATCTTGTGTGCCTTGTTTTTACTGTTGTTTTTATGTGCCGGTTTTGTGTGCCGATGTTTGTACATGCATAAGCAAGACCTTTTTTCTGGTAGCTGTGAATATCGGTTCAAAACATGAATTGCCAGAAAATTTCGTTTATGATTACAGAGTAAACGTTTTTTTTTGTCTTTCTTTTTTGCTTGAGATCGTTGGCGGTTCGCAAACACTATTTTCGTTACGCCATTGCGGCTAAAGAATCCACCTAAAGACAAACACAGCGACGCCTGAGCCCCGGTCTTTGCCATCTATGGTTACATTAGGACCAACACTTCCCATTCCACTCGCTTCAGGCTAGCTCTTCCCGGGATGGATTCCTCCCACGCAAACATTTAATTTTTTTTTTGTGTGCTATATTCTGAATCCTGTTTTTGAAATACCGGGTCTGTGTATTTATCGCAATTCTGCTGTCTCCATTCCCCCAATCCCCACTCAGCCCCTCCAGCAGACCATCTTTCCTCCCCTCCATCGCCTACCTGAGTCTTAGCTGGTCTTTGAGGGAGGAGGAAAGGCAGTCAGGAGGGAAGGAGGAAGAGGGGGCGAGAGAGGGAGAGGGATGGGCCGAGGGTGAGGAAGGGGGAGGGTGGGGAGGAGTTGAGAGAGGGGTGGTAAGGAGGAGAGGGAGGGGAAGGTAAGGGAGGTAAGAGGGTCCTATGGCGAGGGTCTCAGGATGCGCGTGAATGAGACAGTCAGTTGGTCTTGGAAGTGCGGAGTGGGAGGGTGTGTGCTCGACGCTGGGGATATCGACGGCCGCGTGATTTTTTCCTGACGCGAGGACAGCGCGAGTGAGATATGGTTGGTGTCCCCGAGTGCTTGCTTCGCGCAGTGGTGTTAGTGCTGTTTTCTCGAGGAAGGACATTCGAAGTTGGTGATAAAGACGAAATAAACAACAATGAGAGACTGGTTATGGAATGCTTTGATTTTGTATGTGTATGTTCAGCCCTGGTTATCATGAACTTAAAGATGAAAATGTGCATCATTCAAACTACC
>NC_051404.1:2303349-2303567 GCF_015228065.2 Penaeus monodon | reverse complement strand
AAGCGAGACATCCGCTCTTTTAAGTGATTACAGCTCCCCCTTTCCCATAGGAAAGCGAGCAATTACATTCTGAGCCATCACTCATAGGCGCTCACTGCCAGGCCTTCCCCGCGCTCGCCCGACCGTGGACAGCGAAGGGAAGGCCCCGAGAAGCTAGCCGCTGACGGTCCCGCTTTTGCCGATAAGGAATTCTCTCAAGAAAGATAATGAACAGACAG
>NC_051404.1:2303126-2303313 GCF_015228065.2 Penaeus monodon | reverse complement strand
CGGGTGTGCTCTTTTGATTGACAGGAAGGGGGGAGGGGGGAGGGGTGCGAGGATGAACAAAGAAGGGGTTGCTGTTTCTCCCTTAATGCGATATGGCGATTATCCCCCTTTTCTCCCTTCGCCGGATATTGAGGTTTAGCGGATTAATGGTAACCGGATTACACAAGAGCTTCTGGGCGTCTTGAAC
>NC_051404.1:2302749-2303032 GCF_015228065.2 Penaeus monodon | reverse complement strand
CGGTGTGCGCGAGTGTACGTGTGCGCGTGTGCTCACATGTGCTTGTTTATTAAAATGAGAAAGTCATCGATATGTCTGCATGTGCGTTATTGACAGGCATGTACGTACGCACATAGAGCCATGTGGAGTTTAGAGAGCAGATGTGGAGAACAGTGGTCACCGCAGATCATTATCCACGGTACAGTTGAGCTCTCCCGATGCCGCGTGTGAGGAGCGCCGGCGACTCGCGTATGCCACACTTTCATCAGTCAATTAATCTGTTTCTCGATGGATTAGCCGCTCG
>NC_051404.1:2302607-2302705 GCF_015228065.2 Penaeus monodon | reverse complement strand
GGCGGGGAAATAGGTCGAGAGCCAATTAGGGCCGATTGGCTTAGCAGTCGCCGGTGAATTGGGTCCGGACGATTTCAGCGCGAGATTACCAGCTCTCT
>NC_051404.1:2301198-2301514 GCF_015228065.2 Penaeus monodon | reverse complement strand
CGCGAAAGTATTTACATTCATATACTTTACGCATGCCTAGTATCTCTTTGTTAATTTTGCTTAGTTTTAGTGCTTTATCCGGAGCCCCAGTGGAGATCGAGTGTCCTATATGTCATTATCACAAATGTTACCTACATCATTTTCTCTTAATTGCCAGTGTATGGCATTTAGCATAACTGCCAGCGTTAAACGTCAATTAAGCGCCTAAGCATAGTCCTTCTGGGCCCGGGGCAGTCAACAGTAGCTCCGGTTGTGGGAAATGATCTCGGTGGGAAGGGTGCGTGGCCTGTCCCGGCGCCCATTACGTGTGGGAGCT
>NC_051404.1:2300454-2300733 GCF_015228065.2 Penaeus monodon | reverse complement strand
CCGCACTCTTTGAGACACGCATTCATTCCCCCAGGCTTAATTAGCGACGCGTTTCCCCGGCGCCCTCCTTTTGGTCGTCGCCCGGCCCCTTGGAAGCTGTCCCGGGGTCCTGAAGTCCCTCTTTATCTGATCTTTCGGGGCCGCGGGCTGTTCATGACACAGGGATGCCGCCCGTGGGAAGACTGCGGCTGCGGCTGGCTGTGCATGGTGCAGACCCCGGGACGGACAAGGGCCCCCAGGGACGACGGATGTGCCAGTCTCTCGCCGTCAGAGGAGGAT
>NC_051404.1:2300064-2300214 GCF_015228065.2 Penaeus monodon | reverse complement strand
CCTGGGTTTTTCATCATGAAATCCCATTGGTGTGTTATTATACATTACTCGAGTCTCAGCATCTTTGGTTTGTTTGTCGTGTTCCTCTTCAGTTGGAGGGAGAACACGGGCCACCCACCCCAGCCCACCGGCCTTCCCATCTCTTCTGAA
>NC_051404.1:2299370-2299580 GCF_015228065.2 Penaeus monodon | reverse complement strand
GACCCCTATCCCCCCCCCCCTCGACCCGTACACGAGCGTGAGAACCTGTCAAGCGGCTTGTCCTGACCTGGTATGGAACGCGGGGTGTTGTTTCTCAGTGTGTTACTTGGTTCTGGTGTACCACGTGGTGCGTCGGACGTTGCTTTGCAATTGCGGGGGTTCTTCGAGGTAGGGTTGACCTTTGATATTTTAAGGTATTTAATCGTCATA
>NC_051404.1:2298914-2299337 GCF_015228065.2 Penaeus monodon | reverse complement strand
AGTCTAGCCGCATTTTTTCTTCTTCTTCTTTATAGTTGTAATCTTTAACTTTGTTTTTTTTTATTAATGAGTAGATGGCAAGTTGTTTCATGTTTGCCTCTGGCGTTTGGACGATTTAAATTGATTTGAATTGACACTCAGGGTTTACGCTGTCTATTGTGTTTCGTTGCTAAGTGTCGGTTTTTATAACCATATTTGGCATTTTTTCCGTTTTTTTTTATAGATTTTTATATATACTTTCTCTCTCTCTCCCCCCTCCCCCTCTCCCTCCCTCCCTCTCCCTCTCCCTCTCCCTCTCTCCCTCCCCTCTCCCCCCCTCACTTACTCCCGCACAAACCAGGTGTTTGACAAAACTGGTTTATCTAATCGTCACGAGTGAGATACTTCGCCGCTCTCCCCCCTCTCCCTCTTCCCTATTCTCCC
>NC_051404.1:2298488-2298794 GCF_015228065.2 Penaeus monodon | reverse complement strand
CCCCCTCTCTCTCTCTCTCTCCATTTCCCTCACTTTCCCTTCTTCTTTCCTTCCTCTTCCCCTCTTCCTCTCCTTCTCCTCGTCCCTTCCCTTCCTCTTCCCCTTCTTCCCGCCCGTTGTGTTTAAAATGAGGATCGGGTTTCGGCGCCAATCCAATAACAAGTGTTATTGCTTTCGACGTGTTGATTTTATGATCCTCTTCGATCGTGTTATCAATAGGGCGCTTTATCATTATTATTTTTTTTTTTTTTCACTTAATCTGACATACTCAGTATATTTATACTTTATCCATCACTTATTCTTACT
>NC_051404.1:2298251-2298407 GCF_015228065.2 Penaeus monodon | reverse complement strand
ATAGGAGAGGACGTCGTTACTCCTCGCTGGACTGCCCGAGAGATTCCCACGACGTCGCTTCTCGGTCTCGTCACCCGCTTCTGTTTTAGCGGGGTCTCTCTCTTCTTCCTCTTTTTATGTCCCCCGTCTTCTTCGGTTTCTGTCCATTCGTCGGTT
>NC_051404.1:2297807-2298159 GCF_015228065.2 Penaeus monodon | reverse complement strand
TTTTGTTTGTTTTTACTTCTTCCATTGTTTTCATAAGGCATCATTCTCCTCCTCATCTTTGGTTTTATCTCCTGGCTCTTTGCTTCTTGCATAACGCTTGCAATTTCCTCTCTCGCTCGTCAAGCCTTGTGTTGCGTTTCTTGGTCGTGAAATCAAGGTAATAACATGTCTCCGGCAGCGGGTGCCATGCCTCATTAAGGGGATGGTTCAGGAACAGAAGATCGTGTCTCTCTCTCTCTCCTTCTTACTCGTCTGTGCCTTTCCCTTTACTATTCACTTCCTTTCTACTTTTCCCTCTTGACCTTAATCCCATATTCCTTTCATTATGCCTCTTCCTCGTCTCTCATCCCTG
>NC_051404.1:2297530-2297714 GCF_015228065.2 Penaeus monodon | reverse complement strand
TTCCCTCTCTTCCTCGCCTTTATCCCAGTATTCCAACCCCTATCCTCTCCCGTCTCCGTCCCTCTATCCCGCCCCCCTCTCTTCCTGTTCATTGCTGGCCTGTCACTCATCGAAACAAGCAAGATGGGAGCTATAGAGATTGAAGGCAATTACGTCATATCTTTCCTTTATAGACCCCCCGATA
>NC_051404.1:2297344-2297450 GCF_015228065.2 Penaeus monodon | reverse complement strand
CGCGAGGAGAAAGGAAGAAAGGCTGAGGAGAAGGAGGTTTGGGAAGGAGGGGGAGGAAGGAAATGTTATGGTGCTTGGTGAATGGTGAATTATAGACAAGCGGTAT
>NC_051404.1:2296605-2297187 GCF_015228065.2 Penaeus monodon | reverse complement strand
TCTACCTCCGTTTCAGTATTAATCAAAATACCTACCCATCACCTTTACTTGCACTGCCGTACTCTGCTTATGAAGTGTGGTACGTTGCAAGAAAGCAAGATCAAGACCCCGTGCACGGTTCCTCGCAACAGCGTTTGTCGTAAACCTCCGTCCCCGCACTGCCACTCGTCGCAACCCCACTGAACACCGTCTGGCATGCCGCTTGATGTGTTGTTGCGCTCGACACGAATAGAGTCATATTTTCTAGTTTTTTAAAATTATTTTCTTTGTTTTTATGCGTTCTGTAAGGTGGAGAGGTGGCTTCTTCGAGGTTCGCTGTCGCCTTTCCCCGCCTCCTCAATCCTCTGTTTTCTTCTACACCCTCTTTCTTACTCTCTCCCTCTTATCTTTTTCTTATCCCTCCCTCGTTCACTGCATCTTTCTTACTCCCCCCCCCTCTCCTCCACCTCCCGGAACGGACAAGAACTAACCTTCCGCGACGTGAAAAAAAACGCCTCAGAACGGTAAACAATGAAATGAACTTGGGAGGAAATCGTGAAGAAATGGCCATTGTCTCTTAAAGCTGGATTGGTAAAAATACCG
>NC_051404.1:2296045-2296579 GCF_015228065.2 Penaeus monodon | reverse complement strand
GTTGTTTCGGCCTTCTTATTTGTTTTTTTTTCTGTGTATTTATTCGCATGGACGACACGCGTTAAATGAGACGCTTCCGAGATGACTTCGAATAAAAAAAAGAGCATAGGAAGGTGACAGATATTATCACTTGCACTATCATCATGAGTATAGATGTTCCTGCAATGGTTATTTTAGTATATATGAAAAAAAAAAATCTGCACATGTTTCAGAATTAAGAATATTTAACGAAACCATAAAAATAATACCTTTTATACCTCACACCATTGACGAAACCCGCTGTCACATCACAGTTAGTTCACTTAACACTTTCCAGATCCCCAGCCCCCTTGGCACGCGGGGCAAAGGGCATGGCTGGCACCGCACCTCACTCCAGGGCCTTTAATTCCATGATGGTTTTACGACCATGGCTGCCCCGCCCCTCGCCATGGGTTCGAATAATGGGAGTTTAATGAGATCGGTATAATAAACGAATAAACGGGAGCATTGCTTTCATTCGAGAAGGGAATTCGATCTCATCGTATTTAGGATTGA
>NC_051404.1:2295799-2295996 GCF_015228065.2 Penaeus monodon | reverse complement strand
ACTTGAAGTAATATTTCTTGCATTTCACTTGGTTTAGTGTTGTTACATTCTCCCCATAACTCTTTACGCGACGCCAACAGACGCCTTAATCATATCCAAGCAAACATAACGGGCGAAAAAGAGTAATAAATCTCCCATAACGTCTCCCTCCATTCCACATTATTTCTCGGTTATAATAAAGAATCAAAAGGCCTTTT
>NC_051404.1:2295277-2295576 GCF_015228065.2 Penaeus monodon | reverse complement strand
GCCCCCACCCCCTCGAGGCTCGCGGAAGAGTTATGGCGTTCAGGTAAGCCTTCCGGGTCAGTCAGTGTGAAAGGTACTCGCAGGTAATGAGACTCCTTGTACTTTACCGTACCTGTCCTTATCGGTACGAGCGCGACTGATAGAAGATAAGAGACCGGCTTGCCTTAAATAGGTCGCTTCCACACGGGCTGAGAGTCGTGCTTGATCATGCAGAGGCAACGAAATTGGCCGGCACTTGGCTCTGAGAAAAAGTTCAGTATAGTATCGGGATCCAACAGTCACCGGTAGAATAGTCTTTG
>NC_051404.1:2294755-2295012 GCF_015228065.2 Penaeus monodon | reverse complement strand
CCCATGTCACATGGATTACTTATACAAACCGCCCAACTTTCCCTGCCGACGCTACATCTCCTCCAGGGACGCGCCCAGCGAGCCGCCCTTGCTTTGGGGACGGCCTCTCGCCCGCGTGGAATACGCCGGGTGGGCTGCCTTTGGGCGGAGGCGCCTGGGGAACAGTCCTGGGCTGAGTCTTCTTCACTTGGGGGACGTTTATTGCGATCTTTTTGGGCGGTCGTTGCGTGGTTTCCTTGTCTTACTGAAAGGCAGTC
>NC_051404.1:2293850-2294127 GCF_015228065.2 Penaeus monodon | reverse complement strand
CCGAATTGCTCCCGAAAAAAAGTTAGAATTATTATATTTCAAGCTCTAAACTTGCCACGAAATAGACACTGGAGCCAAACCGAGTGTCGTTAAACCCAGGGAAGGAGCCAAGGAAATGAACGAGGGATCCTTGTCAGGCGAACAGGAAGAGCGTCGTTGGTTCGCGAGAAAGTACGTGGGAATACTAGGGACGTGACGGGATAAGTGCGGGTTAAAAGTGTGCGATATTTGGGGCCGGGTAGTTGCTCCTGCTGGGTTTGAGTTTCCTTGGGGAGAT
>NC_051404.1:2292842-2293596 GCF_015228065.2 Penaeus monodon | reverse complement strand
GTTGCGGTTAAGCAAATTGCGTCAAAAGTTACCGCAAGTTATTACAATTCCACTCTGAATTAGTCGCAGTATTCTGTAACACTTTCGGAATCTTCTAAAGTAATTCTCTCGATGTGGGAAGGGATCGCATTGAAGGAAAGGGAGCACGAACAACCTAGGCTGTAAATACTTGCTACTTTACAACCTCTCTTAAATTTAGCTGATGCCCCATCCTGGGTCTTCGGTTTCCTGTTATTTTGATATCGTTGCGCTAGGAAAACAACGTATTTTGTCCCTTTTTTTTCTTGTTTATTTCCACGTTGCACTTATATTTCGAGTATCCTTTTCTTACCACGAGAGAGATTCACCCGCCAGCGGATAGGAGAGCAGAGGGAAATTTCTCAAAATATATATAGGCCTACCAGATAGTGTCCCGACCCGTAAGGCCTATCTTCCCCATTGGGCACACAAGGGATACACATTCCTATATGCAAATGAACCAAGCATTACTCAAACACTGATTAATTGGTAAACACAAGTAAAGTCTCGGGAGCAGAGTAGACTCGGCCGGTTGTCGGGAGTCATGGAGATGGCCCGATAAAAGCGCGGCGGAGACTTCAACTCCAGGCAGATAGTGATCTCGGCGCTGGCCTCCTCGAGTTCGTCTCGGCCGTGCTCCACACTTACGGGTACTTACGTGTGGCGTTTCTCGTGTATCCTTCCGTATGTCTTCACGGATGAAGGGATGAATAAATTACGAAAAATGGTCGTGAAT
>NC_051404.1:2290843-2292731 GCF_015228065.2 Penaeus monodon | reverse complement strand
GGGTGGGGGGGAGAATTATGTAATGAACTTCGTAATTTTATTTTCAAATGTATAGACTTTTATCCACCTGTGTAAGACTTTTTAATTTTTCCGTAACCAGGGCTGAACATTATTTATTATCGACTACGCATGATTCCAAATTTAAATCAGCGTTTGTCTTGATTTGCATTTCAGTTCATAGAAAACTAAAAATATAAATACATTTGACTTAAAGTGATGCCCCCAAAATTCTTATTATACCATGGGAACGATGTTGAAGTTTGAAAGCCAGTCCCGCATCTCAAATTTCAAGTTTTCGACGCTACCGCTGGACAGACCTTCCAGCCTTTCGAAAATGCGACGCAAGTTTATGGCATCCTCGTCCGGCGAGGCAGAGCTGCAGCCTCAAGAGATCCTGACGAGCCTGCCGGTGCCCACGGTGCCTCCTTACCCCATTGAGCTCTTCGAGAGCGGCGGGGGACTCGGCCACACCAACAGGGCCTTCAACCTGACGGACGAGTACCTCCTGGCGGTCAACCTGAAGAAGACGCCGGCGGAGACTGCTAAGGCTTCGGAGGGGGAGGTCGTCCGTAGCGCCAGGCCGTCTCCCGAGGGCGCCGTGTATAGCGTGAGTGGGAACGCAGTGTTAGACGAGCCTGTCCACGAAAATCGAGAAAGTGGGAATAAGCATTCAGATTCTCAGGCGCATGGCCGAGTAACATGCGAGGGATCGGAGAATGGGCTGCTTCTGAGCATCGGTTCGATCGCGAACTTACAGGCATCAAGAGACGATTTAAATCAGAATGGTGATGTGCCTTTGAAGAGAACGACTCCGCCGGGCGGGGAACAAGACCTAGCAGCGTGCAACAGCGGAACTGTAACAAGTGAGGCACAGCATGTGAATAGTGGAACGTTCTCGAAAAATAGCGCCTTTTCAAGTGTTGAACCTCAGTCAAAAATTCAGCATTTTTCCAACGGGGGGCTTGCACCAAATGGCGGCCTCATACCAAAGAGCGGCCCAATTCAAAATGGGGATCGCATTCTGAGTTTCAGACATGGTCCTGGCATGGTGCCTTTCATGGGGGGTGGGCTTGTGCCGTACAGAGGGCCAGTGCCGAATGCTAGACTGCCTCAGAGAGGAGCCGCGGAGCACAGTGGCCGGCCGCTTGCAAGCCGGGTGATGATGGGTGGCCATATGATTCGTGAAAGGCAGGTCCCGACCGGCAGTGCGGGAGCGAGAAGGACGCAGTCGTCATCCTGCAGAGACAGGCCAGCAAACAGCGCCCCTCACGACCCTCGTAGCGGCCACCCTCGCCAGCACCCTTCCAGGTTCCACACCGTCCACCCGAGAATTGTCCCGGTCCAGGAGAAGGGGCCCGTGCCTGTAGCTCACCCGCCGGCGATCAGCAGAGTGTCGGAGGCAGGTCCCGCTAACCACAGAACAGCCATAAATCACAACCAGACCAACGGCGCGACAAACGGCTCCGACAGGATCGCTCCTCCTGTCGGCCACCAGGGCCCCGGCGGGGCGACGGATCCCCGGACGAGCAAGGGCCCTGATCCTATCTACAGTAAGGTATGCAAGTCTAATAAACGGCGCAAAGCAAAGGATGATAATGGGTCCCATAAACCGGCCATCCTGGCGAGCAGAGTCCTTCGGTCCCCGACGCGACCCTTCGGCCTAGTCAAGCACGAGAACCACGGCAGCAGCAACGACCTGAAGCCCATCGTGCCCGCGAAGAAGGGCGTCGAAGAGACCTCCAGCGCCGACACCGATGACATCAGCCCGCTGTACGAGGACCTCAAGGACTTCGAGGACGACCGGCTGGAGGAGAAACAGCGCACCATCGAGGTCAAGATCGATTACTCGAGAGGGAGCAAATACCAGATGGAAACGCGGCATGTAGTG
>NC_051404.1:2289640-2290767 GCF_015228065.2 Penaeus monodon | reverse complement strand
GTGCATTGGACAAGCTCAGAACTAAATGTGAGGTCAAAAGAGATACGAAAATCAAGAAGAAATTAAAAGAAGTGGGTGAAATTAAGACCTTCAAGCTGGGCGTCATCCACGTGGTGAGAGTGGGCAAGTGGCGCTTCGTCGCTCTCTGTTGTTGCGGGTATGTATGGTCCTTTCTGCTGTAGATGCCGTTGGAACTTTTCCTTTTGGTCAATTCAGTACCTACTTGGTATTATTTTTTTCTGGTCTTCAAAGCATGGGTGATAAGATATTTCTTTTGGTGCATGCAAAACCCGAAGTTATAATTCAGAAACTTTTCTTTCATATCCAGCAGTAGGTAAAACATATTGTTCGCAACAGTGACAGAAACCATTTACACCATGCACCAATTACTCCAATCCCAGTAAGAAAACAGACAGTGTCGGCGCTGCAGTTTCACACACATAATAGATAAAGTCACACGCCGCCAATGCCCAGAGTAATTGCGAGCATAAACACTACATCAACGAGACCGGGACACGCACGCGCTTGTGGTGAGGCCGGCGCTATTTGAATAAGCACCTTCACGAGATTAGCATACTGAATGATGGGAAAGCGAACTCGAGTCTATTTGCATTATTTTTAGGTCGTGTTTGACTGCGCTGGTAATGTATTTAGTGAGATAATGGGAGTTGTTTTCTATACCGATTATATTGGTGGGCTAAGAAGTGGCGGTATTTTGTCTCATCATGATTGTTTGAGCATTTGTTTTATTCACTCGCGTGTGAGCATAGATTTTAAAATGCGTTGCAAAGTATATTTTTTCGTAATATGATTAGGGGAATGTCATTTTTTCCACCTCGTATTTAGCGTCCAACTCTCAGTTCCTGCCCCAAATAAGACAGAGAAAACGGCGCAGTGTGACCTATCCGTTACCTCACAGCCGCCCGTCGCTCGCACCCCCTTTGTCTTGCCTTTAAATGCCCTTTGTTTATCCCATCTCTGACCGATGCATTGATCATAGTCATAGTGTCTCCTCTTATTGTTAGTCTTCTTTTCCTTCATACAGCGATGGCGCCGCGGGGATTCCCCTGATCGCATGTTTTGATCGGGTCGCCTGCCATTGTTCTTTCTCTTATGCTTTCAGTGGT
>NC_051404.1:2288267-2288839 GCF_015228065.2 Penaeus monodon | reverse complement strand
AAATGACTAGCTATCGAGAACTAAGGGTAAGAACAAGATATGTACAACCGGTCTCCAAGGACAGACGGTATCGTGTTTCTTGGTATAGGAGCTCAAGGAGGGGAGAGGACCTGATTAGGAAAAAAAAGAGGAGGAGGTGAAGTGAAAGGGGGTTTTGACCAGTTTTCCCAGTGAAAAAAAAATAGGAAAACAACCGTCGTGTAATTCTCTCTATTTTCTGAAAACCTTATAGATATGACACTGAAGCCATGGATAGTCATAATGGCACGAGGAACCGATGTTGGATCATAACTTAATTTAAAGCCGAGACAGATCCGAGCGCTCGATAAAGCTGAAGTTTAATAGGGTGAGAGAATTGCCTGTATAATTACCTGTGGATGACGCCCGAGAACCTGATCGAGTGTTAGGCCTACTCGACGAGGGCCACGTATTCGGCAAGATAACGAACGCATGGTAGGCTTTTTTTAAGTAATGAAATAGAACGAATGCGTTATAAGGGAATGTGTGAAAGAATAAAAAAAACGTACACAGAATTAAAGTTTTTCTGTCTCAGTAATTCGTCTGACGTACGA
>NC_051404.1:2287650-2288237 GCF_015228065.2 Penaeus monodon | reverse complement strand
CCATGGATGAAATATGGAGATCAGCCAGGGAGTCAATTCATCCTTCGAATCGCAAATGGAGAACCAGTTATGGACGGAGTGTTAATCCATGATTGCCGTATACGCGCTTCTGTTTTGTCTGTAAATGCTCCGTGTCTGACAGCTGAATACCTGTCTGTTGCCTGTCACTCGAACTTAGTGAAAAGGCTAGTTACGCTGTCTAGTGGCCGGTAGTTAGGCCTAGGTGGGGCTCGAGTCACATAACAAGTGTCATTTTGGAGTCACTGCTTGAATTGGAGATTTATTCTGTAATCGCTACTAGGCCTACTGTGGGCGCCGTACCGATCTTCAGGTATCAACAGGGCTGTGATTTTTTTTAACGCCGTAAGTCTCTAGGCTTCGGCGCTTCACTCCCTCTTTTCGGGTCGGAAAAATTGGCAGGATTCGGGGGTAGGCCTAGGAATGGAGTCTGTCCTTTTCTGTCCGTGTCTGTGCGGCTGTTTTCGCCGAGAGGAGCCAGTGCCAAGGCTGTCGGACCCGCCATTCGAGCCGTAACGCTACCTATGATCGGCGTGGCATCCAGGAAGGGCGGAGAAGTAGGAGCGGCT
>NC_051404.1:2287401-2287604 GCF_015228065.2 Penaeus monodon | reverse complement strand
TTTGACATGTCCCCCGGCCCAGGGACATGTCCTGAGGCGCGAGGGATGCAGTTCTACAGGTCCCTCCTGCGATCCTCACGAGGGAACTGTTATCATCTCATTTCCCGTGGTTATGAGAACTGTAAATTAATTTGGTGTGTTTGGCCGTGAAGTGTAAGGTGTATATTTCTGCTTCAAGTCTGTACGCCCGTCTTTACGCTTGC
>NC_051404.1:2286660-2287207 GCF_015228065.2 Penaeus monodon | reverse complement strand
TGTGTATATTACACGACATATGCATATAGAGGAAATACAAAGTATATTGAGATTGGGTTTGTGCTCAGGGCGCCCCGAGACTGGAGATGCTTGGAGGAAAATCGACAAAAAGTTGACCCGGTGGGGGGGGGGGGCGAGGCCACGCTAGCACCGGAGGCTGAAGCGCGGAACAGAGCGTGAGAACAGCAGTGTGAGAACATCTTAGAGCACCAGGCAGACGAAATCAATGGTTTCCCTTAATCGTTCATTTGCAACAGAGTCCGTGTTGCATTGCGCGATTCTTGTGCATTCTCTCTAGGGTCGGGTCATGCGGGGGTGGGTGGGGGTGACCTCCCATGACCGGGCGTGGGCTGATCACTGGGCGGGGTGGGCGGCGCTTGCAGATACACACCGGCCGGACACGCTTTATTTTGTAAACACATCCCGCAGGATTTTATTCTCGGGCCGAATTCGTATCGTTTCGTTTAAAGAAAATTTCGCTTTGATGTGTGTCTGGATGCGACCGCCTTTACGTCAGCTCTTGAGATAACATCTCCTTGGACTCGTA
>NC_051404.1:2286227-2286592 GCF_015228065.2 Penaeus monodon | reverse complement strand
ATGTCACTGTAGCTCATGTCATGGCACCCACATCCCAATTTGCGTGAGAACTGTATCTTTGACAGTGTGGGAGCGTGGCACACAGCACAGCTATCATCGATGTTTTCTCTCTTATAAGCAACGTTTTATTAACAGTTCGATTTTTTTTCAATCAGAATTTTCTCCCCGGCCGGCCCCCGCGAGAAACCGGCCGTGTTCGAGGCAGTATAAGTAAATAGTGTCATAAACGCTGCGGCAGGGGACGGAGGCGTGACGTCCCCCTAACGAGCACAGGTGTCACAGTCGTGACGTTCGGTAAGTGAAGCTGTCACACGCGCAGATGATGACAGACTTCGCAAGGGACTTTCACTGGAGCACGGGCATCG
>NC_051404.1:2285636-2286202 GCF_015228065.2 Penaeus monodon | reverse complement strand
CTCGCTCTCGTGCTCCGTCGCATGTCACGAGAGCCGCGATGGCGGATGATATGTCTTTGTCGGTGTCCCTCCGGTTGCGTGTCGCCAGGAGTGCTTCGGAAACACGACGCGCGGTACGGCGCTTACGTATGCAAATCACTGAGCTTTCTTTCGGATATTTCAGGCTTATTAAAGCTGTGACTGGAAGGCGTTTGTTTGGGCTGATTGAGAGGATCGGTCGCCGTGCGGTAATACGCTATTTCCAAAATTATTTTTGATCCCATTTCCCTTAAACTTTGAAATACAAAACGTTATGTCGATGTTATGAAATTTGTTCGCATTTTACCTTACTTATTTCAAAATGCACTTTTACGTTACACATCCTGATATGGAGAGCAAGAAAATGATTCGCCATGCTTGAAATATCATTGGCGATGAAAAATGTGTTTCCAGTCTTACCGAAGGTTGACCGGCTGCCCTTTGTGTCTACGTTATCCGTTTCCTGTGTGCATCACGAGGATATGATTATTTTGCATCGAGATAGAAGCGGCTGTACTTGAGCAATGAACTAAAACTGAAATAAAGAC
>NC_051404.1:2285019-2285318 GCF_015228065.2 Penaeus monodon | reverse complement strand
CGGTTTAGTTCAGGGAAACAAATTTTCAGATTTTCCTTGCCCCACTTTCGTTGGCCTTCAGGCGCTTTATCCCCTGTCGACTCGGTTGTCCTTTCATTCCCTCTTCTCTTTTGTTCTCTCTCTTTCATCTTTCTCCCCCCCCCCCTACTTCTTCTATTTTATGTGTCTTGTTTTATGTATCCATATGTATCGCAGCAGCCCTCTTTACTTTTTTTCATTTCTCGTTTCGCTTAACAAGCTCTTCCCTTTGTTTGGATCTCTGTTTCATATTCCACTTCATTTATTCATTCATTCAGCTT
>NC_051404.1:2284755-2284923 GCF_015228065.2 Penaeus monodon | reverse complement strand
AAAGTGCTGTACCGACCCCCGTCTGGGACCCCTCACCTCCCCTGTCCCCCCACCCCCCACCGGTCACCGCGGGAACACGAGCGCCCCGCAGCTTGTACGGATTCGAGACGTGCTCTCCGGCCATTCCTCGTCGCCGGCGTGCTGTTCCTGCCATCCCGCATCGCCGCC
>NC_051404.1:2283772-2284693 GCF_015228065.2 Penaeus monodon | reverse complement strand
ATTTGGGCGAAGATCTGGGGGGGCTTCTTATAAGAGCGCGACAAAGGATCTGGGGGCTTCTTATAAGAGCGCGACGAAGGATCTGTGGCCGGTAAGCAGCGTGAGAAGGGGACGTGGCAACTCCCGGCGAGGAAAGACTGGTGCCGCGGGAAGGACAATGGTGAAATGCTATGCTAAGTACTCTTTGTATGTACATGTAATCTCTCTCTCTCCGGCATGGGCGAAATTACATGTAACTGCCCTTCACGCCCGTCTGTGCACGCCCATGGGGGTGTCAGAGGCCGTGCGGTTGCGTGTAGAACAGCGTCACCGCCCTCCTCTCTTGTTTTGGGAGATGCGAGGGTTATTGCACGGTGATTTTGCAATGTCTGCGACTCATTGTGGTCCAAGTTTCTTTTGGTGCCCTTACTTTTCTCTTCAGGAAAATGACAAATATTTCGATTAGAATTTCGTTGACCTCCACAACCGCTGAGGAAGTTTGGCAAATAATGGAAGCGCGTTGGTCGTCCGGCGATTTGATTTGCAGTCCCGTGCGGGTTTCCTCTCCGCTCTCCCACGGAAGTAATCTCCCCTTTGCTCCCCTCGCCTGCCTTCCCCTCCTCCTGCTGTACCCCCTCTCCAAACTCGCCCCTCCACCCTTTCCTCCCGTTCCATCCTCCGCCCTCTCCCCCTCTCGCCCCCCCCCCACCTCGTCCTCCCACGCACGCTCGTAAAAAAACTGGCCGACGTTCCCACTACGCAGCGCTGGAAGTGATACGCCCAGCATCAATTACACAAGATTGATACACCGTGATTTCAGTCTTGATACGCTTTGGCGATTGCCTTTCGTTATCATACGCTAATCTCCTAATGACATATAATTATTGTTTAATGATGAGCTTTTGGTAAGTCCGAATTATTAAGTGGATTTTAATCATATGT
>NC_051404.1:2283245-2283458 GCF_015228065.2 Penaeus monodon | reverse complement strand
TGAACTTTTAGAAACTAATTTTAGGCATTTGCACGTCGTAGGTTTCCGAAGTGACCACTAACCCCGCGGGCGTGAAAAGGACTCAAGCAGACCAGTCGTTACGCAGCGATGGTGGTCAGTCTTTGTCCTGCGACCGTGTGACTTAACAGGGTTACAGCCGTCAAAGACTTTTTTCTTTGCCTTTCTCTTTATTTGTAATTTTCACTGTCTACT
>NC_051404.1:2282139-2283069 GCF_015228065.2 Penaeus monodon | reverse complement strand
CCAGTCTTTGGTGTTTAGTGTATGTACAGAGGCTGTAAAGGGATGTGTAGATATAAAGAATTAAGCTCGTAGTGTGTTCTCCATACGAATTTGTTTCCTTTTAGGTTTTGTGTCTTCTATTTTCGTTTTCTCATGTACAAGTAGGTTTTGAAAGGCGAAAAATAAGGGTCTCGGGTATATCCTTGAATTTGCTTTGATATTTTAGTGTCGGTCTCCAGTTCAGAGAAAAAAAAATATCAGGAAAAGTCCCCCTCATTTGCTCAACCGTCACCCAAATCGCCCGCAAACGCCCAATGGCGTCGACATGAAAGAAATCCTCAACACTGGGAAACACCGGCGTGCTTTTGTGCAAACAGTCCCGCCATGCTGGGGCTCAGTACATTGATTAATACAGCCCACTGTTGTTTAATGGAAACAAAATGGGGAGACATTATATGTTTATTACCCACCTCGGATTATCCCTCCCGCCGGCTTACCGTGAGGAGGAAAAACAAGTTATTACCACCGAGTGACCGCAGCACTGTGACAATAAGCGCCGACTCACTCCCCCCGCCCCGATCGAGCGGCCTTTGATGCCCGCGCTCCGAATCTTACGGGGATGAAAGCACCGCTAGGCCTAACGAGGCGCCGGCTTAGAATTTCGAATAGTTTTACATTGTTCAAAGACGATGGCCATGTTTCGAATTTGATAAATTTGCGATAATGAACGAGCTATTGTCAAGGGATGACGGTGTTAACCACTCGAGGCAGCATTTAAAAATTCCATAATATCTCTCTGCGATGGAGAGCCTCTTGTGAGATATTTATAGAACGGAGAGCATTTCCCACGCTGTGAATGACACTCATTTTAAACATTCCGCTGCCGTGTTATTTGAAGTTGGAACGAAGGCGAGAAGACGGACTTAACCCTTACTTCAAACAGAAAAAAAA
>NC_051404.1:2281100-2281712 GCF_015228065.2 Penaeus monodon | reverse complement strand
ATTCAGTCAGTGTAGACAGACACAAACCCCATCTGTAGCAGAATTACCCAGCGGGCCCAACCTCTGCCGCCACCCACGAGTAATCCCGGCTGACTACGATTCCTCCCAGTTTGCCACCCAGGAGTAGGCCCAGCAGGCACTCTCCTCTCCTTGGGGCAGCGACGTCGGCGTGATGGACCCGCAAGCCTTCTGTATATTCACGAGCGAGGGAACCCTACCCCCCTTCTCTTCTCCAACACACCTCCCGAGTAGTATCCTTCCCTCCACCCCGGAAGGCGTCAGCTGACCTCTTTTTCCGCGATAAATAGTTCGAATTACGGATATAGTTTATACCTTATGAGGGTGTTCCGAGAGCGTAATTGCTTATTTTTGACATGGCTCGAACGGAGGCCTTGGGATCCCTGTCTGGAATTGGCCGGGCGATCGTTGTAGTGTTTGGGTATTTCCCTCGAGTGTCAAACGGATCGAAAGGATTGCGGTAACCCTTTTGTGCAGAGTTTGTTTACGGCTGATGGATGTGAGAGGAGGACGGGCTTTGTTCTTTCGTAAGGGGTAGGGTAACCTGGATCGCCTGGAGTCAAGTGTCTTTTCAGACGGTGGAATTCACAATTA
>NC_051404.1:2280140-2280791 GCF_015228065.2 Penaeus monodon | reverse complement strand
GTTATTGAAATATATATTACGACCAGTTATGCATTTTATGGATTTTTTGGTTCATAGGAGGTCGTGGGAAATATTAGTTATCTTCTTGATAAAGTAAGAAGCCGGAGAAGAGGTATTTGCAAGTCTTTATAGTTATGAAACGCATTTCTGAAATACTTCAGGAAGGACAACACATTCTGTCGCGAAAACACGACCACCCGACAGTTATCCGCCTGCACGATGCCCTCCTCTTAGCCGAGGGCGCGGAGGGTACCTGCCATCCGCCCGCACACCCACACCCTGGAAATTAGGGGTCATTTTGCGGTTATTACACACCTCATTATTACGTTCGATTTTCCTCGGAGTACTCGGGAATGGTCGCCCCGCTACAGGCCGGTGAGAACGCCGAGATCTTTTTTCGCTGTTGTTGTTGGTGTTCTTATCGCGTTCATGATCTTGGGGCGAGACCGTTGTGAGAGCAGCCACAAAACCCAAGGATGACGACGACGGGGGGAAAAAATGCGCCTAGGAAGAAGTGCGTGAGAACTGTGTCAAGAAAAGAAGGCGACAAGAAAGTGGACGAGAGAGTGGGTACTTTTTTTTGGACAGTCATTTTGTTTATAGTTGTGCTGTCGTTGAGATGAAGAAGTTTGTAAGTGCGTAACTGAGCAG
>NC_051404.1:2278413-2280066 GCF_015228065.2 Penaeus monodon | reverse complement strand
TTAGTTGTAAGCGAAGGAAAGTAAGAGCAACCCTCTCCCTCTGTCCACATCCACATGACACCGGCAACGCAGGGTTAGTGGTGGGGGGGTAAAGGCATGCAACCCGGGGATAACCTAAATCTGGATACGATTAACTCAGCGTTGTGGACGATTCGATTGCAAAAAAATATGGATAATTCGCCGAAAGTAGGGGACATTCGCATGGAAGCGAAATGGTGGCATCGAGCGCGGGAAAAAAAAGGAATTAGGCTCGTAAAACGGGTTTATCTCATGGAACGGCTCGGAAATGCGACATTATTGAGGACGATAAATTTTATCGCTGGACATCTCTATTGAAAAGAGGGAAAATGATGGGTTGTCATCGTCACTGCCCCCGCTTTCTTATTATTGGCGCAGAATTTCGTCGATCAGTCTATCGTAGTTACCCCTTTCGTAAAATAGTTTGTCTTCATTTTCTTTTTCTTTTCTAGACTCGGGGAGGATAAAACATTTTCGAAATTGTAATAGTTTTTTTTCTATTATTACTTCATCTTTATATCGGTGCATCAATTCAAGAATAAGCACACTTTGAAATTTTCTATAATTATTTCTTTATAGAAATTCATAAATCAAGAGATTTACGGCGCCTTGTACTCGGTAAATGAATATTCTAGGCAGCTTTCATGGACTCTCTCTGTATACGAAAGTATAAATTTGATTTGCATAACCTTAGAAAGGTGTAAAGGGGCTTGTAAACCCTTGTTAGTAGTCCACGTGACCGTCTACGGTTATAAGCGAGATTATATTTGATGATTTACAACGCCTCGTCCTCTCGACCATGAATATGTATGTGTTGCGAGTTGTAAGCTGTCCTAACACTCGAAACGGTCCTGGTTGTTAGTATGTGTGCCCTTCAGTCAGCCATATAAGTGTCATTGACAGCGGCGAGGAGCCCAGGGTCGAGGTGTTATAAATGCTGGAAGGAAGATGTAACCTTTTGTGTCACGGCTGTTGTGTTGTGTCTGGACCGTTGCCTGGCTGGCCTTATCGCGTGGGCATATCTTGGCTCGGGAAACTGCTGCTACCATGTTAGGCGGGGCTGTGTCGTTGTAGGGGTGTTGTTGTTGTCCTTTCATGGTTATTGTGTTAGAACCGAGACGGGGGGAAAATAGCGCTTTTCGGAATTGGCGAAGAGTAGGAGAGAAAAGAAAGGAGAGATGGAGACAAAACGCAGAGCGATCCCGAAGGAGAGCGTAACGTTCCTCCTTTCCTCACGTTACTGGAGAGGTTTGCCGTGATTAGTAGATTCTCCCCGTGGAATTACCCTGTGACTGGTAGTTAGGGAAACGGCGATTTTCTGCGCGCGAGCATCGAGGGAGGGAGGAGAAGGGCGTGGCTGTGAGTGCCAGCATACAGGAACCGAATACACTCTGTCATTACCTCCGATTCGTCAACTTCCAGACGTGTGTTTACCTGCGCCACCGCCTAGGCCTATGTCAGGTGTTGGGCGTGTCACTGTCTCGTATTATCATGGTGGGCGGTGGGTTAGGGAGGGCGTGCTATGTTTAGGGCTCGTGGTTAAGGCCGGTTCTCGGTTATACGATCTCAATCTAACGTAGACAGTCCCGGCAGGAAGTGTTAAACGGTTTCACTTGTTGCAAGGAACACTTAAAA
>NC_051404.1:2278238-2278377 GCF_015228065.2 Penaeus monodon | reverse complement strand
AAAGTTCAAAACTTGAGCGAAGCGATTGCCTAGAATGGGATGTCTGCCGCCGAGGCTTTATGCAAATTAATCCTTTCTCGGCCATAAATCTCGAGGCGTCCGTTTTAGGCCGCTTAAATTGTCATTTATCCCGTATGTG
>NC_051404.1:2277289-2278210 GCF_015228065.2 Penaeus monodon | reverse complement strand
TTGCGCTGATGGCAGTTTGGGGGCAGAGAATCGGACGCCTGTGAGATCTTGATATTTTCTGACACGGAAGTGGATGAAATTACGAAAAATCAGACTAATGACGAGACCAATAGTACACAGGTCGCTTACAAATAAACGAAGCTATTCAGTAAATAAAAAAATCACACAATGAAGCCAAATTAGGTCAGGAAGAAAGCATCAGGTTGGAAATGCCCATTTCTTTAAGTGGGAAATGATCTTGTGAATGATTGTTCGTCCCAGCAAAGCCACAAACGGGTAGTCTAACACACGCTTACATTTGACATATATCACGAGCGTGACTAATGGTGGACGGCCGCCCGTCACAACAACATCTTTATTTAATTGCATGTTGCGTCGTTGGTCGATGGGTGGGCGTGGGAAGGGATGGTGGGCGTGGGGAGGGGTGGTGGGCGTGGGGAGGGGTGGTGGGCGTGGGGAGGAGTGGTGGGCGTGGGGAGGGATGGTGGGCGTGAGGCATTGTGGTGCAAAGCGACGGATGGGTGGGAGATGAGGGGGGGAGGAGGAGGGAGGGGAAAGGGTTGGGAAAAGACTTGGGGTTTAGAAAGAAACTATATATGGAAATTGGGTAATTTAGAGAAGTGTTGAAAACAAAGGAAAACTTTCTCTTTGGTAGATAAATCCAAAGAAATTGCCATGTCATTTTTCTTTGTCTTTTTTTTCAAATAGTAATTTGATAGTGCTTTGTTGTTTCAAGATAATGAATGATTCGTTCCCTTATGCCATTTAATTACCCTTTCCAGGTGTGATATGAAGTTAAAATTTAATTAAGCAGTACTTCTTTAGCAACAATAATGCAATATGCACGAACTTTCTCCCCCCCCCCCTCCCTTCCCCATCAAGCAAGACTTTCTGTGAATGATACCGATTTTCACTTACCTC
>NC_051404.1:2275590-2277252 GCF_015228065.2 Penaeus monodon | reverse complement strand
AACCCAAAAGCTTAAACGCATAATATTCTGATCTTTTATTTCTCTTTCTCCTCCTCCAGGAATACCAACCGCTACATCCACCAGCCCGGGCGAATCGAGGACTACGTGCCAGGCCATTCCTCACTCTCGGAGAAAGAGCAGAAGAAGGTAGGCGAGGACTGGAGGGCGGGGATGACTGCTCTGTGATGATGGGGGAGAAAGGAAGGGTGGAGTAAAGAGAGGAGTGAGGATAGTAGGCAAAGGCGGAGGGTGGGAGGGTTAGGGGAGGAGGACGGGGATAGGGGAGCCAGCGAGAAGAGGCAGAGAGTAGGCGAAAATACAGGAGATGACGTAGGAGTAAGAGGGGAGTAAATAGATAAGTAAGGTAGGATAAGGAGAGAAATATGCCAAGTGAATAAATAAATAAGGCGAAAGAGGGAAGATAGTAAAGTGGGAACAAGACTCGTGAGCGAGCGGGTGAGTAAGAATCAGGAGAGAATAGGCGAGTAAAGTAAGAATGGGAGATAGTGAGTGACGAGATTGGGAATAAGTGAGGTTAGGGTGAAAACGTGAAAGTAGGATGAGCTCTTTGGATAAATTAGGGAAAAACAGAGAGTGTGGGTAAGTGAGTGAACCAGGGGAAAATAGATAACACAGGGATGGGAAAAATAGATATAGACAGGAAGCAGTTGAATAGAAATATTAGAAATAATTAGATACAAATGGAAATGATATAACAGTTAGGTCATTCACTAGGTCGTGTGTAAATTTTTGACGAGGCAGCTGTCAGTAGAAGGAATTTAATCAGAAATTATAACGGCAATGAACACAGCATAGTCGTTAAGTCAAAATAAACCAAAATATTGGACACCCTATTTTTTTCTATTTTGTGCCTCCACCTTTTTTTTTTTTTTTGCCTCTCCACCACCAAAAGCCTACGTGTCTTGCATGCACCTCTGCTATCCGAGCACTTTTGCACACAGCATCGACCGGTGTACAGTTTTGAACATCGAGGCCTTCTACATGTTCACCTGAAAAGTACATGTGTTCATCACGCTGCAGCACGGCCATGGCTAGTTCATCTCAGCCAAACCTTGATGTTTAGTTCAATATGATACCCCTAAAAATGTTAACTTTTTTCTGTTCACTTACACCACACCCCCCACCCCTACCCTGGCTCAACCCTCTATACTTATTAACTTAATGATAATGCTCTCCCAAATTGTACTGCCCTAAGGAAGTGTTGATTGACTCTCTACCTCTCTTTTTTCAAAAATCGGGGAATCTGACAGCCAAAAGTGAGTTATTTAAAGGAAATGCCTTTTAGCATTGACGTTGGTCTGGAAGTAAGGACGAAGGGTGGATTAGTCGACGACAAATGTTCTGCACACAAACAACAACAAGATTTAAAGACAGAGAAGAAGAAAAGGACACAGGTTTATGCACAGTGTATTCGTGAACATTAATCGACATATCCACATTTCGTGAAACAGCATTTATATATTCTCAAAATGTTGATGTTTTCTTACTCGTAATATAATGAGAATGCTATAAAAATGATTCAGTTTGATTGACACAAGCGACACAGCCAAGTTACAACCACTAAGGACCGTAATGACACGTAACTTGAAACCCCGCGCCCCAAAACTAGCAGTGGATTCGAGAATGCTCTAGGTTGTAGCC
>NC_051404.1:2274399-2275562 GCF_015228065.2 Penaeus monodon | reverse complement strand
GATGCTACACAGAAGCCCAGCCCCTTCAATAGAACATGTGTAGATTGCTTTCGTTTTGTAAGTCCATCCACACACACATAGCAGTGTTTGACCCTCCATTGTAGCATGATGAGGATAACTTGGCTGTGCTTGCTCTCCCCAAACAAATTTGAATATATGTGACATACTTTTAGAGACATGTGACCTATATTGTACATATGTAGTGGCTTTGAAGGTTCCGTGCCCGCTGCGGATAGCGCAGGCTGTGGCACCGTTGCCTCGAGCTGCCACGTACTCCATGCTCGCTCAACCTTGGCCTCTTTATGGCACTACCTGGTGGCACTCACGAAGCTGCCATCCCTTTCAAGTCATTACGTGTGTTGCGTTTGTTATCTTTCCTTCACATTCCGTATCGGAAAACATTTGCCTGATACTCTTTTACAAGATCACGGAATTCAAAAAGAACAGTATATCTCTACAAACAAAGCACACCTCATTATAGCAAACCCACAGAAGACCCAGTATATAGAAAAACAGTAATAAAAAGACCAATCCCAAATTACCTATTCTAGTAAAAAAAAATGCGAAAATGGAAATAGATTTAAAAAAAGGCAAAGGTTGAGTGGTGCAGGAGGTCGTCTGGTGCCCCTTTTAGTCGTAGCAGCTGTAGTGCTTGGTCACATGCGCATTATGTTGTTCTTTTCTTTTCCATGTACAAAATCCAGAACCCGGAGGCTGAAATTAAACTCGAGGTTGGTTTGTTTTTAGTTTTTTTCATGTTTTGTGTTTCCTTCCTTTTGTTTTTTTCTTTCCTTTTCATTGGTTTATATTCGGTTTTATGTAAATTTCTCTTTCCTTCTACGACTGTCTCTATTATTTTTTCCCCAAAGAAGAGTGTTTTCGCAGTTTCTTTCACGAATAAAAGACTAAAATACTTTAAGGTTCGTTGTTTAGATTTTTTTTTCATTTATTTGTGTTACTTGGTTTCAGTAATTATAATGAAAACACATTTTCTATTTCTTGCATTATTTATTTTTTTCTTAACCATCGTCACATCACAAATATTAGAAATGTGAATTGGCAGTTAATATGCTCTACTAACAAGGCATTTAATGTTCAATATATACTTATAATTGTCTTGCATACACAGAATTTATATAGTTACAAATTTTGAAGGAAGCTTT
>NC_051404.1:2273887-2273984 GCF_015228065.2 Penaeus monodon | reverse complement strand
AGTGATAGGTTGATGCAGTATACATAATCTTGCAACTAAAATTTTCTTAAGATTCACCACGCACCGTTTTTTATGAGGGTTATTATTCTGGCCTGTC
>NC_051404.1:2272262-2273860 GCF_015228065.2 Penaeus monodon | reverse complement strand
GATCTTCAGTCGCGTGGGTTTTATATCATTTCAGCAAATTTAGAATGATTCGACGTCAACTGCCCCCGAATGACTGGCAAGTAAGAATTTGTAAGAATTAGCCGATTTTTAAATACGAAATCGTTCGTGTGTTTTTTTACCTTTTCTCTTTGCAATGCGGAACTAGCGTCGATCAAAGCGAAAAAAAAACTCTTACACTAATATATACTGCACTCAACACTGTATTCAGAATCACACACAGTATTATTAACAAGCTAGTATTGCTTCCACCCATTTTACTCTCATTATCTCAGATGAGAGCCAAATGTCATCACAACACACACGTAAGCACGATACTAACTATATGAACACTGTATACTCACCATATCAACGATATCAACACCATATATTCACCCATAACTGGATCAACACTCCCTACTCACCACTGACCATCACACATTAACATCACGATCTCCGTGACGTCACAGCGACAGTGTGATGCTAAAATGAGCCTTATTCCCCTTCAGGCCAAGTCTCAGGAGCCCCCGCCGGTGTCCGTCAACCACAGGCTCGGGTCGCAGAAGATGTCAATGACCCAGTAAGTATTGCGTGCGTAGAGAAGACCGTAGAGTAGTATTAGCGTTGACAGTTGACATGGGAGATTCACTGCGTCCCTGAGCATTGAATATACAGGAGAAAGTTGGCCTGCATTTTTTTTTGGAATTTGCATATCTGTTATTATTTCTGTTAACATATACATATATATTTAAAGCAGTATGGATAAGTGTTTTTTTTGTGGTTCGCCGAAACGTTATCGACTTGCCCTTTGATTACTGCTTCACTCCCGTTTGATGAGAACGTTTTATATTCATCTGTTTCATCTGCTTGGTCACCCGATGATTGCTATCAGTCGCTCTCGCCAATAACTGTTGAAGTGACATCTATCATCTATTTCTGCTTCATATGCCTTGAGCATTGTTATCATTCGGGCTTTAGTTCTCGCACAATGTCCATTGACGAAAGCCGCCCACCGCTCACTGCCACAGTTATTGTCGGGAGCTTAGACTGGTACCTCTCACAGCGCTCGGCATCTGCACATGTAAGAGGTCCGATATCTCAATGCTAACCGTTGCCGCCTCTCTTGACTTTAACTAACGCGATCCGCCCTGTAACGTGTGTCATCGCAGTGCCCTGAAGGAGTCTGGATACGAGAGCGATAGCACGTTGGTGTTCCGTAAGCGAGAGGACGCTCGCCGTCAGCCCCCCGACCCGAGGAAGACCAGCCAGGTGTACCGTCAGGTGAGCTCAGGGAAGAGAGAGAGTGAGGGGGGGAGCGGGAGGGGGTCGTGAGTGAAGCACCTCTTAATTAATGGGCTCTGTAAATGTGCTTGCTTCTAAAAGGACGGCTTCTCTCTCAGGTCTTTTCATTTATCGGACTGTATTTCTTTCATTTTCCCCTTCCTTTCCATCCTTTTTTTCCGTATAGGGTCTGTCACCCACCTCTTTCCCTTCGTCCACCAGCTAACACCCACCAATCACCGTGACTTGTAAAGACACTGCCTTTACCTCACCTCTTCGTTTCTGTCTCACAGTTTTTCCTTTATTCAGAAAATGTTTTG
>NC_051404.1:2264604-2271449 GCF_015228065.2 Penaeus monodon | reverse complement strand
CTGCCCCGCCCTTTCTGACGCAGGAAACGCACCTCCCTTGCAGATCCAGCGCGGCGGCGACATCCCCCTGACCGGCCTGCAGAAGACAGCTCCCGCGAAGCCGAAAGGTACCGTTCGTGGCAACCTCCGTTCCTTTGCATCGTTATTTATGTTGTAACACAGTTGACCTGTGATATCGTACATGTAGGAGGTCTAACTGCAAGTTATCCTCGAAGATTTTTTTTCTTTCTTTTATTAAACCTTTAGAGAATTTCCTAAAGTAGTCTCATTAAGGTTAGTTTAATCACTTCGACTTGACTTGTAGAGAGGGCCTTCTTAGCTAAATGTTATTTAATTCAGTCATTTTATTTCCTCTATTTTTGTATGTGCCAATATGTTCTTATCATGAATTGTGAACTCTGAACATGACCAAAACAAAACATGTTTGTGTAAGTAATTTGTCATTTGGCTAACAAAGAACCACAGAGTGCATTTCATATCTAGCCATGTTTTGTTAGGCGAGCATCTTGACGGTGCCGCTGTGTTTGCGAGGTAGTGGTAGCACATGGTAGTGGAGCCCGGGTGGCGGGGCACGGGGTATCATGTGTGCATGACAGGTCGCGCCTTCCTGCTGCCTGCTCGTGTTGCGCCTGGCCTCGATGTGCTGTGCCCTGCGGCTGTTCCCTCCAGGCGCCACACGCATGGACACTGGTTATGGGACAGCATTCTGTCTTGGCCCGTGCAAGTGAAAAAGGATTTCATACGTTCCTCGTATTTCCGTTTCCTTCTTTCTCATTGTCTTTAAGGACCTTACTCTTTGAATTCGAAGGTACATCGTCTGATGATTTTTGTGGACGTAGGTGCATGCCGCTCTCTTCAGCTTTCCATTATTTCTTCCTTTATTAAGAGCAATCTTTACACTGAAAGTAACATTATTCATGTTTCCTTCTGCGTTGATAACAACACAAAGGTTCCTAAAAGTAAGCAACATTTGAGACGAACTGCTGGAGCATTGAGGCTCTCGCTGTATCATTCACAAGTAGATCGTAAGCACCGCTGTAGCCTTGCTGTGTTTTGTAACTGGTCTTGCTGCTGCTGGCTGTATCCTGAACCATCAGCACCCACGTATCCCATGATTAATATCAATTGTTTCACATCGAATACATCATGCATCTGACAACATTACAAAGTCTTTCACATTCATCCTCTCATTCGATTCACATTCGTCCCAGCTCTCCTTATGCCCGTTCCCTTGCACTAGACCTTCCCTTCATCATCCCCCAACTTATTGAATTGGAAATCTGTAGCGGGTCTGCACGTCGTCATCCGTGACTTCCTTCTCGCATCCTGACCGGTAATCCTTCATCCTTCTCACCGTCCGTCCATTCTGCACACTTCCTTTCCCTCTCCACGGTGCACTCCAGACGCTCAGCGCACACCTATCCATCATCCCACATTCAGGAGCATGCATCTGCCCTCTCAACGGACGATTTCGTCTTGTCGGGTCATTTGTATATACAGTATGTATGCACAAGTATCAGAAGCATCGTAATTTGCACCAGTAATGTTGTAAGAGCACGAGGACATCCCTTTCACAGCTGTACAAAAAGCAAGGTCACTCAGAAGGAATGCCTGCAGAAGCACAGTCTCAAAGCACTTATCAGTTGACGCCTCACCACAAGTACAGTACTTCGCAATCACAAGTATTGGCAGCACTCAAGTAGTTGGACAGATATTGATCATCTGGCCGCGCTGGGGACAAGGGAGCACGACAGCATAGAAGACAGCATCCACCAACTCTTCTCCGCACAAGAACGAGGCCAAACTCTGATCTGTCACTGATGCAGCTCCTGTTACAGACGACTACTACGTGGTGTACTCTGACCTGGACCTTGGTCTGCACCACCCATCCCTCTCCGACCTGGCCTACGCCCGTGTCTCACCAAGAGCCATGTCACCGCCGGCCAAGCCTCCAGTGCCAACCTTTGGGGAACGGAAAAGGTCGGCACCCTCCAAAGTGTCCCTGGCCCCGTCGCCTCCACGCCGCATATCGTCCAAGTGGCACCCGTCCCTCATGAAGGCCTACAAGGACCGACCTCCCATCCCTTCCCCGCGATCCACCTCGGCCGAGCGAGTGCGAGAGACGCGGGCTCTGTATTCCACGTGGCATCGTGAGAAGGTCGCTCGCTCCAGGGAGAAGCTGGGCTCCTCTCCTGCCAGAACCAATTCTCTGGGACGAACATCCTCGTCAGCCAAGCAATCCAGCGAGGTTCGGGAGAACTTCCTGAAAGAGCGTCGTGCTGTTTCAGAATCACGTTTTACTCTCGAGGATCGTGAGAAGTCGCCACCTCGAAGAACGCCATCGCCCCCCAAGGCTAGTTCCCCCGTTAGACAGGCCGATGGTCGTGAAAAACTGCACCACAGAGCCTCCTTGAAAGATGTATCACCAGACAAAGCAGGGGCATACAGGAGCAAGGTTAATGAGCCACTTGTAGCCAAAGACCACAGCAGGTCGCTCAGTGCTGATGCGCAGAGAAAATGGTCCAACACCTCAACAGAGAGCGGGATGTATAGTGTCACACGACACACAGTGAGTAGCATGAATAAAATCAGAAGACCATCGCAGCAAAATGCGGTTGACAGCCGAAGTAGCAGTGCAGATGCCACCTGTAGGAGGAGACGAAGCAGCTGCTTATCCCCAGAGCCACAGCTGGCTTCAAGGAAATCGCCAGTAGGTCGGAAGGACAGCCGTCACAGAGAGTCACCCTATTCAGATGTGTCTCTGGAAGTTGCTGATGACAAGAAGCTAAAACAGAGTGAAAGCTTTGACACAACCCAAAGTAATGAGACAGGGTACTCCAGCATGCTCGACCTTTCCCCCTCACCAGTGCCAGACAGGAGGACCGAGGAGCGTCGAGCAAGGAAAAAGTCAGAATCTCCAGTGCGGCCTCACTCTGCCCCAACCCCGAGGCGCTCTCGCTATTCGCACTCCTTCAGCGAACAGAGGAACAAGTGGGAGGCCATAACACGGGGTGAGGCTGTGGGCCGCAGGTCTCGTAGCCCATCAAGAAGCACATCGCCTCTTCGGTCCCTCCAGCTGGTGCGGCAAGTGAGCAGCAGCTTCAGGAACATTCCTGTAGAAGTCTTTTCAGAGTCACGTCGGAGTAAGAGTCTGGAGGTACTGACCCCCTCGCCACACTCTCACCCCCAGCGCTATCGCCAGTACATCCTGGAACTTAGAAATGCCGCCCCGCGCAATGCTCGCATCTCACAGCTACGGCGCCTGTTTACATCACTTGAGCGAGTCCATCGCCTCGAACGCTCTGTGAGTACCGTGGAGCTCTCTGCAGCAGACAATCGTGCCCATGAAATTATAGATTTCGAGACATGGAAGAGTATGCGTGAAAAGGAAAGAAAGGCTCTTGAATATAACGTACTCCTGAAGGAACTGAATGTGGCTCAGAAGGAGCGAGAGTTCCTTTATAAAGTGACTCCGGAGAAAAAATGGGCCGGTGACTGTCGACTTCGAGGCCGTGACGTGAGTGTCCCAGAGCTTCGTGAGAAATTTGATTCACTCACAGATAACAGTTCCGAGATCTCACAGAAGCGACGCCAGGAGTTGGAGAACTCCAAGGACACGTACCGAGGACTATGGCGTGGCTCCTCGGTTCGGGATGTGTCGCGGATGTACGAGAGTCCCGAGCGAAGCCGCAGTAGCAGGCGCGGTTCTAGTCTGAGTCTTTCACGTGAAGATTCGGGTATAAGAGCTCGTGGCCTTTGGACCAGCCTCAGCCTGGAGCAAGTCAATGCCTTTCGTGACCACCTCTCGGAAATCTACGGCTCAATGCAGAATGTCCGTTCTTGGCGAGAGAGGAAGCAGATGAGCATGGAGAGGTCACCCAACAAGAGTCAACGTGAGCTTGCCAAATACAGCGTGGATGTCTCAGAGACAGGGCGCGTCCTGGCAGATAAGCTGCGGACCCTGCACGTGCGCCCGCCGCCAGAGCCCACCAGAAGGCCTCCCTCCAGGCATTCGTCCCCTCCAAGGGCTGCGAAGAGTTCCAGTAATGTTCATCAGTATGAGGATCAGCGACGTCAGCTCTCAAAGCAGCTGTCCATAGAATTTCAGGAGAAGGTAAAGGAGCAAAAGTCGGGTCGTAGACTGGAATCGACACCTGCCATGCTGGACAGTCTGCAAGTGCCGGAGCACCCAACGTCGGTCAGTCCAGAGAGTCTGTCTCGCTCTTCCCCTCGCACCTGTTACTCCCTCGACATTTCGGACTCGTCGGAACCGAACTCGCTGAACTCTGGCGACCAGTTCCTCCTCGTGGTTCAGAAACCCGGAGGTCACGGCCGTAGCAACAGTCTCCCCCCGGAGCAGGGGAGTGAGGCTGACTCGAGTGATTCCGAAATGTCCGTCCGAACGGTCGTCCACAAGGATGTTGCAGGAAAGGTCAAGTTCTTTGAAAAACGAGCTCGACGTAACTCCAGGTCATCAGAGAGGCATTCCTCCCGCGGAAGCCGCCTCAATATTGACGAGGTTCCCCATTACGCAACTCTTCCGTCACGCCTGAAACAACAGTCTCAGAACAAACTGTTTTCACCCAACTACCTACCCGAGAGGTCGGTCTCATCTGTCAATTTAGCAAACAAGGGGGAATTATCGTGGCGAATTTATGACAAGGCCAATCCAGTGAGCTCTTCCTCGATTCAGCGTCTGTCTGATCAGCCAAAAGACAAGCGAGACCAAGTGGATCCCACTTCTCACTCTCGCTCGTACCTTTACCACGTGAAGACCGGCGACGTGAACCGCCTGAAGGATCGCTTCGAGAGTCCTGAGGATGCCCGCCGCCGCGCGCGCTCCCTGCCGGACATGAACGGTTCTTTGTCTCGTGTCACGCCCTCGGGGAAGACTGTGGTACGAGGCCAGGAGGCAGGGGACGTGCAGTACATGCGCGCCAAGTACGAAGCGCCCAGGCGATCGCGCAGCCCCGAGCGATGGCAGCCGAGTCGCGACGAATACTTGCCCAAATCTAAGCTGACGAACACCCTTCAGTCCCTGGCTTCGCGTTCGCCAGCATTCTGCGAGCCAGCGACCGTGGAGAGGCTGGCACGCCGAGACTCCGTTGAGAAAGCAGTGTTACGGCGCGTCCACACGGGGAATGTGGAAGCCTCCGTCGATCGCTTGGAGAGCCAGCAAACAGGATCAGGTGTATCTATTATCGGTCAGATGTACACCTCTGCGCCCTCGGTAAATGAGCTGGCGAACATATCAACCTTGGTCCCTCCACGCCCGCCCCCGCCGCTCATGGGGCCACAGAAACCACAGCGAATGGCGGTGCGAAGCAACATCCAGCCGCTCCTGACGTCCACCCCGACACCGTCTCCGCGAGACGCCCGGGCTGTACATAAGCAGCGAGCCCTCCAGGTGACCGAGCCCGTGTGCTATCCGCCCTCGCAGCTGCACCCGCCCCCAGGGGCCTCCACCACCTTCACCCGCTCGTCCTCCTCCGATTACAACGCCGACGCCCACCGCCCCAAATCGCGCTACGTCCCCCCCGAGTCGTACGGGTCCCCGGGGAGCGCCTCCCACGCGCGCGGGAGCTGGACCCAGTCCCTGGAGAGGCCCCACCGCGTGACCCGTGCCATGACCAACACCAATCCCCCCGCGCCCTCCCGAGGCAGTAGCCATTGCTACACCCTGCGGCGGCACCACCAGGTGCACCACGCCCACCACACCCCCCGCGCCGAGCACCTCTCCCCCTCACAGCCTCATCCCTACTCCAATACCTACTCCCAGATCACGAAGCCATACCAACCTTACTCCCACAGTCCAGGACGAGACCAGAACTACAACAACAAGGCCGTCTCATGGAAAGGTGCTAGAGTTTTATTTGTTTCATGACCTGTCACTAGCAAGGTCGATTTCTACAGGTGAAGGGTCTCATACTTCTACGATTTCTCTTTTACATCACTTAGGTAGATATTCTTGCATTTTCACTGGTCTGTAGGTAGCCATGCTCTCTCCAGACTTCCACGGAATCCGTGTTTCTGTAGCTCCTTGAAGAAAGTTCCATCGGCATTATTGCCCTTCGTTTTCTCTTTGTTTTCCTCTGCCCCTCCTCGTTGTATTCCCCTTGTTGCTACAGCTTTTACCATTCCACACTTAGAAGGGACTAGTGGAGTAAAAGGTTTCAAGAGCCAGCACTTGAGGAATACCACAATGCCAACGATATTAAGGCATTAACGCCTAAGAAATATACCTCTGCACTCAGTGTAGTTATAAGCAAACTCTTATGATCATAATTTAGCACTTATGGTTACGTTATTAGTTAGTATCTGAGCAATTTTATTTTCCCTTTTATTTGAAAATGTTTTTTTTTTTAATAAGATCGTAACTTTGTTTCACGATTTGATTATTTTGCATAAACCGTTCATTTACTTGCATCAGCCTTTTTTTCTGTTTTGTCTAAAATGCCTTGATCATAGGCTCCCATTTTCTTTCTCTCTTTGTCCCTTCTTTAAGACACTCTTCTTGTTGCATATCGAGTCACATTCTTCCTCATTCCTCCTGCCTCTCTGCCACCCTGTCTCTCCCTCTCGCTATCTTGGTCTCTCCGTTTCTCTGATTTTCCTCCGCTCATGACCCGTCCTGACCCTGTGGTGGTCTTGCCACAGAACCGCTGATCGGCCCGCTGCCCTTCCCCTACCTGGCGGGGGCTCATCAACACGCTCCCAGACGTCCAGGTAAACAAGCCCTGCGGATCTCGCGGCGCTCTGACGGCCCCGCACCACGCTCGTCGAGGCTGGCCGCAAGGGGCGCGGCACGATGGGGCGTGCACGTGCCGTTGCATAAAAAGCAGTGC
>NC_051404.1:2263613-2264422 GCF_015228065.2 Penaeus monodon | reverse complement strand
CGAGGAAATGCATTGTCCGCCTCGCAGCCTTGCCCCTTGCACCTGACCGAGACAGCCCATGTAAATACTCTATCTGTAAATAAACACGACTACTCAATCTGCATCAACGGTCACGCTGGAAACCCGGTGACCATCACTTCACTGACTCGCGGCTCGGTCCTGCCGTCAACTGTACATAAAACAAAAAGGATTCGCTTCTTACTAACAAAGATGTATTTATATATTTTTTTCTCTCCCCGATCTTGTGGAAAACTCATAGCGGCCGCTGATTGAAGCAAGTCAAGTCTTGGCGAAATGTATGTGTAAAACTCGAGGAGGAAAAAAACAAAATGTTTTGTGTCCGCGGACGACCGCCTCCGCGATCAATCAGAGGCGTCATCAGTTATTCACGTGATCCAAGTTAACACTTTCCGAGCGACATTTGTCTCCCTGGAAGGCGCTGTCGGTGCTTTCGTATTGTCAATATTCAGAGATTCGTTTCCCAATACCATTTCAGTATGCGCGCGCACGTCCTCAAAACACACATGTATACTTAGATAAACAGACAGACTGGCAGACAGATAAACGTTCATATAAATAGATGCGTACGTACGTGTACAAACACACTAAGCTCGTTTAGAAAAATCTCCTGAAATCCGTTGCATTCTATTCCTCGCTCCTTGTTTATTTGTTTCTGAAATCCCAAAAGACGTTTAAATGGCACTCATACATTCTCTAGCCAGAATGCCGGTAAAATAGTTTTCATAATCTCCCTTGTTTTCCCCCACGTGCGTCCCTCTGCGTCTGCATTCCGCGGTTTTTATGCTCGT
>NC_051404.1:2262618-2263217 GCF_015228065.2 Penaeus monodon | reverse complement strand
TTAACGCCAGAAAATCCCAGACTAATAAAATATTTCCCAAGGCGATATTTCTAATAATTTTGGCACACCTTTTAAAAAAAAAATTCTCGGGATCGTAAATTATCTTCCTTTTTTAATGTTCCCGCACTTACAGGTTATCTATGTTTAGACGCTTCCGGTCATGACGTCACGACCGCTATTAATACCCTGTCAACTTTACCGTTTCCCTGCTTTCGAGAAAATTGATTACGTATAGAATATAAAAAAGTCCAGCTAACAAAAATAAGTTTCTCAAAGTTATCGTTATTAGCATTTTTATGACGTCTGTTTTTTTTCTGCAATTGTAGTGCGAAAATAAAACCGAACGTTTAAATGTTTACTTTGGATGAAGCCACTCCGGTTCAAATTAAGTACTTGGCTCGCGCCCCTGTGTGGGTTGCCGACTGTCATTAGCGTCCAGGGAGCAAGAATGTAAATAATTAGACTCGGTAACGGGGCCCAAAACTAATCACTTCAAATAATCTCCTTACTAACTAAACAGTCTCTGGCATTTAAAGAAAGAGACACACTATAACTTGCCGTTACGCGAAGCTGTGTTTCTGTATCAGCAAATAATTTAA
>NC_051404.1:2262459-2262550 GCF_015228065.2 Penaeus monodon | reverse complement strand
ACACGCCTGAGTTTCTTACGTTTGGTTGCGAGTTAACACCGAGGGAGTTGGTAGTGGTCTCGTGCTCGCAGACCTTAGTGGGTGTGTGACG
>NC_051404.1:2261511-2262440 GCF_015228065.2 Penaeus monodon | reverse complement strand
ACCGGAGGAGAAAAGGGAGGGGAAAAAACAACTAAGTCTCTTCTTGGTTACATTTTCTCACCATCCTCCTCCAGGAAGGCATCTCTTCACACCTGGATGTTTTTTTTGCATATCTAACATTTTATTTCTTCGGTGGATGGTTCATTTCTTATGCCGCTTCAATGCCGCTGATGCCAGGTTAGAGAGGCCTGGTGTGGCATTATCGCTTTGTGGTGATGGCTACTAACTGCTTTTTTTTTTAATGATAATTGACTGTATTTTGTGTTCTATGTCTGTCCTCCATAGGGAAGAATAGTAAGTATAAATGTCATTTGCAATGTTCAAAAGATCTTTTCTTTGGATTTATGCATTCCTTGTCATATCCACGGTAGAGAATGTTCAAAATTATTTCATGTGCTACAAATACCTTTTTTATGAGTAGTGACATAATCCTGATTGATATTATATTTACAAAAAAACAACTTCGGATGCCTCATGGTTGAAAAAAAAAATTATCTTGAGCTTCTCCGAGCTTCCTCTGACCCCGGAAACCCCCTCTGCAGAATCCCCCTACAAGTACGAGTCCGGCGAAGTGAACATCCACTACCGAACTCCCGTGAGGATTGAGCAGAAAGAGGCGATTCCCGAGGAGGAGCTCGCCCGTCGCCAGGAGGAACACATGAAGAAGGTGTACGAGCAAGAGCGACGCAAGAAGTACCTGGCCGAGCTGGAGGACATCGAGCGCAGGAGACACACCGACAACTTCACGTAAGTAGGACGGGAGGTGCGAGGCCCTGCGCGCACGCCGGCCGGTCGCGAGGGCCCGGGGGTGGTATGCACCCGGGCGGCATGGCTGTTTACGTAGTGGGATTGCTTTGTATATAAACGCTGAAGTAGTCTTCTCTCTTGCTCACCCGGAAGAATGTGCGCGCGTGCACGCGAAGTCGGGT
>NC_051404.1:2260330-2261093 GCF_015228065.2 Penaeus monodon | reverse complement strand
TACGCTTAACATTCAGTGTTGTACAACATGCTGTGGTTTCTTCTGTCTGATGCTGTGTGTACCATAAGACAATCAGTCTGTTAATGTATATATACTGAGGCTTTAAGAAATGTGATTAGAATGATGTTGGAAGAAAGTCACCTTTATATATTTGCCATGCCTCACTTCATAATCTTTTAGTGGCAACCAGAACAAGCTCAGTTATTGTAGTCTTACACATATCCATCTGTAGAAAGATTATCTTAATGACTTTTGAGAATTAGCTGCACCTATGACTCCTTTCACATTTTTTTCTCTGTATTTATGAATATATACACTCTTGTGTATACTTATAGTATGCACCTTATTATTCATGCTACATCACATCAACATCTTAAGTACAGTAGTACATCCATTCCGCTCTTTCTTGGTGTAAGATTAATAGTGGGAGGGTTTGCCTACCTCAGGTTAAGTTAGATTTAAATACACACCAGCAGATGAATCATATTCTTTTTATTACTATTGACAAAAAGTTTTATACTTTGCCCAGTTGAAAGGAATTTTGTGAATCCAATTGCCAGAAAAATACCATTATCCAAAACAAGGTCCCAAGTTCAATCAAAGATGAAGGAATAAGTAGAATAACAGCATACCCAGGGCTCAAAAAGTTGTAGCATAATGAATTTTGTGCATGGCTTTGAATAGAGTGTAATCATGTAATGCACAGCATGTTTATAGAATGCTTAAGCCATCTGCATGTTAGTGCATGCCACATAGTCTATAC
>NC_051404.1:2258629-2260247 GCF_015228065.2 Penaeus monodon | reverse complement strand
CAATTTTATGCTGGAAGTAAACTAAACTTTTTGTTTGATTCAAATTAACATCTCCTTTTTGTAGTTTCTGTGTATTCCATGTCTGTAGTAGCAAATTAGAATTCCTTTTATTGCTTTCTTTGGTATTCATGACAGATTTTGCTAACAATTTCAAAATACCTTTGTTAGTGCTTCAATATCAAGCAACTTTTTAATGTGGCCATTTATTCCCGCTAAATGTTTGTGAGTTTTCTTATGCAGCTGTGCCTAAATTAATTCAATATCCTTATACCTTTTACCCACCCTGTAAGCCTAAAAGTAAGCTTTAGTCTCTTGTTCATCACTTTAATAGTACCCTACTACCCTGTATTACGGTTCTTCCCTCTCCATAGTATAAAATTTTCTCCCTCTCCCAATACCTTAAGTCCGTCTGATCGGGCATCGTCTTGCAGCTCCCCTCAGGCACGGCGACGTTACCTGTCCACCCTCAAAGTTGTGTCCCGCCTCTTCTCCTCCGTCTTCTCCCTCGCGAGGAGTAAACACAACCACCCCCAGGCCACCCCACAAGATATTGAGGTCCACATTGACAAAGAGATACAAAAATGTGATAGCGAGTTCATGACTTCCGTGCATAGCGATCAGAATGGAGTGGCAATCTATATCTCAGAGGAGATATATGTATAGTGTATTTATATTCCAGTAGATGGAAACATTGATCAGACAAATTAGTAATGTAAATGTACATTATTCCAAAAGTAACTTCGCACAGTGGGCATGTTACAACAAAAGTGTACAGGAAAACACCTATCAGTTGTACATACACAATTGTGTTTACAGGAGAACTACAAAAAATGAGAGACAGTTTTACTGTCGGTGCCAGAGCTTTTTTGCATAGTGACTAATGTAGATTTAACATTATTAGACCTTTGTATCCTGGTCTGCATGATAAAATGCATGAAGGTATGTGTTATGTTATTAAATTCTTTTTTGTTCTTATATTGTCAGTGAAAGGACTTTATTCTTGACCAATTACTGAATGTTCATAAAGCTGAATTTCATTCAGTACAACTGCTTATTTTTTCATGTATGACAGATGTCATTATTAGAATAATGCAACAGGAACCTGATTCCAGATACTTATGGTGTGTTTTTCTTTTGTATTATAATAGAGTTACATAGATATTATTGGTAAATATATATCTGATTTTGCCATATTAGGCTATATAATCTCATATAGCATATGAATAGCTTTTTACTGCTGATTAGAGGAATACTAATAGAAGCAGAGTCAAGATTTATGTTTATGATTACAAAGATACAATGAATTATCACATGGATTTGTGTCAATGCCATTATTGTCTTGCATGTATATGAATTCATGTCTACATTTGATATTCAGTACTTCTCAGTTTGTAAACAATAGAATAAGAAAATATATTTTGGGAAAAGTTTCTCTTACCCTATTGCCTTTTTTTTTTGTTTTCAGACCCCTTCAGAAATCTCCTATTCCCCTAAACCGTTATGATGATGAGAGTAGCCTGGGTACTCTGCGGGGCAACAGAACTCCGGAGCCAAAGCAGGTTGCAAAGGCACTCTACAATTTCACTGCACAAAACAAGAGGTAATTCAACAAGTTTTA
>NC_051404.1:2256228-2258285 GCF_015228065.2 Penaeus monodon | reverse complement strand
ACTTCAACGTGATGTTATCTTATTTTCTAGAAGATGGTATAAGAGATTCTGTCGTTGGTATTTTCATGCAACTATGAGAGTAAGTTCATTGTTAATGTTCTTTGATGATGAAAAACAGAGAGTGTCCATGTATAGATTTTGAATTATCAATATGTAGTCCCTGTTTTTAGATTTCTTATGAACAATTTTAGTCCAAAATTCTTCTTGGATGCAATGATATAGTAATATTTACATTTTCCAGATTGTGCCTTATGATCACATGAAAACCCTGACAAGAAAACCAACTGAAGGACAAGCAAGAGCGAGATTTAATTTCCAAGCCCAGACTTCCATGGAAATGTCCCTCAGCAAAGGTAAGTGCTTTGTGAGAAATATTTCTAAACTGATTTGATGCTTTTGCTTTGAAATTGCATACATTTACTCAAAGACAACATTTTATCAAATCAAAACAGCAGTGTACAAGAAAAAGCTTTTGACATAATGCTATAGTATTAAATGTCAGACTTAGGAAAAAAGAATCACAGCCAGATGTAAACAGTCACTCCCTGCTTCTCAAATAGCAAAGTAATCTAATCCTTTTCTTAATAATCTAAATAGATGAGCAAATATTACATTAAACAATAACATTTCCTTGAGAAGCAAATATGTCAGCCTTTCTTCCAGTATTCACAAAGTACATGATTAGTAAGAATTATTACAGTAATAAAGATACACTTAAAGGGCATTGCACAGAACTAGCTTGGATGAAAATAGAAATTTATCAAGGCTATGAACTACTAATAGATAAAGACTATGAAACTACCTAACTCAAGATTACAGGGATATCAGGATAATAATTGTTGTTGATCATCCAAATGTGAAGGAAAATCTTCGAATGTCACATTTTCTCAATAGGGGAGCTGGTTGTTCTGACCCGCCGAGTTGATGAAAACTGGTATGAGGGTCGAATAGGCGCTCGCAAGGGTATTTTCCCTGTCTCCTATGTAGACACCCTGGTGGAGCCAGGTCCTGACAGACCTTGTGAGTATAGGCTTAATTTTATTATTGTTTTTTCTCTCATTAATAGCTTTATAGAAATATCAGTTACGTTCATTAATAGGTTTTTATTAATTTTATTATTAAAAGATCCATATGATATTCATTGTAATGTGCCTTTTTATTGCTCACCTCTAGAATTTTAAGATAATGAGGTTTCATGAGGTATTGTATGGATTTTTTATATTTATTTTTAAGCATGGTTATCATATTTAAGATAATTATGAGTATTAGACTAGTTCACCTTTTTATCTTCATTCTCACTGCCTGGAACTCAGTTTGATAGTAAGCATGATGAGATTTTTCTACTTTTAGACATTTTAGTTGTTCGCTTCAGATTGCAAAAGACAGTTTGAAGCTTATTTTGCAGTTGATATATGCAGTTGCTTCATTAGAGATTTTAGTTGGGACACTGAGTGTATTTTGGAAAGATATAAAGTTTAGTAATAAGGTATTAGAATAGTTTTATAGTGTAAATAATAAGTTCTTTAGTACAGAAAATTTGTTCAACATCTTTTAACTACCATTTTCTCATGATACTAAATATAACAAAGAAAAATAAAGTACCTCACTCATTTCTAAAGAAAAATAACATCGTAATCCAGGATAAATCCTCCATATAAGTGATAAAGGGTGCTTTTTTTTTTTGCTAATACAGTTGAGACTCTGTTTGCTAAAATATGTCAGATATGTCAAATGTACACTCAAAATGGCACACTGAACCTGTGTAATCCACTCGTAGATTTTGCCATTATCCTATCATTTTTTAGTCTTTCTTTTTGTCTCATATTTTTTCATTTTGAGAACTTCAAAATTCTGTGTATTGTATAATGTTTACATGTGTGTGTTGTGTGTCTTTTACATGTGTAACAGAAATGAAAAACATCGTTTTTTTTTTTTTCTTTGATTGGTTCATTGCCCGTGCTTGCCTCTAAATTTTTTTTTTTTTTTACAGTTATTCCCCCAAACAGTATTTTTATTGCAGATATTAGATCCTTTACCAAAGATTTAATGATATTTTG
>NC_051404.1:2255160-2255262 GCF_015228065.2 Penaeus monodon | reverse complement strand
GGAAATCAGTCCAACAGGGTCAATTTACCATTTACCAATTGTATAAAGCATTTCAGATTTTTTCTTAATCAGTAAGTACAGACACAAACCTTTAAATGCTGA
>NC_051404.1:2254806-2254967 GCF_015228065.2 Penaeus monodon | reverse complement strand
TTTCTGACATTGCATAAAACAAATCACATATCCCCTCATACCAAGAACATCTAAAGTGCTTGCTCATATTTTTGCAGTGGTCACCGTTTCTTTTGTGTGTTTGTTTTTGCCGCACAGTGGCCACCAAAGGGAAGAGTTTAGCTTTTGATGATGGTTCCTCC
>NC_051404.1:2254270-2254786 GCF_015228065.2 Penaeus monodon | reverse complement strand
ACCCTCATGATGGATTACAAGAGAAAATAAAATTCTTGGCTTGTTAAATTAATTACCAGTAATGCTAAATTTGTGGATGTGGTAGTACTTTTTGGTATTATCATATCTGCACTCATCTCATTCATGAGTATTAGTCAAATCATGTAAAGTTAGAGCCATTGTATTACTGCAGAGGCTGGAGACTTTCCAACTTTTGTATTGATAAGGAAAAAATGAATAATAACACTAGTTACAATAGAACTGGACACCATAATAGTCGCATGGTACCTTCAGTTGGCAATCGAGCTCCCTAGTTCATAAAACAAACTACCGGAGAGCTTGAAATCATAGGCGAAGGAGTCCGGAGCTGTTAATTATACAGATTAAATTATTCCATTTCATTTATCCTTCCCTATACCCTTCTTGACCCTAAAGGGCAACCTTACTGTTTACAAGAGAGACTAAATCACTGAAATGGGTTTTGACTAGAGAGTTGTAGCTCCGATAAATGTCATTCATCCTAACATCCCTGCAATG
>NC_051404.1:2253635-2254250 GCF_015228065.2 Penaeus monodon | reverse complement strand
TCTCAAATTCAAAAATTATCCTCATGTCACTGCTTTAGTCCCTCTGTTCAAGAGCAAGAGATCGATCTTTGAAAATTACTCTGAAACTAGCACGACCCTTCTCAATCATAATTGTTACCCGGAACCCCTCGGTATTGGAGTCACCTATTTTGACACTGGTGATGTATCGTTGCCAGTGACTCCCAGCTCCTCGCCCATGCCGCGGCCCGCTCTGCCTGCCGCTAATCTGCTCTACAATGGTGCCTCTTCCTACTCCAGCCCCTACTCTACCTTGGTGCGTACTCCAAGCTCGGGTAAAGGTGCCTCTTATAGAGATCCTGTGTTGAATTTGGTGTTTGTTGTTATCTTTATCTCTCAAGACCAATAATCAAAAGGGAACCATTTTAGTGTGCTTTATTCATAATCGTAACATAGAATTCAAACAGGAACTCTGTAATTGGCTTCATTAAAGCTTTGTTTTGGCGTTGGTTGTCCTTTGTCAGTGATGTAATGTGTGAATTAAGCTTTCTTTTGCAGATCTTGGGAATGCAGGTGCTTTCCAATCATCCAATTTATTTAGGCTTAAGCAAGTCTGGCTTTTTGGCATTATGAACATTATTTTTATTGAATTCTATC
>NC_051404.1:2252928-2253015 GCF_015228065.2 Penaeus monodon | reverse complement strand
TACATTTAAGAATTTTCAAATATTCTTCTCATATACTTTTAAAATCAAACTATGCTATTTTACATTAGAGTCCATTACACCTCTTTA
>NC_051404.1:2252658-2252842 GCF_015228065.2 Penaeus monodon | reverse complement strand
TGCAGTAGAGATTGGGGATGCTTTTAATTATTTTCAAGTGACAACTTTAACAGTTGTATCATCTATGTAATGTGACTAAAACTGTTATATATCTCTATTAGGGTCGGCCAGGAAGCCAAAATGATTCCAGACCTTATAACCAATCCCTCACCGTCAACACTCAGCAAGAGCCCGTTGCGTAAGT
>NC_051404.1:2252350-2252432 GCF_015228065.2 Penaeus monodon | reverse complement strand
ATTTTATTTTTTCCTCTGTATTATAGTTTCCTTACCCACATGTAGTTGTAATTATATTCCAGTTACTCCCAGTAAAAAAAAA
>NC_051404.1:2249675-2252333 GCF_015228065.2 Penaeus monodon | reverse complement strand
AAGCAAATTATATTTGAGACTTAAACACTAAATTCCACACACCCTCTAATTCTTTCTCTGTTTCCCAACTTAGATATCGAGCACTCTACAACTATAAGCCCCAGAATGATGATGAGCTTGAGCTTCTGGAAGGAGATGTGGTGCTAGTGATGGAGAAGTGCGATGACGGCTGGTTCGTAGGCACTTCCCGCAGGACTGGTCTCTTTGGCACCTTCCCCGGCAACTACGTGGAAAGGATCTAAAAGAAAAGGAAGAAGCAAGAGAATCTGAAAGCAAGGGATTTTTATGCCTGATTCATTGGTTGAATTATCGTTTTGCATTACCATTCTGTCTTGTGTGTGGGGGCCTCTGGAATTATTCGGTATGGGAGACCTTTTTTGTTTTTCTTTCTTTTTAAAAATATTTTGTAAACTCACCTTTTTAAGTGTGGAAGACCTGAGGGTAATATAGGAAAAGTTCCTGGCTTATTTAGGATAGTTCAAGACCCCAGTAGATATCAGAGAATTTTTTTATTTAGACTGGAAAAAGAGATTCATACTTTTTGAAAAGTTTTCAGGGTAATTCTAAATATTCCAGGATCTAAAGTGTGAAATAGAGGTCCTTGTTACTGAATACTGAAGGGCAGAAATTTATGACTGTTAATTATGTACAGTGAGTGAGTGGTTTATCCATACATTGAATTACTAGTTTATAGATATCAGTGAAAGAATATGGCAAGTTTTGCTTACAAGATCTAATTTTGTGCCAATATATGAATGATGTTGAAAATTCTGTAACATCGCAAAAGATTATTTTTGTGACAATTATTTTCAGCTGCACAGACAATCTTATTTTGTTGTTTATAACTTTGACAGATCATGAATACCAGTGTCCCATACACAAATGTGTATAAATATTGTTGTGTGTTATGAAACCTATTTCCTTGTCCAAGAAGAAAATGGGGTAAACTACGTCCAGGTTTTGTGCATAAGGCCTGTTGGTGCTGAAATATACCATTTTAGCCTTTGCAGTTGTGTATATCAGAAATAACATATATATATGTGTCTCATTTCTTCATGTGGATACAAAAGATAGCTGTCCTTCAGTATAGAGGCTCATTCTTGTCAAAATGTTTGGTAGTGAACACAATATGAGAATCATTTCAGGTTTTTGCACGTGTCTAGTCACACCCAAAGTGAATTTATTAAAAGAAATTATGTAGATGTCTTGTTACCCTCTGCTGGTGCTTTCTTCTGATGTAATGATCTGTTATGAAATAATAAGTAGAAGTTTGTGGAGCAAAAGTGACCTGTTTAATTTATGGAGATTATTTCAGGAATAATGATTTGCTCTAGAAACTTTGCATTATATGCACGATTTCCAGATTTTTTTCTTTTTTTAATCTATAATGTAATCAGTGCTTTCCTAATACTACTCCTGTCTTTATTGCCTCACTTTTCTGTTTCCTTTTTTTCTTTTTACTTAATTCACCTCATTTTAGGCATGATAGATATTGGAGTGAATATGAATAATTTAAGACATAATGCCTTTCTCAAATGTTAAAAGATAATGTTAAATCTATGCCTCGTTAGTTGTAACCATTCTCCAAATTAGAGTATATGAGTAAGTCTGTAAAAAAAATCATCTCTGTAAAAAGATTGGATACTGTTCTACTAGAAAGGGATGACAGAGGATTCATTTTGGTGGCAAAAGAATAGCACTTGTTTTGAACATAGGTGTGTGAATCACCAACCTTTTTTGATATTTAATGTAATTTTACATTTAAGAAAGTCATTTTTTATAATTCCCATTTTTATATTGAGAAGGTTAAACTGCAAATGGACTCTTGCCTGTGTGTTTAGATATTTTCTGTTATGTCACTGAAATTCATCTTAACATTTCTGTTTTCTGATGGGAGACAACAAGGCAGTGTGGTCAAAGAGAGTGTGGTCCTTCATATATGACGAAGCATTTAGGTTCGTACAAACTTTTATAAGCAGACATTTTCCATCCAGGTTAAAGTTAGTAAAATAGCCTTGCTTACTCAGCCTGTGCTGTGTTTAAGTAATAAGAAATCGGCCTGTGCTTCGTCTGTTTTATATGAACTCGGCCTGTGCTTCCGTATTTATCTTCCTCCTGTTACAGCCAATATTTTATTATCATGGTTAAGTGCTGTTAGCATTTAAGAGTTCTCTAGTTTAGCAAAAAACAAAAAACAAATTATCTTTGTATTTATTACACCAAAAATCTAATTCAGATTAATAAAATGTTTGCTTGTGTTGATAAATCTGATATGCTCAACAATTATGAGTGTCGTGGTATACTTTACTGAGAGAACTTCACTTCCTCTAGCAGGTGTGTTGTTGCGTTGAATGATGAGACTCATAATTGCTAAACATACCATTTTTTTAATAATAGACTTTAGTTTAACAAGGCACACTACACTAAATAGGTAGAATGCTGGAAAGCGAATGAGTTTTGCCTTTACAGATGTTATATTACAAATTTCAGAGTTGTAAAATCAAGTGCCTTTTCATGGTAGAGAATGTAATGTTTAGATCAAAGGAGTTTGCCAGTAGCTGTCTTACCTCACAATGCATTATTTACATTTTAGCCCTGTGTCCCCTTAAAAAAATATATTAATAAAAAAGGTTGTCTAATGTCACCAATCTGAATCGC
>NC_051404.1:2248985-2249648 GCF_015228065.2 Penaeus monodon | reverse complement strand
AAGGGGTAATTGTGGGCTTCTTCACTTCTGTATAATTCTTTCCTGTTGTTATGCACAATTTACTTTAGCTAATCATGTAGGTATATGATAATAAAATGGAACAATAATCTGGTTTTTATTAACATTGTACCAATATCTCACATTCCCAATGAGTCTGAAAAACAATAAAAAGCTCTTGTATTTTTCCACCAACTTATACAATGGATATATATGTAAACAAAACAAATATACAAAAAATGGCCCAAATACTGCAGGTTTAATCTTCAGAAAGAACAAGAGATAATGGGTTGCTAGCTAGAAAGTGAATATCATGTACCATAGTAAATGATGAACATCACATTTCTTATCAGTTGTGCACATGGTCCATTCTGCTTATTAATGGGAGACACCACAATATTGAAGTCTTATATCTGCATAAGTGGTAAAAGTTGAGTTCTTTCATAATTCCACAATGCAGTCAGGTGACAGTAAAATGAAAGAAAAAAAAAAGGGTCAATAATCTCCCAGTGTGTGTTAGGACTAGTTAGGAGGTATTCGACAAAGGTCAAAGCAATTTTATCTATCCATCTATCTATTTTAACTTGTTACTAATAGCATCAGAGAGGTTTCTTAACACAATGAGCCACTGAGCATACAAAGGATCAGAAAAATTATAATTCACCT
>NC_051404.1:2247278-2247506 GCF_015228065.2 Penaeus monodon | reverse complement strand
TGTGAAAATGGGATGGAGTTGCCCTATTGGTTTGGTTGTCCTGCTTGTGGCGCTCTAGAGGACCCATAAATGTATACTTGCAAAGCATTTTTGGCTTACTTATTCACTTATTCACTGTTATATAAATTTGAAACCACTTAAAGGAATTTACGTACATAGTGTCCACTAAGCAATGCAAATGACACACAAAAGCAAATTAAGATTAAAGATATATAGTCAAATGTTAGC
>NC_051404.1:2246801-2246913 GCF_015228065.2 Penaeus monodon | reverse complement strand
AGAGCGCCACAAGCAGGACAACCAAATCAATAGGGCAACTCCATCCCATTTTCACAAATTCTGAAAGAATATATGTCCGGTCAGAGGCAGGACAATAACAAAAGTAAAATAA
>NC_051404.1:2244387-2244779 GCF_015228065.2 Penaeus monodon | reverse complement strand
TAAATACTTAATATCCTCATGGAATTGTAAAAGCATACGTATAAAACATCCTCACGTGCATATGCATGAGCTTGCCATTAAACCGCACCCATCTTTTAAGTACACTGCGGCATTATGCACATTTACTATCACGACACGGCGCCAGCTGAACAACCAAAAATGAGTGTTTTTATCTCATCATTTGAGATTCGACATCAGTTAGACGTGTATTTAGGAAATGCTATACGCCTCACAACACGCCAGTGACGTAACCTCGCAGTAGAAGGATAGACATCTGGCGAGAACATTTTGTCGCTCGTAAAAAAGCGACGTAAACCTCTCGCTCGTTCTTTGGTGACGTCACACGACCTTCGATAACCATGTCTACGGTATCAATTGACCGACTCATGCAG
>NC_051404.1:2242180-2243169 GCF_015228065.2 Penaeus monodon | reverse complement strand
ACAGAGCCTTTGGCACCATATGAAAATAGACATGCTTGTATACCCATACAAGCGTGAACACATACACACGCACTCATGTACAGAAACGAATGCCCCAACGAAGAGATATTATATTATCAAACTATGTATGAAAATTACCAAATTATATTAGATTTCAGATATTTCCATTTATAGTTCCATTTATTCCCATTATTGAATCTTCATCCAAAATGTTACGTAGAACGTGAACATGAAGTAACGCTGGATGAATTAATGAAATTGTTCCTTCATGCCAGTCACTGAAGATGAAAGTATCGGATCTCCTACTCCTTTTCCGAAAATATCATGGTACTACGTTTACAAGAACATAATTTACACTAATACAAAGAAAATGCATCTGAAAGTAATAGTAAGAGGATTGCATAAACGAGCACTTTATCACTGCAATTACTGACAATTACGAATATTAATAGTTGTAGAAATAATTTCCATTGTACTAAAACGAGTGTGCAGAAAACAAAAATCATAATGGCACTATAATCTTCATATATGTAAATAAAAAATCCAGTTACAATAACGATTATAGAGAAGCAAACGAATATATCATGGCACTATACCAATCACCAGAAACAAAAGCAAAAACAAAAGAACGGCGCAAAGTCCGATCCCGTACGGCTGTAAGTCGAGCAGTGGGGCTTAATGCAGGATTTGCAAGGTCCTCTGCTGATGCCACTTAATGCTTGCGCGAACAGTTGGCGCTGCAGCCTCGCCGGATGATCGTCCGCCATTCCTCGCCAAGGACAAACGGGGACACACTCGCTCTCCGTAATGGCTGTTCCCGCCATCTGAATCTGAATTTTGAGATATTTTCTAAAAGTGAGGGGTTTCGAGGGACGGGAAAGAGCGAAAGGTTTTGTCATTTGCCTTTTTCTTTGTGAAAAAAAGACTAACAGTTTAGACTTGATGTGCATCAGTGATGTGCAATAATTTTTCACGTGTTGTTTCAGGGT
>NC_051404.1:2241980-2242111 GCF_015228065.2 Penaeus monodon | reverse complement strand
TCCGATACTTTGTAAATCAACCATACTCAAAAGTCGATTGACCAATCAGCAGTCACCTGAGAAACGTAACAAAGGTTCAACCAAGTGTTGTAAACTAAATGAATTATGGTGAATTTCCTGAATAACTCGGC
>NC_051404.1:2240283-2241030 GCF_015228065.2 Penaeus monodon | reverse complement strand
TATCAGTATAAGCATATTATATCATTATGATACAATTAGAATATCATGACGCTGCTTTGATATAGTCAATTGATAAGGAAATAGTAAACGGATTATCGAGTGGATGATAACCATGTTATCATCCACTCGATAATGAATCATGTTAATTTTAACTGACGATGATCCCAACATCTCCCACGCTCCCCCTTCCTTTTTCCCATCATCGTTATCTTTCCGCCTAAAGGATTTCTCAATCCCGCCATCATCGTTATCTTTCCGCCTAAAGGATTTCTCAATCCCGCCATCATCCCTCAACAAGGTGTGACAATTTCCCAGGCTTCGTGGCATCGCGGAGTGGAAACCGCGGTCGAGCCCGAAGGTCAGGCGACTCCGCGCGGCCGTGACATCCTGTCATCCAAGTTTTCGGCGGAGAGTGACGGAAATGCCTCAGTAATGACCACAGGGACGGGGGCCATTTACGAGCCGCTGCCAAATGGGTCGTTTACCTCCCCGTTACGGAGGGGATTTTCGACCGGAGTGCGGTATGGCCCAGCTTCGGATCAAAAGGGTGTTTCGTTTACGAGATGAAACGCGATGCCGTCGGACGAACGGACTTAAAGTTGAATTTGGGGTGATTTAGGCGTAATGACAAACATCACGCGTGGAATGAGTCACAGAAAATCTCTTTAGTTCATTTGCGTGTCCTGCGTTTGGGTGTTCAGAGGGTGTCGCAACTGAGTTGTCTTTGTCTCTGCATCCACCACGTTG
>NC_051404.1:2239882-2239960 GCF_015228065.2 Penaeus monodon | reverse complement strand
GTGTTCCCTAGATAATCTTCTCTCACTTACGTAACTAAATTATAACTAACGCTGATAAAGTTAACATGGCAGTTTCGG
>NC_051404.1:2238334-2238472 GCF_015228065.2 Penaeus monodon | reverse complement strand
GTTCGCAATGGGATAACATAAAAGGCCATCTTTACAAACGACAGCGGATTGTAATGCCCATTCTAGGTAGGAGCGCTTGTATTGTGTAATTTAATTATTTTTCCTGTAATCCATTATGCCGTTTGCTGATATATGTCG
>NC_051404.1:2237403-2237848 GCF_015228065.2 Penaeus monodon | reverse complement strand
ACGACTGCAGTGCACAACAAAAATATCAGGAAAATAATGGCATATCATTCATAAATCAAGAAAATACATTCAGTGAAATATCTTAGATAAATCAGATACATCGCATTTTTCTCAAATGAAAGGCCAGCTGACTGACCTGCCAAAAATTCTCAGTAGACAGAGTTGCTACTTAACCTTTTATGACGTAATTCTTGTCTAGATTGACATTTAACTCGTGTAGAGAGTCAGCGAGTAAACCGAGTCAAGTACTATCGCCATGAATTGTGCTGTGCTTGCTGTTGTTATTCTGCGGTTGTTATCAATATCAATATTGCTATTTTTTTTACTTGATGATCATGTTTGCGTGACCATTACTGCCATTAGCATCGCCATCGTCGTCTCCATCACTGTTCATATTATCTTTTGCTGTTATTAGCATTGTTATTTCACTATATATTTAATATGC
>NC_051404.1:2236752-2237342 GCF_015228065.2 Penaeus monodon | reverse complement strand
AAACCTATCACCGTCATGGCTATCATCGCCGCCACAATGGGTGCTGCAGCTTAACTTTAGTCTCATAATCGTTACAGAGAAGAAAACGCGACTTGTAAAGAGATCTAGACGACAACAACAACATGTAGAAACATCAGCTGGTTATTAGTACATGAAGACAGGCGTGACTACGTAGGGGGGAGGGAGAGGAGGGACGAATTCACACAGATCTGCGAGCTGCCCCGTTCCCTTCCCTCCCCCTACCCCATCCGTGTGTCAGATGTATCCCTCCCCCCTTCCCCATGTTAGCCTACCCTAGCCGCTTTCCCCAATGATAGTATATCCATTCTCCCCACCCACCCACCCTGTGAGCGGCCTCGTCCCCCCTCCCCTGTGTGAGTACTCCCTCCCGCCTCTCCAACAGCCATCTCCCTTACCCTTGACCCACCCCCCTTTCCTCTTCTCTAATCACTTAGTCAAAACACCCGGTCTGCCGTGACCTCAGTTCATTGTATTACACCAATAGCCTGGAAATACAACGCTCATACATACTATGATAAACAGGCCTGCGTTTCGCAGACGTACAGATTTCATAATAACGCACAAGTTCT
>NC_051404.1:2236395-2236565 GCF_015228065.2 Penaeus monodon | reverse complement strand
CACAAATGTAAAACGAACAAGATAAAAAAAAACGAGGTCAGGTCAGGAGATAATATTACGAGGTATTAGGTCATCCAGAACGCTTTTAGCAAGTATATGGTGAATTTAGTGACGTGGTAAAGCTATTACGATGCAAATGATGATTAACGGAAAATAGCCGAGCGTTCAGG
>NC_051404.1:2235319-2235519 GCF_015228065.2 Penaeus monodon | reverse complement strand
GAGTCGTGAAAATCAACGAAAATTAACGGCAGTGAAGCCTGAAGTGCCAGGGACGGTCCCGAGAAGCGGTCACGCATCCTGAGGGCGAGAGACCGCGCCTTATTCCGGCAGGAGTCGCCCTCCGAGTGTTACGTAAGCCTTGCTGTCCTCGGACCCGCGTGACGCTGTGAGACTCCCGAGAATTTAGAATGGGTTTGGTG
>NC_051404.1:2234711-2235271 GCF_015228065.2 Penaeus monodon | reverse complement strand
GAAAAAAAGAAGTGTATTTGAGAGGTTTTATGAAATTAGTGTGATATTTTTGCTTTTATTGATTTTTTTCCTGGAGATTGAATTTATGTATAGAAAACAAAATATGATATTCGTAGTAGAGTCGCATTGTGTGGTTGGTCTTTCCCTCTTGTTATTCTCACGCGCTCGGTGAAACGCGATGATCACGAATGAATCATACCAACACTAAGCATGATTTCACGACGCAAAAAAACGAAAAAAACAGCTGAAATCTACATATAAAATAATACCCGACGTCTCATAACACTTCCCTCTCCTTATTTTCCTGTTTAACTAACCCAACCGAACGAAAATGGAAAACGGGAGCATGGGAGGCGGGCAGAAACGGAGCCAGTGATGTCAACAACGTCCTCCGCTATCGGCCGACCGGAAGTGGGGTCCCTGACACACCCCCAGCCACACTGACCGATTGATTACCCACTCCCAGGGCTGCCCCGCGCGCCGGCCAGGGACAAGCGCCTCCGTCAGGGCTGCTCGCGAGTCTGGCTGCTCGGTTTCCCTCATTCGCCTCACGATGTTTG
>NC_051404.1:2230916-2233330 GCF_015228065.2 Penaeus monodon | reverse complement strand
GCTTTCTCGCTTTTATCGGCGTGAAAATCTACTCGTCATCTCAGTGACAAATTTGCATAATCTTCTCACTATCGTCTTTCAAACGTCCCATGACAATCTTCTGCCTCTCTTTGTACTTTTATTGCTATTATTGGTGGATTCGTGTTAGTTTCTGCATGTCTAATCATCGAAATCAATTGAAATTCAGCCGCTTATTTTTGTTTGTATTCAAAAATTTGTTTACTGTTTACATTTCCTCAGTCGCTGCACTCAAGCACATTCTCGCGGTCGCTGCATCCAAGGTTCATCTGTTGGTAAACTTGACGTTTTGAACATCTATAAGGCTTATGTGATCAACACTGTATTTGTGACTCTATATTAACCCTTTTTTTCATCTCTGACCGCGGCTAAAATTTCCTCCCTTTAAAAGCACCTCCGAAATGCCTCACTGCACTCCCCCCCCTTCACACCACCCCCTCTCCCCTTCTCACCACGCACTGCCCTATGACCGTTATTTATCGATTAAATTCCGATCAGTATTCATCACTGCAATGAATAGGCAACCTATACACTTATATATACACACATTTATCGAGACCTTTGATGTATCTATGAGGAATTTTATCGGTTTTGTTTTGCTTGTAAAATATATGTTGCCCAATTCCGCTACTCAACAAAGGGATGAAAATTGAGGACTCGGAGCGTTGGCGTGCCAGGGTAGCATCCCGCGGTAGAGTCAGTGTGCCCGTGACCGCCGTACGGGTCACATCTTCCGAATTTAGACTCCGCTCATAAGTCAGTTCCACCCGAATGAAAATTTGCCGAGTATTACGATAGCATATTTTAGTTTCCGGCATTATTAAATATCGCAGCATCATGGACAGAGTGCGAGTGATAGTGTTGCTCTCAATGTTCGCGGCCGTCGTTCGCACCCGCACGCTGGACGGCGGCAGGAATGACGTCCATGTTTTCAAGCCTCACCCTCCGATGGCTCCGCCGAGACTCCCCTTGCTGAAGACGGGGGGTGACGTCAGCCTCGGCCTCAACGATATCCAAGGAGGACTCGAAGATAAGGTGGAGCACGACGACTTATTAGTCGACATAGAACCTCCGCCGCCGCCAGTTACAGAGACCAATGGCATCAAGGCCGTGGAAGAATTCGTGGCGGAGGCAGTGGCAGAGATCGCCGAAGAGGAGGAGGAATTTGACGAGGACATTTTCCAGGACGAGGAGGACCTGGTAGTGATCATAAAGAGGATGTACGAATCGCTAAACAGAAGGCTGAGCTCGCTGAGGTCTCGGGTGTCCAGGGTCGAGCAGACCACCGGGGACGTCCTCGCTCGCCTCACCGTGCTGGACTGCGCGGACCTTCAGGTGCGAGGGAGGCAGTCGGGGACATACACCTTCCACATGGACCACAACGGCAAGAGGCCCGTCACCGTGTTCTGCGACATGGACACGGACGGCGGCGGCTGGACGGTGATCCAGCGGCGCCTGCCCCACTCCACGGCCGTCAACTTCAACCGCGGCTGGCACGACTACAAGGTGGGATTCGGCAACGCGTCCACGGACTACTGGATCGGCCTGGAGAACATGTACATCTGGACGAACACGCGCCACTACGAACTGCGCATCGACCTCTCGGACTTCGACGGCGAGTCGGCCTTCGCTCAGTACGACAACTTCTACATCGAGAGCGAGGACCACGCCTACAGGATCCACCTCTCCGGCTACAGCGGCACCGCCGGCGACGCCATGACTAACGAAGGCAAGTCGGACAACTTCACCGCCGACGGCATGATGTTCTCCACGCACGACGAGGACCACGACACGTCCCACGAGATCAACTGCGCCAAGTACTGGAAGATCGGCGGCTGGTGGTTCAACCGGTGCTCGTGGGCCAACCTGAACGGGCCCTACAAGGAGCCCGGCGACGGCGACGGCATCGGCATCAACTGGCACATGTGGCGCAACAAGCAGTACCTCCGCTCGTCCACCATGATGATCCGTCCCGCGAAGAACCACTGAGCGTTCGGCGCCGTGTGAACCCTCAGGTGCTTCGAAGGGTCTTCGGAGGCGAGGTCATACACAGGCACGGAAGGCCAGGAAACAGAGGCTCCTCTGTGGCTAAAACAGCTCTTGTCGTATCGTGTATGTTCGTTCAAAACTGGAAATTGATACGTGGATTAAACCAAATTCAGGGAATTCAGTTAACAGCAAGATATGAAACGAATGGTACGAAAGTATTTTTGTAATATAAAAGATTTTGCGTAGTCAGTCATACTACACTGAAAATTTCATTAGTATATTTTTCTTTCTTCATACTGATCTTGTACATACCGACTTTAGATATTTTATAAAACTTTCACTATCATAAGATTTCATACAAATAAATTATGTTTCTAAGCAACATATTCGTTTCCCTGTTTTACCCT
>NC_051404.1:2230042-2230411 GCF_015228065.2 Penaeus monodon | reverse complement strand
TATATATACGTAAACTGTACGACGAGGTTGAGCTGCCAATTAGTCTATATAAGTTACAATTACGTAATCCCAGCTTCGCACTCAGAGACAAATTGCTGCAGAGATAAAGCATCACATGAATATACTCGCGTATGGGTGAACTTTCTTAACTATGTCTAAAATTAGGTTATTTGCTGCCGAGTGATGCTGAGAGATTATTAGCTAATTAAGCATGCACGTATCAATGATTTCAAAAGAATATTTTTGATAAAATAATTGTTACGTAAGCTTATATATGACTATTCTATATTTATCTACCAGAACTGAATTTAAAAATAAATATTAACTGGCAAGATGAAAGTCAAGGAAATGTTGATTTAGATGAAGACT
>NC_051404.1:2228948-2229082 GCF_015228065.2 Penaeus monodon | reverse complement strand
TTTTGGCGTTAGTTAAACCAGCGAACGAATATGGGAGGACCACAGGTCCTTGAAGCGAAATACTGGCGGATAGGGCGGGGGCATCTTTCCAGGCGGCCCCGAACCGGGAGGACCAGGGGAGACCGATGTTTGGG
>NC_051404.1:2228795-2228867 GCF_015228065.2 Penaeus monodon | reverse complement strand
GGCGGAGGGAACGCAAGGAGAGGGGAACTGTACCGGAGGGGGATGATACCCGTGAGAACCCCCCAATGTGGA
>NC_051404.1:2228585-2228688 GCF_015228065.2 Penaeus monodon | reverse complement strand
CCTTGCAAAACAGAGACCTATAAGAAAGGCAATAGAAATAAAGAAAAGGAAGAGGAAGAAACTGTTAGTAGCAGTGATAGTAACGATACTAATTATTAGAGCA
>NC_051404.1:2228361-2228534 GCF_015228065.2 Penaeus monodon | reverse complement strand
GAAAGAAGGAACAAAAAATTGAAGGAAATAATCAGCGGAAAAGTTAAGGAAGCACAGCATAGCCGCCATTATAAATCACAGGCCAGGCTTTACACCTGTGGAGGAACCAGGTCAGAGAGAACGCCACCTTGGCTTGGCGTGAGATTGCGCGAGGGGAGAGGGGAGGAGCGTAA
>NC_051404.1:2228187-2228297 GCF_015228065.2 Penaeus monodon | reverse complement strand
GGAGCGTGTGTGCGTGTGTGAGGGGAAACAGCGAACCTGTTGAGAGGACCTTCCAGTCTCCCTCTGCTCACACGCGAGGGGGTACCTGTGGCGCCGATAGCACGCGCGCG
>NC_051404.1:2227619-2228155 GCF_015228065.2 Penaeus monodon | reverse complement strand
GCGTTCGTTGTGGCTCTTGCGTTTGCGTTTCCTTGCATTGTTGTTCTTATTATCGCTATGGTTATATTCGATTTTGAGTGAACAGGAAGAAGATAGAGGAAGTAAGAGCTGAAGAATCGAGACACGACAGAAAACTTTCTTTTTCGAGGGAGAGCCTCCAGGAATTAGTATCGAAAGACGATAAAGAACGTACCTTTATTACACCGACTGAACGCAGAGCAAAGGCACAGGCACTGAGACACAAAATTCGATCCCCTTATTAATATCTATGAGTCTTACCTGGATATTAATTGGGGTGTTACCTGCTGTACACTAGTCGGGCGGCCTGTACATCAGCTGGCGTGCCGACCAACAGGTGTCTTCCGCTATTCTTCTCGTAGGGTGTGCGGCGGTGTCTCCTGTCGCAGGCGGTCGCTCGTCGAGACCAAGGGCAAGGAAGCAAGAAGGAAGACCATGGATGAGTTTAAGGGCAAAACGAAAGGTAATGTACGAGGAGAAACGTGGAAGACTGTGGCTGTAGACAATGGTGGTTGGAG
>NC_051404.1:2227090-2227191 GCF_015228065.2 Penaeus monodon | reverse complement strand
AGTAAAAGGAATAAAATGTTCCTTCTGTGAAATGAATCGTGGATTCAAAGACTGATTAGATATTCTAGCCTGAGGGATAGCTGGAAGACTGATATAAAGTC
>NC_051404.1:2226665-2227045 GCF_015228065.2 Penaeus monodon | reverse complement strand
CAATAACGCACAATAACGAACGTGCAGACAGCCAAGACACAGCGCAAGGAGAAAGGTCAGTTTCCGATCCTTTGAAATTACGCATCGATACCACACTCCCTTCCCCCCCTCCCCCCTCTTCCCCCCATTTACTATTGATATATTCAAGGGACTTCGTTTAATACATTCTGTCATGCACAGGAAAGGGTCTTTTGTTTCCAAGTTCCAATGGGGGAAAATCGCGAATATTTTCCAAGAAGTTCAATGGAGTCAAGATCTCCCGCAAGACAGGGGAAAAATCTAAGGGAAAATATTGCCCGCTTTCATCTGCGGGAGCGTCTGACATTTGTCGATAAACGTGAAGATGATATGGAGTTTGTGAAAGTTTTCCTCTGATAGCC
>NC_051404.1:2224857-2225056 GCF_015228065.2 Penaeus monodon | reverse complement strand
TCGACTAAAAAGATGTTTTTATATTTCTCTGCCTATTTGTAAACCGAAGATGCCTGGAGTAGCATAATGTTTACTCTCCCTGTCTTATGGCGAGGTCTTTGTTAATAATAAAGAATAGGGCGACCACAACGAGCTGCCTAAAACAACCTTATGAGATGAGTGTGTATGTGTGGAGAAGAGAGAATGGGAAATGTAGGAT
>NC_051404.1:2224571-2224818 GCF_015228065.2 Penaeus monodon | reverse complement strand
CGGGGTCTTTATTAGCAATGACGAACCACAGCGGGCAGCCAAAAACACGCTTTACTGACAGCGCGAGAGAAGGAAATATTCCAAATGAAGACAAAATGTGATGACGGAAATAAAATTATGGACAGTAAAGTTATAAGCATTTCTCTATAGACTGACTAAGGTTTACCTTCTCCACTTATAGTTGATTTGCAGTTGTGCAGTCTCTAGAAGGAGGATTATGTATCATTATGCACATGTATCATGTACA
>NC_051404.1:2223979-2224386 GCF_015228065.2 Penaeus monodon | reverse complement strand
CGGAGGGGGGGGAGAGTTAACGGTGTGCGTTTACACTTGGCAGCGCTTATTCAAACATGCAAACACGCTTTAAACTGAACGACAGAAAATCAAACGCAGCAGCAGCAGCTGATTTGGATGTAAAGTTAAATCCTTGATCTACAAAAGCTGATTTTCAACTAATTAACTGAAGATAAGAGCGTGAGCCATTAAGAGATATATATTTTTTATTTCTATTTAGGCACATAGATAGAGAAACGGGTAAATAGAGATACGAACAGATATATAGTTAGACAGAGGGATGGGCGGATAGAAAATACACACATACGTACTTAGTACAAATTTTCTTTTTTCCTCATACATACATCACAAAAAAAAAACATACACAGATCTTTTGTGTTCTCCCCAACTACTAAGCTCCCCAACTA
>NC_051404.1:2223672-2223824 GCF_015228065.2 Penaeus monodon | reverse complement strand
GTATGTGTAAGTATGATTGCATGCATGCACTATTCATATCTGTATCACACACACACACAGGAAGAGGAAAATTCGACTTCAGTTTAACAGAAACACATCCAGGTTCCTTTATTGTGAATGGCGGGAAAAGAGCGAATGGGAAATATGGAATC
>NC_051404.1:2222880-2223432 GCF_015228065.2 Penaeus monodon | reverse complement strand
CTTCCTTTGATAGCCTATAAATCAGATCTGCACATTCGTAATGAGTTTATGAATCATGTGGTTCTCAAAGGCGACAGCCCTAAATGAAATATACTCAGGCAAGAATCATCTGTAAAACTGATCAAACATGAACGCGAAATGAAACTGATAGATAAATGTGGTTTTCGTGAAAGAGACAGACGCATATAAAAATAATTGTGAATATATTGCTTTAGAATAGGAATGTAATTAGAGATAACATGCTAAAATCCTGCAAGTGTACCAATAAGATAAAGCTTACCCGTCTAATTCCCCCTTATAACACGGCACGCCAATCTACATCCTAATACAATTTCACAAACTTTAGACATGACAACGGAATTATCATGAACTACTCTGACCAGCCAAGGACATCCACAAGAAGTACGCAACAGAGTAATATGGTTTGCCTTACCGCTGAACTTGAAATCGAAGTTTGAGATCGAGGCTTGAGATCACCCAAGCCGGATTTCCCCTTTGGATATGACTCTCCTTCTGGCGGCGAATCGACGTCTTGCAGATTATGGTGCTTCT
>NC_051404.1:2221873-2222117 GCF_015228065.2 Penaeus monodon | reverse complement strand
ACGCGACCACACACAGTTGCTCTCCCAGGTAAGCTCTGAGAGGAAAATCAATGTTGGTTTTAAGGCGAAATGAGGGGGAGCTTGACACTTGGGTTATGAATGAGCCTTTGTGATGAAAGCCGTCTTTATAAACAGAGGATGCCATTGAAGAGCTTCCGACAGTGTGTTAATAGCCTCTTAATGCTATTTTTTGTTTGGTCTCCGTATGGTACGGTTTTTAATTTCGTTATTTTCCGTTGATAAG
>NC_051404.1:2221278-2221464 GCF_015228065.2 Penaeus monodon | reverse complement strand
AAACTGGAACTCCTTTTAGTCTAATTTGCAGTGATCGTTGAGTGCACAGCAACACATCTTGGATTCATCGTTAAAGCTTAGTGATGCGTAATTTTAAAAAATACGTGAAACATTAATCAAATCATGAAAAGGAGATGAAGTTAAAAGGACCGCTATTAAGATGATGCTTAGAATATTAAGATTAGT
>NC_051404.1:2221148-2221232 GCF_015228065.2 Penaeus monodon | reverse complement strand
AAAGCATAATAATAAAAAAAAAAGACTACTACATTCAGCTCCCCAGAGAAAGAAAAAGGATCAACGCAACTTAACTTCTGTCAG
>NC_051404.1:2220112-2220179 GCF_015228065.2 Penaeus monodon | reverse complement strand
AGCTACAGAGAAAAAAAAATTGAAGTAACTCGGTAAAGCCAATTTTTATACCACCAGTATTTCAACG
>NC_051404.1:2218779-2219169 GCF_015228065.2 Penaeus monodon | reverse complement strand
GTAATGCAACCTGATCTCTTTACCTGATATATGCCAGCGTCTCTATGGCCCATATGCCATTATCGATCAGTATTTGGGGCTTCCATCGAGTCTTCATTATTCACGATTGAATGTCACTTAAAGAGGAGCGGCTCTAAGATACACACACGCACGCACACGACCGGGAGGCTGCTCGGAGAGAGACGCTGACGGAGGCCACGTCGCTGGGGGATCACTGTGCTTCGCTCTGTTATTGAAAGGGATTTTATTGGCTGTCGTCGTGGTTGTGGTGAGGTTTTGTTGATTGAGGATTATGATTGTTATTTTTTTTTACTGATTTTTTTGGGTGTTGTTGTGTTTACTATTAGATGATGTTGTCGTCTTTGTTATCATTATTTTCTCTTATTGGCA
>NC_051404.1:2218471-2218745 GCF_015228065.2 Penaeus monodon | reverse complement strand
AATATCAATCGTATAAATGTTATTATCGTTTGAACTATTGTTATACAGATATAATTTACGTTCATATTCCCTCCGTTTTTTTAGTATTATTTTTTTCTAAGACGCCTTTCACCTGTTTGAAGGATAGAAATGGCAGAAACAAGTAGCTAAGCGGTGATTGGCTGGATCCGCAATCAGTAAAAATTCTCGAGCAGTCACGTTCCATCTGTAAGTCATTTAGGCGTTTCGATGAAATGACTTTGCAGACTGGAATACGAATTACAGTGGTCCATTT
>NC_051404.1:2217827-2218229 GCF_015228065.2 Penaeus monodon | reverse complement strand
AGGAAGAGAGTCGACCTCGCTTGCAAAACCGTGACCCAAAGGTGCAAAACGTCCACCTGTTGATACAAGTTAAATTGCCTTTGCAATTGAACAGAACTTACACAGGAACCATAGTTAAAAATTTGAAGTTAGTTAAACACCATTTCCCTGTGCGGCGAGATGTAATTATTAATACGTCAGCGGAGAATAGATTAAAGAGAGAGAAATTCACGTGGCATTGTGAACGGCGCTGTTGCATTTGGTTCCATACCCTCCTTCGTCTTGCATTTTATTCCTTTTTCTTGCAATACGGAGTGACGCACAAAGCTCACTTGTACCTCTGAGGAAGAGGAAAACGCAGGCCTACAGGCTGGCTACAGAATAAAACTGTGTCATGAGGTTAGTTTTGATGGCATCGACGGC
>NC_051404.1:2217489-2217584 GCF_015228065.2 Penaeus monodon | reverse complement strand
GCAGATATTGTAATATACAGTATTACTTAGCGAAATATCACATCTCGTGCCAGCTATACTGAAACCTCATGCCAAGGAATTGAAACTGATATATG
>NC_051404.1:2217295-2217362 GCF_015228065.2 Penaeus monodon | reverse complement strand
AAAGAAAATAGCAGTCCATTTTGATGGAAAATCTAATTTAAAGCATTACCTGCAAATAGACGGCCAA
>NC_051404.1:2216975-2217273 GCF_015228065.2 Penaeus monodon | reverse complement strand
CACAGAAGTAACAAATTTCTACATTGACTATTTAAGATTTTAAGCGTTGAATTCTAGTGCCGTGTTTATTCATCTTCTGTAAATATTTACGGTGAAGCAAACACCTTATGATTTAACATTAAACGAAGGCGGTCTTTCGAAAAATAAGGATCTGTCAGAAAATATTACAGAAGGAGCAAACGTCTGGTTCACTTGCCATAACTTTTGTTTTTGTTTGTTTTCCTTAAGATGTAAACATGCTAACGAGAGTGCTCCTGTGCAAACATTCAGAGAGTGAATGGAAAGGGGGAAAGAGGGG
>NC_051404.1:2215967-2216093 GCF_015228065.2 Penaeus monodon | reverse complement strand
CGTTTGCGTCTTTATTCGACACGATAAAGCAAAGGGAATAATTTGGTTAATCCATTAATAATTAGGCTGCGCAAACGCCTCCATCACAATCAACATCCGACCGAAATAATTATTCTGATTAGAAGA
>NC_051404.1:2212132-2212315 GCF_015228065.2 Penaeus monodon | reverse complement strand
TCGTCGCCCCAGCCATGCGCTCACCCTCCCTCCCTTCCTCCTGCAGACGACGACGCCGACGGCCTCAGCTTCCACGTGCAGCGATACCGTCCTGAGGAGCTGGAGAAACTGGCCAAGACCACCAAGTTCTCCAAGAAGGAAATCCAACTCATCTACAGAGGATTCAAACAGGTGAGGAACTTA
>NC_051404.1:2211759-2211996 GCF_015228065.2 Penaeus monodon | reverse complement strand
TTTCATTGTGACTGTTAGGCATTGGCAGACAGACCCACGATGGAAATGGGTTATTCAGTATTTATTTATTATTCCCTTTTTCTAAATAATTTGTTCTGCTTGATGATGTGCTCGACTTTCTAAAACGGAAACTTTCTGTGCGTGAATACTCCGTCTAGCTATTTAGACGAACTCATTTTTTCTAAGCATTGCGAATAACGATTTCTAAAAACAGTTCTAGGTAATCTGTACATGGAG
>NC_051404.1:2211275-2211495 GCF_015228065.2 Penaeus monodon | reverse complement strand
ATTTGATCTTTTCCTGGCTTTCTTTTGCATATATTTAAGGGTTCTCTTAGATTTTTTTTAAAACCAGAAATCAGCTATAATCGGTAATCGTCTATATTCGCTTTTTTGGTTTTATACTTTCTCTAATAATCTTTCCGTAATTATTGTTTTTTTCGATGTCCCTCACGGGTTATGAATTTAGTTCTTTAAAGACAAAACTAAGGTATCCTTTTTTTCTCTT
>NC_051404.1:2211022-2211247 GCF_015228065.2 Penaeus monodon | reverse complement strand
TTCAGCCAGAAACTCGAAACTCTCGCACGGATTATTCCAGTAACTTATTAATCTTCCTATTCAACACGACGCTCGACGATAAACGCCATCTATCTTCAGAAGCGAGTATCGATCTCGTATTTCCGTATCCTGAATTTTTTCAAAGGCGAAACCGGCAGGGCATAATACATACACGAAGGAACCTAACACCTCCATTCGCGTCCGAGATGAAAAAAAAACATAATT
>NC_051404.1:2206534-2206719 GCF_015228065.2 Penaeus monodon | reverse complement strand
AAATGAACGTTAAAACTTGCATTACTGAAATGAATCTATCTCTAAAAACGCTTCAAGTCAAAAGAATGAAGCTGAATGTTTTCAGAGAGAGAATCGAATGTCATTTTACTGAACAGGTCAGTCAATCAGCGAGCTATGATGCCGACTCAGGTGAGCTGAATTATAAAAAGAAAAAAAGGAAAATT
>NC_051404.1:2205319-2205623 GCF_015228065.2 Penaeus monodon | reverse complement strand
GAGCCCCGGCCGGCCAGCACTTCCCACCGCCGAGGCAACGAATCCCTGACAACACCCGCGCCACGCCGAACAAAATATCGTCACCAATAAATCTCCATATACACACTGAAATGTGGCGTGCGTTCCCCGTAGAGTTTCCCCCTCTCAATCCTTCCCGCAGTTCCCTGGGCGATACAATGATTTCCATAACTAAGCACGAGTAGCAGCTGCGGGAGGAACATTAGGCTAATGACTCGCGTATTCCGTCTCTAGCACCTGTCTGCGTGATAGATCTCCGCGCTAAACTATTCATCTTGTTTCCGCT
>NC_051404.1:2204894-2204991 GCF_015228065.2 Penaeus monodon | reverse complement strand
ATATATCATACGTTAACTATCCATTTCTAAAAGTAAATTGAAAGACAGATTGACCGAAAGAGACAGATAGATGGATAGATAGACAGAAACAGAGAAC
>NC_051404.1:2204199-2204801 GCF_015228065.2 Penaeus monodon | reverse complement strand
GCAAGAGCGAGAAACACATTAACGAAATATCGAGTCAAAGAGACAGATAAACAGACACAAAACAGACACATTCGTCGCAGGAGAGACACCTTGCCAATCCTTAGTGTCAAGAGAAACGTGCAAATTGCCAGAAGTGACACCTTAAGATCCAGAATTCGGGTGTCAGTCCGAAAATAATATACTTCATATCTTTTTTTTTTCTTAGCATATTACATAGATTCAACAACTTCATTCCATTTTCAAAACAAACCAACGCATCCCAAACTCCTTCCTCTAAAACAACCTCATTAAAACACAACACCTCAATCCCTCAGCGAAGTGAAGTAACCCCGTGACTTAGAGGCATAATCCCTTTATTTGTCGTACGGGTCTGATTGACTTAGAGACATAATCTCTTTATTTGCAGGAGTGTCGTATGGGTCTGATTGACTTAGAGGCATAATCCCCTTATTTGCAGGAGTGTCCTACGGGTCTGATTGACGAGGAAGGTTTCAAGGAAATTTTCTCCCAGTTCTTCCCACTCGGAGGTGAGTCGGTGCTAGAGGCCAGGCCGGCGGCGCCCCAGCAGACGCCGCTTTTGCATTCCTGACCTTCTGTGATTG
>NC_051404.1:2202741-2203570 GCF_015228065.2 Penaeus monodon | reverse complement strand
ACAGCCAAAGCCCCGCGCACACTAACGCCCCTTCCACACCACGCAGACGCCACGCACTACGCCCACTACGTGTTCAACACCTTCACCCGCAACCACCTCGGCCAAATTAGCTTCGAGGTGAGTCTTTATCAATTTCTACGTCGCGGGGGGAAAAGTGAGGATCATTTTTGAAAAGGTTAAATGTAAAGGGGAAAGAAAACAACAACGAAGAAATGGTCTCGCGGGTTAAGTCTAGAAAACTTATCTTCAATTTTTTTTTTTTTCGTCGAAGCAATGAAGTTAGATGGGCGAGTTCATTAACTATATCGTGAGGCGAATCTTGTTGGATTTATAGTAATGAGGGAAATGTCTTTCAAGCTGTACTGAGAAATACAGTTAGATCCTGCCAACTGCTTTAGAAAAGAAATGAAATGTTATACATGTGATGTTGTAAGACCAAACACACAGATATACTCGTAGACATGCACTCAAAGTCACATGCACACAAGCAAGCAAGCACACGCACATGTATCGACCTTTTACCTTTGCTTTTAAAATCTACCTCGGGGTTATTTTGACATTTCAAAATTTTATTCTCACGCAACTCACCTGAAGAATTATAGGAATTAAGATAATTGAATCACGATCTCATTCCAAAGCTCGATACACAATGCAGCTCAAGACCAACTTTATTAAGATAATATGGAAGACGAGTAATCTTGTGGCAGACTAATTTATATTGCAATAAACTGAAAGGGTGGAATTTATTTCATATTTTACCATTTTTCATGAACGACATTACGCTCTGTGCTGATCAGAATAGACAGAATAGGATAAAGAGAGAAATGGG
>NC_051404.1:2202501-2202583 GCF_015228065.2 Penaeus monodon | reverse complement strand
ATGAACCAGTCAGCCAGACAAACAAACAAGGTGTATAAGGAAGAGAGTTGGGGGGGGAGGCAAGGAGAGGAAAAGCATAAGG
>NC_051404.1:2202366-2202471 GCF_015228065.2 Penaeus monodon | reverse complement strand
CGTTTTAGATTAACCCCTTCTTCAAAGTCCAAGCTGCAGGCCACTAGTAGTCAGTTTAAGTATCCTTTTTTCTGTTCATTACAATGACGCTTTTTTTTTCTCTTT
>NC_051404.1:2202188-2202308 GCF_015228065.2 Penaeus monodon | reverse complement strand
TTAAACTCCTATCTACCTTTCTCGGTTCCCTTCCTTCTCCCTCTTTATTCTCATCCCTCCTTTCGCTACCATTTCCCATGCACCCCCCACTCTTCCCTTCCCCCCACACATTGCAAATAC
>NC_051404.1:2201858-2202128 GCF_015228065.2 Penaeus monodon | reverse complement strand
CACGCATTGCAAACCCCCCCAACCTCCACCCTTGCAAAAAAAAGGACTTCCTGGCATCCCTCTCCACGGTGTCCCGAGGCACAACGCAGGAGAAGCTTCAGTGGATCTTCGGCCTCTACGACGTGAACAACGACGGCCTCATCACCAAGGCGGAGATGGTGGACGTCGTCAGCGCCATCTACGAGATGATGGGCCGCTCCACCGAGCCGCAGGTGGAGGAATCGTCCGCCAAGGAGCATGTGGAGAAGATCTTTCATGTAGGTATATGGA
>NC_051404.1:2201560-2201702 GCF_015228065.2 Penaeus monodon | reverse complement strand
GAGAGAAATGAAGGGTAAGGGTATATAGAGAAATTTAAAATGAAGGGAGAGGGGGAGAGAGGGAAGGGAAGAAGAGAAAGTGGGTTAAGAGGAAAATGAACAGAAGAAAGATGACGTGGAAAAGATCTTCCATATCTGTATG
>NC_051404.1:2200881-2201208 GCF_015228065.2 Penaeus monodon | reverse complement strand
CCTCGTCCCTTCCAGCTGATCGACGCCAACCAAGACGGTGCCATCACCATAGAAGAGCTGGCACAGTGGGTGTCGCGCGATGACACCATAATTCAGAGCCTCAGTATGATGGACACTGTACTCTACACCCGCAGAGACGCCGCCTCCTCTCCGCCCACACGCCCGTCTCAGAGCCAGCCATGAAATCGTCTGGTCCTCGCGTCTAAAACCGGGCGCCAATGTTCGAATGTGTTTTTGATATTTTTACTATGACTGCGATTTAGGGAATAAAAGAGCTGTATATTGCATTTCAAAACAGTTTGTTTATCATCTATACAACTATGTACG
>NC_051404.1:2200571-2200688 GCF_015228065.2 Penaeus monodon | reverse complement strand
TTTTGTTGAAAATCACCTTTTTCTTGTCTCTTCATATTTTGAAGATTAAGCTTAAGAGAAAAAGAAAACGCTCTTGACTCAGAAGTTATCTTCTAAGAAAGCTTGAACGATAACAAA
>NC_051404.1:2200248-2200531 GCF_015228065.2 Penaeus monodon | reverse complement strand
ATCTATCGTGTTTTTAAAACTGCCTTTGAGAGCTAGATTGACTGTAGAAAAGGATTACCATTTCACTGGTATTTGCAGGTTTAACAAATACATTAACTTGAATTGAACTTATATAGGTTTTATCAAATGCATTGATATCAATCATTCCGGGATTCATTCCATGTTTCCCCAGATAATCAATCGTTTACTTTTGTAAGCTGACTAAATGTCTCTATTTTTTTTCTATGGAACAAAGTCCGAAATTTGTTGTTCTTGTATATGGAAATAGCTTTAATCTTTTTTA
>NC_051404.1:2199852-2200162 GCF_015228065.2 Penaeus monodon | reverse complement strand
AAGCGTATTACAATAATACTTTCAGGGATAATATTAATATGGTAATATTTTTAGGCTAGTTCCCCCTTAGCCTTTGATTATAAATGAATTTTCGATGTTTCATTAAATGTGTTTTTTCATCCTTTTTCCAGAATGTGATTATTAAATATTTTTTCAATCTATTGAGCCTTAATATATAAACGAGATATTGTCTAGATATTTAAACCAGGATCAATGTGTTTATATTACCGGTTTACGGTCATTAGTGATTTAAGGCGATTATGTGTCATGTGAATGTTTGTCTGCATAATGAATGAATTGGTTTTATTTT
>NC_051404.1:2198461-2199711 GCF_015228065.2 Penaeus monodon | reverse complement strand
GATTACGAATCCAAACTATGATGCTTTTCCCTGAATAAAGGAAGTGAGACAGATGGTTTTGAAGATTACTGAAAGCAAAGTTTTTTTCCAGATATATCTTTACTGAGAAATTTCCTTGATATATCTTCAAAATACTTTCTAAATTATATCATATTCAAAACGGATGCGTAAGAGTTTAAAAAAAAATAACCTTAAAGGCAAAAACATTCTACAGAGTAGAAGAGATAATGATGTTAAAATCGATAACTGATAACGCAAAAGACTATACTATGACACGAGATTCTTATTCAGCCTCAGAACCTTTGCAAGTATACGATTTCAAGCACTTGAAAGAAGCATTGCCACGCCATCAGTGATCACAGTGGTGCTTGCAACGGGACGGTGATCCCTATCTTTGTACACCTATTGACTGATCCCAGGGAACACAGCAGAATAAAAGAGATAATGATCTAAAAAAAAAAAGTGTATTTCGCGATATGTGTCTTGGTGAGTCTTCATTGCTTTTCGTTTCTTCTTTCATAATATATATTCCAGTAGAGGATGGAAGCAACATGGAAGTATACTCTCTAAGGTAGAATGATTGTTTGACGTAGGATGACTCATAATTTTGTGTATTTTCTGCTTGATATTCATGTGTTGTTACATTTTATCCCGGTAAATCAACCTTCTTAGTGTATTTTCTTTAAATGGATAGATGTAGGTGATGAAATACTATTTACTAATATGGGAAAAATCATATAGATATTGTTATTTTAGGTTTGAAAATTGAATATCAGTTTTCAGTAGAGTCTTAGACAAAAGTATACGGGCATCGTGCATTTAAACTGTAACAGGGTTTTATTTTCTGCCAACGGTAATTCATAAGCAAGGAAAATTGTTGAAACATTTTTTTGTACAAAAGTTTTAAATACATATGAAGTAACGAACATGTATTTCCCTCTCCTTTTAAAATGTGAATGGCCACAAATCATTATTTTATATCCAAACATCTGCAAAACAAGTCAGTGTACAAGAGACATATCAGGAAAGCACGAAGGCCTTTTAATGGTGGATAGATTCATTTCTTGATTTTTAGATAAGAACTTGGCTTAAAATTCGTAGAAAAATGGTGAGGTCCATTCAGAACTACACAACGTGTATCTACATTTAAAGATAGTTACCTCGGGATTATTGAAAATGCCCTCATAATCATAAAATCTTATCAATCTTATTTGGACCTGAAAAAAATTAATTAAAACACTCATAGCAAA
>NC_051404.1:2197241-2197764 GCF_015228065.2 Penaeus monodon | reverse complement strand
AAAGCAAAGATATTTTAGCTTGTTAACAAGTGCCATCTAGTGAGTACATTTGCAGTAAACTCGACGTTACGTAACCCTTTTAATTTTATCAATATTTGTTTTAATACTTTAATAATGAAGTTGAATAAAACGTGAATTTGTATATTTTTAAATAAAAACAATAACGTTAGGGTAATTTCCATCAATGGAAGCTTGAATATAAAACAAATAAATATTAGAACACTACTACTCAACCTGGATTTAGCGATGTAAACAAAGAATTTGAATTGACAGACCGCGAAGCCTTTTTTTTCTTTCTTCCTTCACATTTCCGTAAGTATTATTCCTCTTGTTTATATTTTGGAGGATGAAGTGGGTTATATACAAAAAACAGTAGTTATTTGACTTACCTTTGGTTGCCCGGGGAGACAAAATGGAGGTTTTGGTAAGGAATGAAGCGCTGAAAGACGGACGATCTCGAAGGTTTGTGAAATACCTTATATTTCAGTATATCAGCATATATTTTTTTTCAATGAATTTGTTA
>NC_051404.1:2196902-2197185 GCF_015228065.2 Penaeus monodon | reverse complement strand
GATGTTAATAACTTAGTGAGGAATAAGATGTTAATAAGTTAATAAGAAGATGGTCAGATCCCTTCTTGCATATAACACGGGAAGGTAAATATTCAGAAAACCAAATAGCATACACCAAATTCGTCTCTGTGATCGGTTAATATACCTTTTAAGTTTCCCATAGCCATTTATTTCAAGGGAAATGATATATGGAAACAGTAGAGCGACTGAAACTAAAAAACTTATTGTCTATGTACTTCTATTGCAGATGAAACATTAGATAAATAATAATACTAAAGATGCT
>NC_051404.1:2196310-2196416 GCF_015228065.2 Penaeus monodon | reverse complement strand
GTGCAAGGTGGGATATCTGTTTGAATCTAAATGATTACGGAATAATTCTAATGTGCATAATCTACCTCCTGCTCCTCCACCCTGGGAATTTACTACCCTAGCCTGG
>NC_051404.1:2195134-2196039 GCF_015228065.2 Penaeus monodon | reverse complement strand
GAATACATGGGTTGTAGAGAGGAAGTAAGAGGAAGCCACCAATACCAGTATCATTGTGATTGGTCATCAAAGGTCACTGTAATGCTGTGAATGGTATAGGTTTGCTAAAATTCACCCTTGAATTTGGATCTTCTTTCTCCATGGCATTTTTGTAGCACTGCATTTCCTGTTTGCTAAACAAACTAGTAAAAGGTGTACATTGCTAGTACAAATCTAGTGAAATACCAAGGAATTCATACATCAGATTAATGTCTAGAAAACACATATGCCACTGGTTTAATGCCAAATGGCATGACCTCTGCAACATATTTTCACTTTTTACATGCTTGCTTGAGGCTTTGACTCTGCAGGTTTATGCATCAGCCTCTTCCATTTACCAAATTCGCCAGTAGTTTCTTTGAATGAATCATAATAATCCATTGGAACTAGTTTCACTAGTATCAAAAACACAGAAAGCAATGCTATGGTTTCTGCCTTTCATATAGAGGTGTATGAATTATTTGGATTCATAAAGCATGGAGTCCATAGCAAGACTTGATGCTTAAATTTGCTTGTGATAATGGAACATTGTCAAATGATTGCCCCAGCCATATAAATGAAACTATACTATAGTGACTGTGTTATATCTGATAGCTAGGGAGGGTATAATTTGAGGTAACCTATTTAATTTATACTCATTTTTATTCAGCTGAGAAGCAAGTTCCTCCTTAGGTTTGTTTTCCTTCTGTCTAAAGGTGGATGAGGTCATTAAAGTTCTAGCAGAATGTATTAACCCATATATTTATTGCTTGGATAATAGACTTTGCAATTAGAATAGCCTATTCTCAGTATATTTAATTCCTAAAAAGTCCTTATCATTTCTGTAAAGTAGTTGAATAGGCTAGACAGTTTAGTTGGCAATTTGT
>NC_051404.1:2194901-2195076 GCF_015228065.2 Penaeus monodon | reverse complement strand
GAAATTTCCAGATATTTCTTTCATCTGGTATTATCCTTATAAATTGAGGTTTGAACTAAGGCACTGTTGTGTCTCAGTAGTAATATATTTCCAAGGATGTGTATCAGATTAAAATTTTTGTTTACTAATATGATCGAAAGTTAGAATTAACCCATTGATGTTAAGATGACGTGTG
>NC_051404.1:2194185-2194492 GCF_015228065.2 Penaeus monodon | reverse complement strand
ATACATTTAATTTGGGTGACATGATCCAGCTTTAATAGTCATCCCCCCTCCCCCCCAATGACAGACTATGGGCAGGCCAAAGAAAGAAGTTGGGCAATTTGGTTACATGAAACGGATCTACAATGGGCTCGCTGAAGAGGTAGCAGCATTGCAGAAACGGCTGAAGGAGCTCGACAAAAAAGAGAGATACTTGCGAGCAGAGGCCCTAAAACACCAAGTCCAACTAACTGCAGATTCAGAAATTAAATGGTTTGTTTGTTTTGTTTACTGTGGCAAACAGATTTTTCTTTATTGTTCAGTAAATATC
>NC_051404.1:2194025-2194153 GCF_015228065.2 Penaeus monodon | reverse complement strand
CCTCCCTTTATTTTGAATTGGTGTTTTGTTTCTTTGTTTTTCTGAAAGAATATTAATGAGGTAATTTTACATTCACCTTTTATTCATCATGAAAGGAAATACTCCATGACAATAATTATATATATATA
>NC_051404.1:2193026-2193949 GCF_015228065.2 Penaeus monodon | reverse complement strand
CCACTGTGTATAGCATTCACATACTAAATTGCAACTTCTCTGCATTTGCAGTATTCTGAAATCCAAAGGAGACTCTATCCACCTGAAGGATGAACACACAGATAGTGTGAAGAAACAGCTGGCAGGTCAAAGGACTGTTTCAGCCAACCACGTGATGTCAGCCAGTGTGGAGGTGGAGGCTGTGGAAGGAATGGACGAAGTGGAGGAGCAGCAGCAGCAGAAGAGTAGATCTCCTGCTGAAATAGGGCTAGTGAAACGCTGGAAAGTTGAGGGGAAGATTGGCGAATGTTTTTACAGCATACATTTTTTGGCCATCTGTGATGTAAGTTCTTGACGTCTCTTGAAAATTTAAGCTGTAAGCTGAGAAAATACATTTTTTTTGCAATGCATTTATCACTGCCTGTGGATCTTTTTTAATGATTCTTTATTCCACAGATGGAGAATCCACTTGGGACAATCATGGAAATAGAAAAACTAAATGCAACAGAAGGAAATCCCGTAGTCCAAAAAATTGTTAATTATAAGCAAGATGGTCCATTTAAAGTGCAGCAGCTGACTAATCTTTTGTTTGGGTTGCAGGTATGTATCTCAGTCATGGCTCTTTTTCCCATTGTATGCTCTTTTTTTCACTCACTCTATCTTTCTTTTCTTCTCTTGCCCCTCTCTGTGTTTATCTGTAAGTGGTTTGAATGGAAGACTGAGCTGTTATAATTGTTGGTGATGTTTTGAACAGGGAGACTGTGATACTAAAAGTAAATGGAAGCACAAAAAAAAAAAGAGACAAGTTTTAGCTATAGCAGAGATTAGTTGATGCTCTGACTTCAATACTTTGTTCTTCCCTATTTTGTACAGGTACTATCAGATAGAGTATGGTGTATATCTTATTCTACAGATCGTCAGAGTGCAAGCCACTGTTGAGGCCG
>NC_051404.1:2191360-2192933 GCF_015228065.2 Penaeus monodon | reverse complement strand
CAGATAATTTTCAGAATGCATATATTTAATCTTATGTAAGAAGGACATATGAAATGTTTCATTGTTATTTATTGTAAATTCCATGGGTAAAGTCATTTCACAAGTAGAAAAATTATACAGATTAAACTTGCAAAAGACAAAAACAAATTTATGTGCAAAGGCAAAGTTAAAAACAGAAAAAGAAATTCTGTTTATGTAGATTTCATGCAAATATCCTGATCTATAGAATTAAGTTTACTAGTAAGGAACTGAATAATTCTATTTTGCACAATATTTTAAAGTCAGCTGTGACTGAACAGTTACATAGGTAGCATGTAGGAGTGCCACTATTAACACGTGATGTGTAGGAAAGTTTTTCACATTTTTAGCACATGCACTTTTTGTGTGACACCAGTATATCCTCATGATCTATTTGAAATAGATTACTACTTCAAACAAGAATTTTTAAATGAAAGGATGTAATTGCATTTGCAATAGTTGATGGGATCTTCAAATTTACTAATTATGTGGATTGAAGATAGATGAGTTGGATGAGTGTCAGATATATTTAAGATACTTATGGTAATTGATATTTACATTTTGAACAGAAACAATGCATAGGGATTTCTTCTTCTTTTTTCCTTCATTTTTTCGTTTAGATGACTAAATGTCTGAGTCTGTCAACCTGTGGCTGAGGAGTATGGCATGTGTATTCAAGGGATTAAAAGTGTCAGGCTGTAATAATCACTTTACTCCATGTCTGATACTCAACACTTGTATACTTGCAAGCTGGAAAAATGAGTGTGATTGGTCCAGCTTATATAGGCTGAGCTCTACTGAACGCATTTGCTTCAAGAGAGACGGATGTGCATGTTAATGGTGAATTTATTACATCATGGCACCGATAATTACAGATGCTGTATGAAGCGAGAGCTGAAGCCATTGAACAACTAAAGGACATTCCAAATTTAGAAATCCAGCATATAGTTGAACCTGTGACCATAGAATTTGAACCTCAGGAAGGGTATCTCATAAAAATAGTTTGGGAAATTGGTTTCGATGACAAGAACATGAGAGTTCGGAACATTATTGCAGTTGTCTGTGATGATGAAGGTAAGTGAGGTGTTGAAATAGATTGCAGGAACTGAATTAGAGCTTGATCTAGTTGGTAATAGAGCTGGTAATACATATACATATCTAGTTGGTAATAATAAAAGTAAAACCAGGAAACTGCTTCAGCACTAGAAATGGTTGGAATAAAAATCAGTGATATTTAGAACATTAATATTGTAATATTATAATAGATTATGTGACAACAGTGGTAATATTTCTGGTAAGAGTAAGAGTAAAATGCTAGATTTACTTCAACTATTTATTTTTCTTTTTCCTTTTTAACAGTAACGGCAAGATTCAGCAGAAGTACGGGATTCCCTTACCTCAGTGGGAAAGAAATTTTAACAACACCCAGTGGGGTTATGGAGTTCGTTGAATCGTACATGGACCATTAATTGTGGATTTTAATTTTTTATACCATTAGTACAGATTTGTATATATTTTTTCTTCATATTTTTAAAGGTGAAGCTTTGTGGAAGTT
>NC_051404.1:2190384-2190967 GCF_015228065.2 Penaeus monodon | reverse complement strand
GATTTGAATCCTGGATTTCTTCTCCATATCTGAGAGGAGAGGAATATATACAAGAGGGTAAGGGAGAAGCAGTCTGTACAAGAAGGGCTTGCCACACCAAAACAGGGGCAGGTTAGGTTAGGTTCAGGAGCAGTCTATAATTTATGGCTGGCATATGGTAACAGTCAAGGAATGTGTGAAGTCAAAAAAAAATTTCAGATTGAAATTGGGTCTTCGTTTATCAGGATGGACTCCACCGGTTTGCATTTGTGTATGCCAGAAGAGCTAAAGAGAGTATAGGCTGCTGACTAGTTCCCCCTTATTCCCCATTCTGATGGAAGACGAGGGTGTTTTTGATCTGTCCCCTAGGCATGGCTTACTAGTGTTGAGAGACACACTTGTATCACTGTAGGAACAGGGACTGGTGTATATGGGTCTTCTTTAGAAGCAAAGAGAGAACTAGTGCATATTAGGTTATTTCAGAGAGTATGAACATGGCAAAAGATGAGTCTATTGAGAGAATGAAGGTTGCTTGTTGTGTCTACAGGCATTTCTTCTTGAACCTTGGTGTTGTGGATTTCCCTGCCTCTTAAGCAGTGCAGTA
>NC_051404.1:2189905-2190263 GCF_015228065.2 Penaeus monodon | reverse complement strand
GGAGTACAGCTTATTTCATAAGGATCTTATATCAAGTTTATCATCTCAATCAGAACTTCAATTAGATGGAATTTTATAATTTATGTAGTGATGAATGAGAAAAAAAAGATTTTTACTTAAGATAATTTGTTTGTTTTTTACTCCTTTTTATTATATGATTATATTAATTAACAGTATCACAATAAAAAAAAATGAAAAAGTCTTTTCCATAGGAACAAAATATCTGACCATCAGTTAAAGCCAATACATAATGTAGTTACCTACAGCATGTATAACCTCCTATAATAGTTTGCAAGCACAAATTGTGTAAATCTTTTGCTAGGGATGATTATTATGGTCTGCACATCCAAAAGTGATT
>NC_051404.1:2185457-2185648 GCF_015228065.2 Penaeus monodon | reverse complement strand
TAATAAAAATAGAAACTAAGAATAAAAATCACAGTGAATAAAAGCAATGAGGCAGGCTTTAGCTATGCAATTGCCAACTATGATTTACATCTAGACCATTGGTTCCTGAAGTGGACTGCCATCCCCAGGGACCGGTGGAAAAATATGGGGGTGCCTGGATCTAAACAGAGTGAGGCTGTTAAAGTACTTTT
>NC_051404.1:2183941-2184038 GCF_015228065.2 Penaeus monodon | reverse complement strand
AGTTTGAGAAGTGAGGAGCTTCATATGAAGGGGAGAAGAGGAGTCTAAGTGGTAGAGGAAGCGATAGGCGGAGGAGAGGGTATTGTAAAAGGAGTTT
>NC_051404.1:2181722-2182822 GCF_015228065.2 Penaeus monodon | reverse complement strand
CCCTCTGATCTCTTGCATCAAATCATAAAAGAAATTATATTTTTTCACTCCCCTTCCCATTTTAAACATTCCAAGTAGTTGCTGGACATGAATGTAACAGCACAAGAGTCTTTCTAAAACATCTTTTTATGGATTTCCTTGCGTATGGAGAAGGTGATTTGAAAACAGTTTATTGTGATGAAGTTTTTGCTGTCAGAATATGTAATGCTACAATACTCAGAAAACAACCCAAATATTACTATCAAAAACACAAGTAGAGTAAATTGAATAAGGCATTGAACTTAAATGTGACTGGCCTTGGACGGCCCTTCAACAGTGTTGGTTATAGATCTGAAAACTAATGTTGTGCCATACACCCGTTGTCAGGGATAGCCTAATCAAATGCACCTGGTGGAATGAAAAGTCAAAACCAAAGTAGAGGGCTCTGATAAAATGCTTTTCAAACAAACAAACAAAAAAATTAGTGTTTGCCTTTCAAACATATTCACTAACTTTCCCAACACCAACACGTGATTTTTTTTTATGGTCACAGAATTGTAATGGGGTGTCTAACACATTGCATCACATGAACTGACTGATGATATAATACTATCAGTCATGCATACAATGTTCTAGTGCATATTTAACCGTTCCACAAGAACTATGTGCTGTTTCCTATAAATAAAGCCAAGGAACACAACTCTAAAATATCTCCCCTCATATGATTAAACACCCTTCATTTAAATACCTAAGCACTTAATCTTGAGCTCTCCAGTGCTTATTATCTTCAACCATTATGCTATCAAAGAAAGTATTTTAAAAGGAAGTTCATTTTCTTTTTAAAATCCTGTGTTTTTTCAAACTTTACAGTAGAAAAGAAAAAAATAATAATAAAAGCCACCAATGTCAATAATCTTTATTTTAATTTTACATTTTACAAGTAACTTCGATGGTAAATTGCAATAGAGACAAAATAATACAAATTTAGCACTTCATATTTATGATGTTTTGAAAATCACATATAATTTATGTAGTTATGCATATTTTCGTGATAGACAATTATTCCTCATATTCACTAACAAATATAAATTCAAAAGGTACAGTATGGGAGGGCTGGTAAC
>NC_051404.1:2181301-2181561 GCF_015228065.2 Penaeus monodon | reverse complement strand
CGCACTATGCTACATTTTTAATTCAATATACATTATCACATGTACATACATGTCTGATACCTGTCTGATCTATCACTCTTAGTCACTTTTGTTAAATAGACTTCACAGTCATATAGAACTTTCTTGCTGAAGGCTTCATAGTAGAGTAAATGACACTGCAAAAATCTCAGTACCCCTTTTAGGTAGAGTGAGAATTTGAGTCAGTTCTAATTGTCTGTAATAAGATTGATAGAGAACAAGTGATCAATCATACTTTATAT
>NC_051404.1:2180433-2181198 GCF_015228065.2 Penaeus monodon | reverse complement strand
TGGGGGTAGTTATACAAATTAAATACACTTCTTGTATATTAAGTACTTCTAGTTCTTCAATATGTACTCTAAAAATATATTTAATATTGTAGGTAAAATAAGGGAAGGAGAATGAGACTAAAACAAAAAAATTCTACAAAATATCCTGACACTGCTTTCTTATAAAGAAAAGAAAATTGATGTTTATGGCATTAAATCATCAAATATATATATAACAATATTCTAGGAGTATATACTACTTTTCTTGACAAATCTAATAATCAGGTAAACTATCACTAAAGATGCCACTAGAAAACAAATGTAAATCTGGCTACTGGCACAACCACATGTAGTACTTGCAGTTTACTACAACATTTATGCAAAAATAGTTAAATATATATGCAAATATCCACTCAAGAAGTGAAGTAATATGCCTCAGTAACTATTACATCATGCAAGACAAGTAACCATTCACAATGTAAAGAAGCACCATATTAGATTAACAAGCAAATCTAAGTATTTGGTTGCAATAGTAATTCTAAGCATACTGGCTAATATCTACTCACAGCATGCATGCAATGAAAAAGAAAATTTTAAAAATATTCCTAAATTCCCTTAAGTTTACATTTTCAATGAAAACAAATTAACCTTCTATAAATATATTTCTTCCTAAAATACACATTTTTCAAATTTTAGAGGTGCAATTTTTCATATGAAAAAAAATATATATATACTGAAAGTATATCGCTTGTATGACTGATAACCTGAAAAAGGTTTGTCTTCATT
>NC_051404.1:2178772-2179074 GCF_015228065.2 Penaeus monodon | reverse complement strand
GGGGAGGCAAGCATAAACATGCATAATAAGATATTTAAAACACTTGCATGATTAATCTCTACTTTTAAGGCAGTATTCTATACCCATTAGTGAATTATACAGTTAAGCCTATGACAGCTTTGTCATCATGAGAAGGATAACAGACCTATGGGTCATTCTAAAATGTCTGAGTCTAAAGCAAGGGAGAGCACTTGTAGGGGAGGGCACTTGTAAGGCATACCACCTCCAATGTTTATAGCCTGGTTACAAGGAAGCATCCCAATGTGGATATTGATTTTCTAGAGGTCCATGCCTTGCATACA
>NC_051404.1:2177972-2178689 GCF_015228065.2 Penaeus monodon | reverse complement strand
ATTTTTTAAAGAGGTGTCAGTGTCATACATAGTATGCAATAACTGACATGTCCTCATGGTTCTCAACATAGTAATTGTACCATAAAAATAATGGTAGATAAAATGCTGTAATAATGACAAATAAGTCCCATTTGTTAAAGCAATGTGTTTTTTAGAACTTGTGAAGAGCTTTTTACTCAAAAATGCTTTAAAGGCATGGTTAGAATAAAAGGTGCTTAAACATTATGTCATACCATGTTCTCCCAGGTACAGTCTGTGGGCAATACCTGTAATATTGTATACAAGTGAACAGACCAATAGCCAGTACTACCACTAGGGTTATGTAAGGTCACTGTCTGGTAATTTTGCTTAACTCTTGGTGTAGACATTTAGGATGTTTGCTGCTCAATGATGGGGACAGACTTCATGCTCTTCAGGCACTGCTCAACCATTTAGAAGCATCATTATGTACATAGAATACCCATGTATATAAGCAAAATCACCAGACATTGCTCATATCATACTCAACCATCTGCCAGTAATAATACCCAATGCCAGTTATGTATGGTTGATTTGGTTTTGTGGACATGCCCAACAGAATTTGCCTTGTGTGTGCATGCCTGCAAGGCATGGTTTTACATCCAAGACATTACAAAAACAGTGTTTTCCCCTTAATTCTCAAAATACATGAATGTTGTACATGCAACATTTATTTATTTATTGAAATTTTTTGTTGCT
>NC_051404.1:2177636-2177701 GCF_015228065.2 Penaeus monodon | reverse complement strand
GGGGGTACATGCAACAGGACATGGATACGATGATTTTTGTTTTGCAGGCACATATGGACGGCTAT
>NC_051404.1:2176496-2176816 GCF_015228065.2 Penaeus monodon | reverse complement strand
ATGGACGGCTAGTGAACCAGAAACTGTTTGAATTGCAACCGGAGGGCAGTCTGGGTACCCTACATGGGTATATAAGGCATAAGTCTGCAGTCTGAATTTGATGAATATGTCTCAAACATATCCAACAGCCATGGAGAGGAGGTAGGAAGCATCTTATTACTATAAAGCTGGCAATAACAGAAATGCCTATGGCCTTTTTCTGATAAGCCTTTGTGAACACTAGTCTGATTGAGGTGCTACTTAAACATTATTTTGCACCTGAGGGGTACATCTAATTTGAGTATGGTGGAAATTCAAGCTGTTGGATCCAGGTGCCTTGC
>NC_051404.1:2175597-2175911 GCF_015228065.2 Penaeus monodon | reverse complement strand
TTTCATGATGTGACATTCAAGGTCACCCAGATCCAACAGGTTAACGTTCATCCTCCTGAGTTTAGGTTCAGTTTGTGACTTCAACTGAAACATTATATGCTAACTCAACTACACATAAACCACAAACCTATAATATTAATTTTTTTCTGTATCTGGCAAAGTACCTCTTGGCCAACATATAAAAGTTTTTTTCACATAATTTATGTTTTCTCTTTAGCAGCACTTCACAGTTACTGTGCTGAAATAGCACTGTAATTTTTTCTCTTTTCTTTTATCAGTAGATCAATAAAAGTAATCTAATTAACCCAATGCTG
>NC_051404.1:2174980-2175329 GCF_015228065.2 Penaeus monodon | reverse complement strand
TTTGGGTTGAGTTACTACAGACTGCTAAAGACATCTGTAAATATGGATCTTGTAGAGTAAAATGCTACTGACACCATTAAAATGATTATGAGTTTTAATGTTCTGAATCTAAATCTTCTTCAAAATCTGTGGACGTTTTGTACAGAATACTACTACTATTCAAAAGTTCACAAACAGTAGTAAAAATGACATACAGATATAGGTACTTTTTGAATCTTACTTGCTAATCCATCTATTGTACACATGAATATCACTAACTGGAGATTGATGATCCTCCTCCCCTGCAAAAGTTCTTTTTGGTATCACTTGGGACAGGACCTGTCACATGTACTTTACATAATAAATACTG
>NC_051404.1:2174427-2174921 GCF_015228065.2 Penaeus monodon | reverse complement strand
TATATATTCAAAAAATGTATTAAATAATTATCATTAACTTTCCAAGCTATAATTTTGACTGTTCATCATACCAAGCACAACATGCTGAAATAAAAAGATAATAATTTTTAACTAAACGGAAAACATGTCCCATTACTGCACTGTCATGTCATGTCAATTAGAGTTTAATGTTGCAAAACTATAAAACTACACTACAATAACCAATTTATTTAAGGGATATACACTGTGTAAAAGAGTACAAAAATAATAACATGCATTGAGAAAATACTCCAAGAAACCGTGGTATCCACGTTTTCATTGGAGGAAATCAATATTCTGTGTAAGTTGCTATGCTTTGTATAAACTCTGTGGTATAAATATACATCACTCAAATAAACTAGTTAATCATTTCCATGATGTTATAGAAATCTAGACATTAACCAGTCTAGTGATACTTTTTAACCCTTCTGTGGCAGGTCATGCATTCAGTTTTAAACCCAATGAGCCAGGGAGTG
>NC_051404.1:2172961-2173737 GCF_015228065.2 Penaeus monodon | reverse complement strand
GTTCACACTAACACACATAAAAGTGATACTAAGAACCATGTAACATACTCATGCAATATATATTTACTAATTACTGATACATGCAACAACAATCACCTTTTTTTTTTTATCTTGTTCTTTTTTATCACACTTTCCCAAAATTTGTGTACAGCTGATGAACCCTTATGGTTTTGAACCATGAATTCCTGAAATATATGTGGTTTCAGGATTCAACTGGAGTTCATGAGCTGGGAGAGACTGTGTCTTATATTTAAATATACAAGTGTTGTCATGATAAAAAAAGCGCAAACAAAACTGTGACCATCAATCTATTGATGAATTCTGGTTTCCACTCTATATAATTCAGTCATGCAACTGATGCAAAATGTTGGAACAAATCACAGACATGCTCCATTATGTTTTAGTCCAAGACATTTGTTAAGAAATTGTCTGATATGATTATCCAAATATCAATATTCCACTTGTCTGCTCTCGTTAAAATAAATCTAATTCTGGTCTCAAAAAGAATTTCTACACTACCTAACAAATTTCACTTTTTCCATCACATGTTATTCTGGCTTTACGAATAACAGTGAATTTTGGTCATGAATATGTATCCTTGTCTATAGAGTTATATGCCTTCCAAAAAGGTTTTAGACAGGTTTTATCAGTGTGTTTTGCCTATTGATACTCTACAGACTCGTCTGTCTTGGCTCTGCTATAGCCATGCTCGGTCAGGATCATGTGTTGATGTCCCTTTTGGCGTTTGAGCTGAAAAGAGGAGAGATTTCATAAAT
>NC_051404.1:2172536-2172844 GCF_015228065.2 Penaeus monodon | reverse complement strand
AACTGCTCATTGTCACTGCACTCAATTAGATTTACAAAGGGATTGCTGCAAGTCAATGGGGATAACCCACTGGCAACACGTGAAGTGGTATCACATCATGGTGAATAGCCATTGACAATGGGTGACACCTCATCACATCATGAATGATGTCCTTGCCTGACATTACCAGAAATTACCCATCATTACTGGGTTTTAGGGGTCCAACTATCAGTTTCTAAGAAATTGTTATTCATAATTTCATAATCATTCTTATTTGCTCTTGCTTTATGTAAATATCCATAAACTGAAATGTTCACCAAGTAAGACTA
>NC_051404.1:2171888-2171967 GCF_015228065.2 Penaeus monodon | reverse complement strand
ATTCTCTTCAGTTAATATCTACGGGAATATTTTCTCATTTTATAATACTCCACTTTAAGGTAAGGGTTCAGTAACAGAG
>NC_051404.1:2170424-2170758 GCF_015228065.2 Penaeus monodon | reverse complement strand
CATGCACTGCTCTGCCTAGATTACTCACCTGTATCAACAACATATGTGACAATAAAGACATTGTATAGAGAAATAAATAACAAAGGACAATATTTAAATAAACTGAAATACTCACCTGGAGGTAAAGGGCACGGACCACCAGAAGGCAGTAAGTCTCAAGGAAAATAAACACGCCGAAGATAAGGGCAAAGATGAAGACGCCGGCCCAAAGTCCAGAATAGGCCATTAGGCCAATCGCTAACAAAGCAACCAGTAACATTATGATGATACCAATCAGTACCATGATCATGTAGGGTATCATGAATCTTGTCTTATTCTGCAAGAGAATGGAACA
>NC_051404.1:2169743-2170378 GCF_015228065.2 Penaeus monodon | reverse complement strand
AAAAAAATTGATAAATAAAATCTTTCAAAATTCAACAATTACAAAAAAAAAAAGCTGAGACAGTCTTGAGCTAACAGAGGTTAGGAAACAAAGTAAAATCAATATGTAAGGCAAACACAACAAAATTGGGATGTCCCATTGTTTCCGTTCATACCTTGAGGATGCCATGGACCAAGAGAATGCTAATTATGACTTGAATGATGTCCAACACAAGCTTGGTTATCAATACTCCATACACTGTAAAGGAAATTTTAATGTTATGGGATGTACAAAAATGCTAGCTAAATTAATTGTAAATGAATTCTTGCTGTGATTCCTTTTCTATTGTTTCTTCTTATTATTTTCATCCTCAATCACCATAACTTGGTTACTATTATTTTATACACTTATATTTTCTATTATCATCAATTATTACGGGTACAAGTGTGTAACTGAGAGAAAAGTGACATGAGTGTGTAAACACAGTACTGCACTTTAGAGCTCTCACACAGGTTCTTCTAGTGCCATTATTAAACTATACAGTAATTAGCTGCTCAAGGAAAAATTAAAGTGCAGGAAATATAAATTTACCCTGCTCTCTATGCTCTTGGCCATGACATAAATAACTGATTGGGTTATGAGGCCAAAATGGGGCT
>NC_051404.1:2167776-2169207 GCF_015228065.2 Penaeus monodon | reverse complement strand
GCCTACATTTGAGATATTTCTGTTCAGTAACCACAGCTTGGATCAAACAAGTGAACAAATGTTTAGTGTGCACAGCTTAGAGCAGGCCCAACAATATATGACATGATGGGATGTCATTTTGGCACGAGAGATGGTCTACCTGTGACATAATTGGATATCAGCCATCATGAGTGGGTATAGTGGCAAAGACTGGGAATATATTAAATGATAAGGATAGTATAGTATATAATATTTTTGTTTCAATGAATGCTCTTACCTATTGGGAGAGAAAAATCAATGCATTCCTCCACATCCATGTCATCATTTTTTTCTTGTTCACAAACTTCTCTCATGTTGTGAGGCAAATCCCCAACAACGAAAACACCAATCTCATTTATCATGCCCAGTGTCCCAGTTACCTGAAAGAAAGGTTCCAAGTTATTTATTTCCTTGTCTATGATCAAAAGAGACAGCTTTTAGAACTGATGTAATATTATCCTTTTGGACTTTAAACACTATGCTACTGCAACTTCAACTGGTGGTGGTGACAATAAAGATGTCTAAAGGCACAGTGTGGCCTTCAAAATGGGATTTTAATGTAATCATATTGGCTGTGTATCATCCTAATCTACTTGAAACACACTGTGATCTGGGAAGATTCCCTACAATCTGAAAACCTACCAGCAGTGGAGTGTCAAGCCATTGCAGTGGCCTTTGCACTTCTTGCTCCAGCAATGGCTGTCAAAACCCCTCCAATTACATTCTGGTAAGTGAACTAGTTGTGGTTTGCCAATAAACAGTCAAAGAGGTCTAAGACCCAACCACATGAGGGGCAATGCCTGCACAGCAAGCCCTGTTTACCAAATCTTAACCCAATCAGGCACAGGCAATAATGTCATAAGCAGAGAAACTACAGGCAAACCACTGCAATGGACATGAGATAAAATGTCCAGATCTCAATTGCCTGGAACTTGAGAGTGTGCTCCCAAGTGGGTACATTTAGGTTTCACTGCTAGATCTAGTAAAACATTCCTACCACCCATTGTGAACTGGTAATAGTTTAGCCTGCATAGGTACTGCCTGTCATGTAATTTCCCAGTTCAATTGTGATAGGGGTTTCTTTGCCAACACATATTTAGTAATAATAATTATACAACAGAAAAAAATATCAATGATAGAATGGAATTCACTATATCAACACATGCTATACAAGCACATTTGGCATTTCTCAATTTTGGCTTAAATTCAGAAACTACTACTACTACTAATCTTAACATGTAAAATTTTACTTACAATTACTATGGTTGCCAACACCAGGCTCCCAGTCCTGAGACTGCAACAGCAGCATCCTGACGGTTCCCACAACATTGTGCACCCTCTGGCAGGAATAAATAAAACAAACTGTTATAAACAATTACTTCTAATGGCACAATATATGATGTAATTCTCATA
>NC_051404.1:2167314-2167666 GCF_015228065.2 Penaeus monodon | reverse complement strand
CTGCAGCAGCAACAACAAAAATTGAGGGTCAGACATGAAAGTAATTTCAAAGAGAGTTTCACACTATCACATGACAGACAGTAATTAAATTAACATGCTCCTCTGCAAAAAGCATGGAACAAATGGCACGAAAAGGTTCATCTGTTTCGAGTGCAACCGATCTTTTCTTGTGCATGCATCTAGCCAATTTTTAGAAGTTGCATGTTTGTGTGGAAAACTGGAAAGGACACAAACTTCTTTTTTTTTAGATGGTACTGCATGACTAAACAGCACGCTGAACTATTGTTGTGAAATATTTCAAGGAAACACTCAAAAATACCGTGCAGACTGTGAGGTGTAAAATAAAGAGGTT
>NC_051404.1:2166926-2167012 GCF_015228065.2 Penaeus monodon | reverse complement strand
TTGTATAAAACTTTGAAATAAATGAAATTCATGGTATTCTATAAAACTTTGAAATAAATGAAATCCATGGTATTGTATTAAACTTT
>NC_051404.1:2166376-2166507 GCF_015228065.2 Penaeus monodon | reverse complement strand
ATTTTTTACACTTCCTGCTAAAAAAGATATCTTGGGAGTAGCTTTCAGGCTTATATTTTACAAACTAAAATAAATTACAAAGTAGCAAATTTGGTAATATTTTGTTTCACACGGCTTTCCAAGTCTTTAAA
>NC_051404.1:2165043-2165876 GCF_015228065.2 Penaeus monodon | reverse complement strand
TCTGTCCATTAAGGGCAATTTTTACCTCGTAATTACATGGTTGTGTGAAACAGAAACTATACCTTAAATATTACATTTCATACAGCTTGTAAGACATTAATGAGATATGATGCAATTGCTAAATTTCAAACATTAATTAAACATCTATTGAACATATAGGCAAGATATGCCATTGTAGATAAAGGGAATTTGGCTTTAAAGCTTAAAAATGGAATAACATTGTCAAATTAAAGAGTAACTAAGATACTAAGATTCTAATCAATTATCTTAGTGGTAAATTATTCTAATCATTTTTAATTTGTGATAAATTAATCAGATTATTTATTACTGGCAATCAGAGGGTTCATCTATTTTCATTACTTAATTAAAACAGTAATAACTTAAAAATCTCTTCAATCTTATTAATTCATTTAATTTTATTTGACACTGTTACTTTGTTACAATTTGAGTAATTACCTTAAATAATCTGCATTCAGGGTAATTACCTTTCATGCACTCTTTCTGATTACCATTAAACACGTAATTACATTATGACAACCTTTATTTTGCAGATTATTAATGGATTAATAATAATTCTGCAGATAATTAATGGGTTAATCATGATTATGCAGATTAATTTGGTGTATTAGTCTTGTTTCAGAATCCTTCTAACCTTTTGGCACTAAACACTATAACTTGCATTATAATTTGTAAATCTCCCTTTTTTTAACTCGGATGTGCAGAATGCAATTTAATCAAATTAATATGTCATTTAATAAGAAATATCAATACAACAGCCCTTTTTAATCACGTGATTCAACATGAAAGCACTTTGCATGAATCCCATATACGTG
>NC_051404.1:2164422-2165014 GCF_015228065.2 Penaeus monodon | reverse complement strand
GTGCATGATACCAAACATTGCACTGCAACTGCGAACCCACACACAATCTCAAGACTCTCCACCCTTTAAAATTAACATAAATAAATGCCTTAAAAAAAAACACTTCACAGACCCACCCACTTCTTCCCTTGTGAAACAGGTACTTTGATCGGCCTCCCTCGCGTGCTACGCTATCTTTCCCCGCTTTATAGTATGTGACAGGGCGAGGGTGGGAGGGTCGGGGCTTTTGGGGTAAACTTCTAGGAAATGGGATTGGGAAACGCAGGAGGCGAAAGACCTCAGTGCATGGCCGGTAGATGGCACTCATTCAGGCTCTCGTGCCATCTGTTGGGTAGATTAAGAAAGTCCCCTTCAGGCTGCTTCTTCGGAGCGCGTGTCGCTGTTGTTGGAAGAGGGGGAATGCTCTTTATAAATACGACTTTGTGCTGTTCGTTCGCGTGCCTGCTTTCTGGTCTTTGCATTCATCAGAGAGATCGGAAATGGTCGGGTTGCAAAGACGCCATCTGTTGTATGACCCTGGAGTTGACGATGTCTACTTAAGAATATTCGTCTTGGAAAAAGGGAAACCTCTTTGGCTTTAGGTATGACTGAG
>NC_051404.1:2163579-2164123 GCF_015228065.2 Penaeus monodon | reverse complement strand
GTGCAACTATGCCAGCAGACGTGCAATGCCATCACCCAATTGCTCGCCCTGGTTACGAATCAGGAAGCTGGTGTGCTGTCTGCGGAAAAAAAGAACTAGCGTCAACAAATAATCTGTTACCTGTTCCTCTGCTGACTGATTTAATCTCTCCGGCAATACTTGTCTTGGCTCAAAGACATTCGCGAAGTGGGCACCTTGCGTTTGGCCTTGGGGGTCCTTCATTCCGTGGTTTATCAGAACAATTGCCCCATTGGGAGCAGATGACTGCAGATGACATAACAGGAACTCAGTGGAACGAGCAAGACTCATTCTTCTATAGAATCTCGACTGAACAGGCAAAGAGCAACGCCTTGTTTGCTCAGACACTCCTTGTACCTCCTCATCTCTGTAGTGGTAGTTGGGCCACAGTACCAGGCCGAATGGCTAGTACACCACAGCCTTTCCTGCTTCACCCCAGCCAAACACAAGCAAATTATTGTCTTACATCAACCACCCAGGCCCTTAGAATTATGCTAGACAATGACCACATTACCATAATTTTCGA
>NC_051404.1:2161860-2163305 GCF_015228065.2 Penaeus monodon | reverse complement strand
GTATGGACCCAGCACCAAAGCTCAGTCGTGTTATCGTTCACACTGGCAAGGAAGTGATCCCACTGACTTTCTGCAGGTTCACTTGGATGAGCTACTGCACCAGCACTCCTGTGGTCATGTCGTTATTGCAGGTGACATGAATCAACATCTCATTTCAAGATCCCTCGAAGAGCTACTGACAGTGTTTGGATAAACAAATCGTGTGGTCTTTTCCCACACATATTTCTGACTCTTCCCTCGATCCTGTCATCAGTGATCTGCCAGAAGCTCTTATAACCTGCCGTCCCCTCAGTACCGTGGGCTCATCAGACCACTTCGCAGTCCTGAGTGTGATTAACATCTGTGCAAGGAGGGATAGTCCACTGACACGCACCAACTGGATATGGGGCAGTGCAGACTGGGAAGGCCATGGTGCTCTGCAACGCACGCCTTGCCCCTCTATCCTCACTGGTGGTGTTGATGAAGAAATTCATGCATTCACAGAAACCCTTCTCAACCACAAGAAAAAACATGCTCGTTGTCATTCCTACACAGTCAAACCTCGCGACCAGCCGTGGTTTGGTTGCCACTGCAGAGTAGCTGCTAATGAAAAGAGTCGTACTTGGAGGCGCTATATTATAGACGCCTGACTCTAGCTAACACGCATCTCTACCGATAACTGTGAGACAGGTATAGAGGTGGGCTCAGCAGCGATAGCAAGTAGAGATAAAGAGTAAGCTAAGTGGCCAATCTGTGGGTAACAAGTCTTGGTGGACCACCCTTAAACATCAACAAGTAGATCCCCCAGAATAGCAGTGAACGGTCGCACCACGGAGGAAAACCCGATAGGCGCCAGTGTTCCGCAGGGTAGTAACTCGGCCCACTCCTCTGAAACATCTTTTTTAACGACCTGCTTCGCCTTGTTCCAGTGGCACATACCTATGTTGAAGACGTACCCTTACTTTTCCCCTGATACAGTGGCGATCATCATGCTATCGTCGCACACAGAACAAGTTCTTCAACCATCGTCTCATGGGGTAGACGATGGCAGTCGATTAGCTCCAGATAAAACACAGCTATGCTTATATCTCGATGTCAGCGCACCGAAAACATTATTCCCACCGTTTTGTTGGAAGGAGAGACTGCCACACCAGTCATCTATCACGTCCTGGTGTGAAAGTCAGTGATACCCTGACTTTCACTAATCACCTTCGGAATGTTGCAAGAAAGCCGCGTAGAGACTGAGCCATTTGGCGCATCTCTCACCTTTACCTGCAGTTCAAATCCGCTCTCTCATGGAATATGCACCCTTAACATGGTCTTCCTATGCCCACGATCGACACCTCAGCCTCTTAGACAATGATACAAAACAGAGCTCAGCAGAGGATTCGCCAGAAAGCCACACTAACGCCTCCTCGCCATTAAAAATTTTTTATTAATGCTCTCCAATTTTTTTCTCAACTTAA
>NC_051404.1:2160793-2161628 GCF_015228065.2 Penaeus monodon | reverse complement strand
TCTGTCCATTAAGGGCAATTTTTACCTCGTAATTACATGGTTGTGTGAAACAGAAACTATACCTTAAATATTACATTTCATACAGCTTGTAAGACATTAATGAGATATGATGCAATTGCTAAATTTCAAACATTAATTAAACATCTATTGAACATATAGGCAAGATATGCCATTGTAGATAAAGGGAATTTGGCTTTAAAGCTTAAAAATGGAATAACATTGTCAAATTAAAGAGTAACTAAGATACTAAGATTCTAATCAATTATCTTAGTGGTAAATTATTCTAATCATTTTTAATTTGTGATAAATTAATCAGATTATTTATTACTGGCAATCAGAGGGTTCATCTATTTTCATTACTTAATTAAAACAGTAATAACTTAAAAATCTCTTCAATCTTATTAATTCATTTAATTTTATTTGACACTGTTACTTTGTTACAATTTGAGTAATTACCTTAAATAATCTGCATTCAGGGTAATTACCTTTCATGCACTCTTTCTGATATACCATTAAACACGTAATTACATTATGACAACCTTTATTTTGCAGATTATTAATGGATTAATAATAATTCTGCAGATAATTAATGGGTTAATCATGATTATGCAGATTAATTTGGTGTATTAGTCTTGTTTCAGAATCCTTCTAACCTTTTGGCACTAAACACTATAAACTTGCATTATAATTTGTAAATCTCCCTTTTTTTAACTCGGATGTGCAGAATGCAATTTAATCAAATTAATATGTCATTTAATAAGAAATATCAATACAACAGCCCTTTTTAATCACGTGATTCAACATGAAAGCACTTTGCATGAATCCCATATACGTG
>NC_051404.1:2160183-2160764 GCF_015228065.2 Penaeus monodon | reverse complement strand
GTGCATGATACCAAACATTGCACTGCAACTGCGAACCCACACACAATCTCAAGACTCTCCACCCTTTAAAATTAACATAAATAAATGCCTTAAAAAAAAACACTTCACAGACCCACCCACTTCTTCCCTTGTGAAACAGGTACTTTGATCGGCCTCCCTCGCGTGCTACGCTATCTTTCCCCGCTTTATAGTATGTGACAGGGCGAGGGTGGGAGGGTCGGGGCTTTTGGGGTAAACTTCTAGGAAATGGGATTGGGAAACGCAGGAGGCGAAAGACCTCAGTGCATGGCCGGTAGATGGCACTCATTCAGGCTCTCGTGCCATCTGTTGGGTAGATTAAGAAAGTCCCCTTCAGGCTGCTTCTTCGGAGCGCGTGTCGCTGTTGTTGGAAGAGGGGGAATGCTCTTTATAAATACGACTTTGTGCTGTTCGTTCGCGTGCCTGCTTTCTGGTCTTTGCATTCATCAGAGAGATCGGAAATGGTCGGGTTGCAAAGACGCCATCTGTTGTATGACCCTGGAGTTGACGATGTCTACTTAAGAATATTCGTCTTGGAAAAAGGGAAACCTCTTTGGCTTTAG
>NC_051404.1:2159303-2159846 GCF_015228065.2 Penaeus monodon | reverse complement strand
GTGCAACTATGCCAGCAGACGTGCAATGCCATCACCCAATTGCTCGCCCTGGTTACGAATCAGGAAGCTGGTGTGCTGTCTGCGGAAAAAAAGAACTAGCGTCAACAAATAATCTGTTACCTGTTCCTCTGCTGACTGATTTAATCTCTCCGGCAATACTTGTCTTGGCTCAAAGACATTCGCGAAGTGGGCACCTTGCGTTTGGCCTTGGGGGTCCTTCATTCCGTGGTTTATCAGAACAATTGCCCCATTGGGAGCAGATGACTGCAGATGACATAACAGGAACTCAGTGGAACGAGCAAGACTCATTCTTCTATAGAATCTCGACTGAACAGGCAAAGAGCAACGCCTTGTTTGCTCAGACACTCCTGTACCTCCTCATCTCTGTAGTGGTAGTTGGGCCACAGTACCAGGCCAAACGGCTAGTACACCACAACCTTTCCTGCTTCACCCCAGCCAAACACAAGCAAATTATTGTCTTACATCAACCACCCAGGCCCTTAGAATTATGCTAGACAATGACCACATTACCATAATTTTCGA
>NC_051404.1:2157204-2159040 GCF_015228065.2 Penaeus monodon | reverse complement strand
GTATGGACCCAGCATCAAAGCTCAGTCGTGTTATCGTTCACACTGGCAAGGAAGTGATCCCACTGACTTTCTGCAGGTTCACTTGGATGAGCTACTGCACCAGCACTCCTGTGGTCATGTCGTTATTGCAGGTGACATGAATCAACATCTCATTTCAAGATCCCTCGAAGAGCTACTGACAGTGTTTGGATAAACAAATCGTGTGGTCTTTTCCACACATATTTCTGACTCTTCCCTCGATCCTGTCATCAGTGATCTGCCAGAAGCTCTTATAACCTGCCGTCCCCTCAGTACCGTGGGCTCATCAGACCACTTCGCAGTCCTGAGTGTGATTAACATCTGTGCAAGGAGGGATAGTCCACTGACACCCACCAACTGGATCTGGGGCAGTGCAGACTGGGAAGGCCATGGTGCTCTGCAACGCACGCCTTGCCCCTCTATCCTCACTGGTGGTGTTGATGAAGAAATTCATGCATTCACAGAAACCCTTCTCAACCACCAAAAAAACATCTCGTTGTCATTCCTACTCAGTCAAACCTCGCGACCAGCCGTGGTTTTGTTACCACTGCAGAATAGCTGCTGATGAAAAGAGTCGCACTTTGGAGGCGCTATATTATAGACGCCCAACTCTAGCTAACACGCATCTCTACCGATAACTGTGAGACAGGTATAGAGGTGGGCTCAGCAGCGATAGCAAGTAGAGATAAAGAGTAAGCTAAGTGGCCAATCTGTGGGTAACAAGTCTTGGTGGACCACCCTTAAACATCAACAAGTAGATCCCCCAGAATAGCAGTGAACGGTCGCACCACGGAGGAAAACCCGATAGGCGCCAGTGTTCCGCAGGGTAGTAACTCGGCCCACTCCTCTGAAACATCTTTTTTAACGACCTGCTTCGCCTTGTTCCAGTGGCACATACCTATGTTGAAGACGTACCCTTACTTTCCCCTGATACAGTGGCGATCATCATGCTATCGTCGCACACATGAACCAAGTTCTTCAAACCATCGTCTCATGGGGTAGACGATGGCAAGTCGATTTAGCTCCAGATAAAACACAGCTAATGCTTATATCTCGATGTCAGCGCACCCGAAACACTTATTCCCACCGTTTTGTTGGAAGGGAGAGAACTGCCACACCAGTCATCTATCACCGTCCTGGTGTGAAAGTCAGTGATACCCTGACTTTCACTAATCACCTTCGGAATGTTGCCAAGAAAGCCGCGTAGAGACTGAGCCATTTGGCGCATCTCTCACCTTCTACTCTGCAGTTCAAATCCGCTCTCTCATGGAATATGCACCCCTCACGTGGTCTTCCTATCCACGATCGTCCCTCAGCCTCTTAGACATGATACAAAACAGAGCTCAGCAGATGATTCGCCAGAAAGCCCAACCAGACTAACCGCCTCCTCGACCTCAACCCTTACAGCAACGACACAATGTGTCGGGTCTATGTGTCATATACAGAGTACACAGACAGCACTCTCCACATATGGCTTCGCTCCGACAGCCATGGGCAGTAAAACTACACAACTCGCGCTGCCGACCCAAGGGACCAACAGATCGCTGTCCCCTTCGCCAGGACAGAGACTTCTTGCGATCCTTCCTACCAAAATACACAAGAATGTGGAACCGCTTGGTGCAGCAGACACAGCTACTCCGTACCAAATCACTACACACCTTCAAAGCTCAGTAAACGCTTGGATTATGAACTTCTAATAAATGTACTGTATTTTACCTAATTAGTTATACATTCTCTATCATATAAACATAAAAGCCAAAGATGATTTCTAGCAGCATTGCTAGATCACCTGGCTCCTTATTTATACAATCAATAACT
>NC_051404.1:2157100-2157187 GCF_015228065.2 Penaeus monodon | reverse complement strand
TGTAAATATATCAATGTATCGATTTTTTTCGATACATTTTGAGAAAAAGACACTAGCGATACCGATAACACGAGACTGTTATTGATT
>NC_051404.1:2156167-2156358 GCF_015228065.2 Penaeus monodon | reverse complement strand
CTAGATCACGGGAGTGTGGATGTTTGCGCTGCGAAAATGTCCAAGTGTGATACGATTTTTCATAAATGATATCACCATGAAGGATTTAGTTAGTTAATTGCGTGCTATTATATCTTACCCAGACCAGTACTAAATAACACTACATGACCATGCTGAGAGGGCTAAGGTCAAGGAGCACCACAGAGAGCCGG
>NC_051404.1:2156060-2156132 GCF_015228065.2 Penaeus monodon | reverse complement strand
ACAACTTTTGCATTTTTGTAATTTCCAGAAAAAAATAAATAATTTCACACTGTAAAAGCATCAGTTTCCAAG
>NC_051404.1:2155047-2155373 GCF_015228065.2 Penaeus monodon | reverse complement strand
TCCGACCGCCCTTTATCCTGGGTGTGGTCCTTGAAGAGTAGCATTATAATTCTTGTGGCATCTGGCATCAAGTGACCACAGGCGATACGTGTTAAAGTGGAATCTTTCTCGTCTTGTAAGTGTTATTAACTTCTAATGTCTGATTTCTTCGAAGGTGTTATGGCCAAAGGGAATTAGAGTTTAACCGAAAGGACAGAGCTAATATGGATTGTGGATTTGATATTTATAATTACGCGATTGTAGGAAATAAGTAGTGTGATCTTAATGAACTCAAATAGGATTTTGGGGTCTTCTGGTATTGACTAATTCGTAGTATCCATACATAA
>NC_051404.1:2154060-2154419 GCF_015228065.2 Penaeus monodon | reverse complement strand
TTCTAGCGGTACTATAATCAATAATATTTCTGTTATGGTAAAGCTCTCCTATGATACGCTCGATGTTGCGCTTTGAAATAGGCTGTACTTCATTTTCGACGTTATAATGTGGGTGATTCATTTAATTAGTCAAATTTAACTCCTGAATCCTTATTATATTAGTTTTAATGAGCGAAGAGCTGAACGTCATTAGTTTTCAAACTTTATTATGACTAGACAAGGCTAGATCTCTCCCAATTAAGTTAGTTAAGTTAGTTTTTGTAATCAGGTGAGGGGGAAACAATTCAATAATACAATTACAGAATGAGATGTTTTTCGCAACTGTATAGGTAACAGAGTCACGGCAGACTTATGTAGGA
>NC_051404.1:2153171-2154025 GCF_015228065.2 Penaeus monodon | reverse complement strand
CCCACTTCCTGCAACATTCAGATAACTAATTTCCGTGATAAGTACTTCAGGCATTTCCATTGACGATGCTGATGTTTACCCCCAGCAGTTTAGGTCATGATAACATGATATAACCAAATATATGAAGTGACCTTGGCCGGGAAAAGCGCGGTATGATGGGCGTTCTAGGTTTACACTTTTGAGATGAGGGTAAGTGTTAAAATCGTCAGTGCAGATCCGTCTGGTTACATCAGGACGCAAACCAAAATAAACCAAGTCATCGCAAACAAATAAGGAAGATGGAAGAGTTTCAAACATTAGAGAAATGAATGTAGGGGAAATTACAAATGGCACGAGGTTAAATACTACCACATTACTCTAAATATAGCTTCAACCAGCCTTCTGTCCCTTTGAACGTGAGAACCCATGGGAGCAAGAGCATGGATGAGATGTTTACGAAGCACGTAAATAGGGTGACTTGTAAAGACTTATTAAACCTTTTTAATCATAGAGGGTTTTGTAAATCTGTTTGTTTGAAGTTACTGGCTGATGCTACTGCACCGACTTTCTCTGCATTACATTAAGTGCCACAAACGTTTTGCAGTCACCAGGAATCAAATATTCCTTTACTCTCAGTATTCATATCCGAGGATGAATTACGTGAGCAACGATTTAGTAATATTTAAGTTTTTTTTTTATTATTTTTCTTTGGATTGAAAACATTTTTACTTTTACGAACTGCTAACACAGTGGGTTTTGGGCCCGAAGAAAAAATAAGTAATTTTTTGTATAGTTCGTGTATAGAATCCTGATCGAGAACTTATCGACTTCCTCCTAATCCGGCGTGTGTGATAACTGTCATAGCTAGTTTCTCG
>NC_051404.1:2152778-2153133 GCF_015228065.2 Penaeus monodon | reverse complement strand
TTTTGTAGAATTTATTGAGGACCTATATTGACCATAGTGACCAAGGAAACTCGACGCAGTTCATAATACTTCATTAAAGAAGTAATGGCAACCAGCATGCCTTTGGCGAATCGGTGCGGCAGAGATGAAGAGGTGAGGTCTTATTGGCAAGAGACGTCGGCTGTACATCGACCTTGGAGAAGTCAGCTTCATAGAACGTCCGCTGTCATGTGACAATGCATAGGGTCCGCGGTTTCATTTTTATGCAGTTTTAATTCTGCTATGCACCATTCCCACCACGTGTTTTGAGGAATAGTCAAGCATGAATTTAGAGAATATATGTTAATATTGCTCGACCACTACCCGTACCAAACGT
>NC_051404.1:2152464-2152597 GCF_015228065.2 Penaeus monodon | reverse complement strand
GTCTCGCAAAAACAGTTAACCTCGTGAGTTAATGGGCTACAGCAAAAATGGCTGGGAAAAGGGGGTCTAAAGCAATATATAGACCTTGACTCTATCTATCAATTACATTCTAACGATAGACAGCTTTTTCTTT
>NC_051404.1:2152203-2152271 GCF_015228065.2 Penaeus monodon | reverse complement strand
GGGCGTTATGATGCAAAAGGCCCAAGCCTACAAAAACCGTGGCAATCGCAGGAACAAAAGCAAACCGT
>NC_051404.1:2150331-2151477 GCF_015228065.2 Penaeus monodon | reverse complement strand
AAAAAAAATCATAACAGTTTATCTCCCTTCAAGTTACAGTTACTTTCGTTATAACCACGGAATAACTTCTCTATCATAGTATATGTCGATCATCCTTAAATTTCCTGAAAACTATCTACCCTATTAAATCCTTTTAAATCTATATTCATCAATAACGCAGAGAAGGAAAAGGTTTTTCACATTTTACTTGCGCATATTCCACTAGTATACCAATGCAGTCCCACTGTACTAAGATAAAATTAAACGTATGCTTGTATTTCAAGCACATTGACATTGCGATCCGCCATTTGATATACAATACATATTCTTATGTTACATGGAATTAATACAAGTCCTAATCTATCCTGGCAAGTGGGTTATGACTTCGTATACCCACCAGCCAATTCCTAATCTTTTCCATCTAGAATAGCAAAGGTGTATACAGTTTACAGATGAAGACTAAATGCAGGAACATCTATAACAGTTGATCGCGAACCGGCTCACAAAGTGAGTAAAAAACAAAGCAGTCGTGTTCCCTGAATCGTTATTTCTATCCCAAATATACAAAGATGACAGCCCATTTTCGATTAAATTAATTCGAGTTTTCAGATTTCATCAACAACACTTGTGTGTAAGAGGATAAAAGTATGTTCTTTTATGGACCCTGAAATACAAATCGGCGATTTTCGCGATCGGGGAAAAAACGAATTCTTCATATTATTTTTCAAATTCAGAATGAATAAACATTGATGAAGGTACTGCGAATAAGCCGTGTTGCATCATTCTAAGAAAAACCGGGAGAAAAATCATCGTCTTTATCTACTTATCTGTGATATGACTCAGACAAATCATCGATAGAATTCTGAAATCATGGTGCGAACTTCCTTGTTAGTCAGAAATCTATGTTAGTCAGAACCGTCAGCTACCTACCACCTTACTTACCTTGTTATCTCTGTGCCGATAGAAAGCATATCAAAGGAAGGGGGGGGGGGGGCGATTAATCTTGGGCACAGTAGCAAAGAAGTCCAGTTTATCAGCGAATCGAAGGCTCCTCCAAATAAAGGCAAATGAGGAAGGACTTTACTGCATATGACGCGTAATCTCGATGGCAAGGAGATTCTTGCACGGGAGCCACGCTGATCGTGTCTATAAAAGCGGATTCTAAGC
>NC_051404.1:2149259-2149562 GCF_015228065.2 Penaeus monodon | reverse complement strand
GGGGGGGGGTGATGCAGGCCAGGCCACGCTCCAATCAGCTCGACCTTTGACCGGGTCCTTGGCTCCCACAATGACTCTACATTGGTTCCCGCTCCAGCCCCAGGTCTATGTAGACCTTGTTCCAGCCTATCCGCCCCCGCGACCCAAGCTCCAGGCTCACGCTTCGGGCTTCGCGCTCTCTGGGTGGCGCTGCCCGATAGCCTACGACCGATCTCCGGACACCTGGACACCTGCCAATTCCGCTCGCGAGAACAACCATATAGTGCGATTCCCAGAACCACTAACGGCGGGGCTTCTACGCTG
>NC_051404.1:2148581-2148873 GCF_015228065.2 Penaeus monodon | reverse complement strand
GAAATCCCCTATCTTATCATCTTCCGCGTGCGTTATCCTCAAGAGAGCAATATCCTGTTGTCACTTGCTAGAAGCCCTGGCATCACACACAGCATTCATATTCTAGTAGAAAAGATGAACTATCTGCACCTTTTACTTTTCTTTTTTTTTAAATCCGTTCTGTACCTATTCCACAGTATATCTACCATTTCACTTATCAGTGTTCACTCAAGGTTTCTTCTTGCTATGGAGGAAACCTCTTAGTAAGAGGAAGCCGTGTTAGTGTAACAAAGCCTCGCCATTTATGAACTAG
>NC_051404.1:2143734-2147209 GCF_015228065.2 Penaeus monodon | reverse complement strand
TGGCATTCGGAATCAGTGCCAGTGGTACGAACTACAGTGTCATCAATGACACGTTAGTGATATGAACCTATCAGAATGAAATGCTACAGCAATCAAAGGAAACTATATCTAAAACTGAATAGAAAATAAGTACCAACAGAACCAAAGTAATTATTGAAAAAAATACTAAATTAAACACAGTTTAGGAAAGAAATATGGACAAAAGACATGTCAAAAGAAATAATATGCAGATATCCTACAGGCCAGGGGATGACTTTTTAACTAACGAGAAGATACAGTACTTGCTCACTTAAAAAAAATCTGTTCATCCTACCATCTATGCTCTATGGGATCAAGTCACATTGCAGGAATATCTAAAAACAGATGGACCTACAATATATATACCCACATGAACAGTAGTTTTCCCATATTGATATTATTTTTGTACTCAATCTGTGACAAATAAGTCTACTGGTGGCACCAGGTAAGAGTGACTTCCCCCATTAGTGTAATAAATAGCACCCTTCAGTACAATACACAACTTAAGAATATGTAAAAAACTTTGGCAACAAAGTAACAGATGTGATACAGATGGTAATAATATAGTGGTTGGAATTACATGCGCGTATAATGTTTGAGAACACTATTAATAGAACATTAATACGTAGCCTACAGAAGTCTCTTTCAAAATGGCAGCTCCAGTTCACCTCTAGAACAGCTTGCTACATACTTGGTGAATGCTTTGGAAACTCTCCACTGGGAGAACTGCTGCTCCCCCAAGACCTCCTTTTACACATTCAGCCCTTCCCGCTTTGAAACATGCTGGATCCAACTGGGGGTACATGGTCAGAACATTAGACTGCTGCACGTTGTGACCAATGTTCAGTACACAAGCCCTACTCATGGTCAGCGTGTATCACAAATGACAAACAAAAAATACAACTAATACAGCATGAAAATGTCATCTAAAGACACCACTGCCTGACTGGTACAGGACCACATGCCTCTATCGGGAAGCGGGCAGCTGATGTTTCAGAGATGGTCTGCCATTCCTGCTTGGTGACTTAACACTCCTAGCGCCACCCTCAATGGGTTGCATCCATCAATCATAGCCAAGCTCTCTGTCCACCCAACTATCAAACTGAAGTGAAGAGACTGTAGTAAAAAACAAAGAATGAAACATGAAAGTGTCATTTCAGTAAAAAACTATAAGAGAAAAGCACCCTTTTATCAAAATCAAAGAGAAAGAAAAGTTGCATTTTGGGTAAAATCTTAAAGTGTTTCTTTGGTCAAAATTGGGAGAAGAAAATTGGCCTTTTGGTTAAATGGTGTTTCCTATATGTGCATCATCTTTTCCTAGGGAGATAATTTTCTTGGGAGCTAATTGAGCTTTTATGTAGTATAGAAAATACATGCATATGTATTAATACCAAAAGCACAGATTGTTTTTCATATAAAAAAGTACAAGATAAGATCTATTTAAAATCCTAGATTATAGGATCATATTAAATCATAACATGGTTCATATAAATTGTTTATTGAAGTAGCAAAGAAAACAAAGCATTACAATACAATATACATAAGAGATTACATACAATTCAAGGCACTTTTCAATGACAATATTTCACAACAAAGGACAGTTTTTCAGATCTATTTTTAAATTCATGGTCCCAAAATAATTTATGGTGATAAAACTACTTAAAATAGTCCTTCGAGTGGGCAATTATCACTTCTAGTAATGTCTACAAAGAACACAGCATTTATAACTGTCATAGTCTCACATATGAACTACTTGGCATGAACTTTAGGTTATCAAATATTTATTGTAGATGCACAAAAAATGCATTAGATTTTTTAATATCCTTAATTCATCATCTCACATGCTAAGTGTTTTAATGGATACTCATATACATTCTAGAGTATAAAAGCTTCCCATGCAATCTTAAAGCAAAAGTCATGTATCATAACTGAAATAATATCAAAATTAACCATTAAACAAAACAATAATAACTCGCTCATAGGATTTCAATAGCTTGAAGAGTAATAATTACTATAATTCTTAATTCACCATCTAGAAGACAACTTACAACAATTAATACTTTTCTATACTATGTTTAATAGCATGATTCATACTGACTATTGATTATGACACTCACTTATTAATATACTCAGAAAGCAACAGAATTACCCAAGTAAACACAATCCTCCACTGTATTTTTCCCTTGTAACTGTCTTAGGAATGTTATTCTTTTTAATATTTTACAGAGTTAGTGCCTTCAATATGCTACAGAAAACACTGCATCAGATCAATACTTCTCAATGGAGACTGCACTAAAAAGGTAGAAAACACACATATTTTGACCACAAACTATGATACTTTATTACTACCAAAGGAAAGTTCACATATTCTTGATACATTTATCTGTTACATTAAAAAACAGTCAATAATAGTTGTCTATTTACGTAACGTCATTTTCATTTTCACAAATTACTTGATATGATTGTTCCATTAAGTATTGTCAGCAGCCTAAGTATATACTATGGTTTCTTGTGAGGACTGTGACTAAGGCATGAAATGTATGAGGTATACTGTATGTTACTGTTGTTAGGTATATTCTGCTGCCCTCCCACACAAGCTGGGTTTTTGCATTCACCTAAAATCTTAAAAGAGGTACTAAACCATGCTGAAAAAGGTGATTGCAAAACTGGATATTACAATATGCTTCCATTTATGATGAAAGGTTTATAAACATTTTTTAAAGAAAAAGCATACAGCTCCATTGCTGCACAATTTTCTACTAGATTTTTCAAACAATTCAATTTCAATGCATCAGTTTGTACATAATAAGTGGTCTCTTACCTGCAATGTATCAATTTTACTTTTAAAAATCAATGATGCTCATCAAGTACTTGTTTAACTGCATTTCTTAATTTCATACAATTTTAATCTCACTCAAACCTTTGTTCAATCTGGCATCTTTATTTAGCAAATACAGCATAACACCCAAAGGCTTTATATCTGTTTCATTATTACATATGTTACATAAAGCATTGCACCTAATGATGCAAATGTGAGAATACTGATATTACTTATGATATAAGTACATTCCATAATATTGTATTCCAAGTTCTGGCCATCACAAACCTACTTACTTCTTAACTACATGGCTTTACAGATGAATCTTAAGAGATGAAGATACTGACCCACCATCAAATTACATATAGGTCACCTAGCATCTATTGTAAAAAAAAAAAGTAAATATTGCATAAAAAAATCATAATCACAATCCACATAGATGTGGAAAAATAAAATAGTTAATTCTGAGTAAAATGAAGAATGCAAAGGACATACTGTGCATTTGAAGATGACTTGAGCAACAGTAGCTAGTTATCAACAGCAAATCATGAATGCGGGAAAGAGATACTGAAGAAAAGAAAAAAGAAAAACTGGAAAAGAGGTGACTTGAGGACCTCTTCAGTACCCTGTCCACGCGTG
>NC_051404.1:2143221-2143585 GCF_015228065.2 Penaeus monodon | reverse complement strand
CTGAATTTCACATTTCAGTATCACTAAAAACAATAATCATAAGTAGACAGACTCTCTGGTACACACATCTAATAAATACTATGAAAAATCACTTCGTCATCTACAATTTATGTACTACACCCATAGTTCTGCTGACCTGTTCACCTCCACTTACATATTCTAGCCATTTTCATATTCTAAGCCGTGGTCCATATATGTAATCTGACACAACTTGTCCCAATTCAGGTTGTGATCTCTTAAGCTTTTATATTTTCCGAACTTGAGTCTTCTGTCAGAATCACGTGAGCCTGTCCCTTGGAGCGCTTCAGCTGAAATATACATATATTCGTGAATATTTATACAATCTCTGTATATGATATAAGTA
>NC_051404.1:2142166-2142321 GCF_015228065.2 Penaeus monodon | reverse complement strand
GGGGATGATGATGATTGTTATGTGTTGATGGATATTTGTTGTTATGATGTGTGTGTTGTGTGGATTAGTGATGGTGTGTATTGATGATAAAAGTGATTGTAGAAATATGTATTGATGCGAGTTTATTGAGGTGTTGTTGAGTGTGTAGTGAAGAT
>NC_051404.1:2140587-2142009 GCF_015228065.2 Penaeus monodon | reverse complement strand
AAAGTACTTCAACGTACCTGGAGATAAAGCGCACGAACCACCAATAGGAAGTAAGTTTCGAGGAAGATGATAACCCCGAAAATAATGGCAACAATGAACACTCCCCTCCAAATGCCCTCATAGATCAGTATGCCCATCATTGCCAGAGCAGTTAACATGAGAATACAAATGCCAACTAAGACCATGATCATGTAGGGCACCAGGAAACGAGTCTTGTTCTGCAATTGTAGAAGAATTATTAGTCATTTGAAAATACTACTTATGGTCTCTCATTATGCTCTATGAACTTCATAATCACAGTTAGTACAGACGCTTAATTATAGATATTCTTGGACATATATCGCCAAAATGTACATATGCTAGAGAATGTTGGAGGAATCTTATAACTAGTTTTTAAGGAATGACAGATCCTTCTCTTACCTTCAGGACACCATGGATCAGGAGGATGCTAAAGGTCACTTGAATGAAGTCCAACATAAACCTGGTTCCAATGATTCCATAGCCTGTAAGAGAAAATCTGATGTGCAAAGGAATTTCAAATTTGAATGTTTTATAAATATTATGGTTACATCCAAATGCATAATACAATGATGCTCATGAGGAAACTTGATGTGCAAAGGAATTTCAATTTTGAATGTTTTATATTATAGTTACATCCAAATGCATAATACAATGATATTCATGTAACACATGTATTTTCTGCAATTCCTTTGATGCATATACGGTCATAACCAAGTATATAGCCAGTCAGCACATACATATATAGAGGTTTAGAATTTACATCACTAATAAAGTAATGAACACACACCCAAACAAACACTGCCCCTGCATATAAACAAACATACTCGTACACACACTGAAAAAAATGACAAGCAAGAGTAACGTACTAGCATTCTTAATAGTTGTTATGCAGTCTTGGATATCCTCCTCTTCCTTGCAAATCTCATGAAAACTGCTGTCTAAGTCCTGAGTAGCAAGGTACCCAGTGACATAGAGCATGCTGCATGTTCCAAAAAACTGAAAATGGTAAGCCTCATTAATACCTTCCTGTGTTTACTTTCAAATAATAAAAATAAAATATTTCCCACTGATGGACTGCAGATCCATGAAATATACACAAAGTATAATTCAGAATGTCAATATTTATGTATGCTAGACATTAAAAAATATTGAAAGTGATAACCTGCATTTACATGATCTCTCTATATGCTTTCAATTAACAAAGGCACAATTTCTTCTTTTCCTAAGGATTGATTATATACAGAATACACAAAAAATGTAACACCAACAATTACGTACTATCACTAAGGAAGCCATCACCAGGCTTCCAGTCCTGAGAGTGAAGCAGCAGCATCCTGATGGTTCCCACAACATTTTGAGGTCTGCAGGAAGTGAAAATAATCGTTATATTTTAAATATTTA
>NC_051404.1:2140427-2140561 GCF_015228065.2 Penaeus monodon | reverse complement strand
CTTATACATGCTTCTTACTATTTTTTTCTTTTTATAAATTACTTGATCAGTACAATCAATACAGATTTTTTTCTTAAAATTTGCAATGAATAGCAAAGTTAAAACTTACTAAATTATAATTAATTTTCAAGGAC
>NC_051404.1:2138540-2139224 GCF_015228065.2 Penaeus monodon | reverse complement strand
GGCACTCTATATACACGTGACATCATTTCACTTCATATTCCTTGCATTCAGAACAAAGCAAGATTCGTGAAGATAACAGTGCATAAGGAACCAGTTCTTGGCAAGTTGCATTCCTGGGGTCGACAGCCAAGCCAGGCCATGTTGTTTTTTCCCTCGCTCATTTTATAAAGGGTGTCATCTTCCTTAGCTCTCCCAGTCTTAGAATTAAACAAACATGTGACTAAGCAAAGCCCAAGAGGGCCTTCAAATATAATGTGTTCTTTGTACGTTCGCTAAAACCTCTGTATTCACGTCACACGCCAAAGAGCTACGCAGTTACCAAGTGGATCTCCTTCACTTTCATCCAGCGATTTTACGGGTTTACTGAACTCTCACTTTCTCAAAAAAAGAGGTTCATTTTTCAAGCGATAACCTACGCATTCACAACCTCCACACACCACGATTACAACACAGCTTCTCCCCCCCACCTTTAAACGAAGTCACAGTAAGGGGAATCAGGGGTCTTCCTCACACAAGCACAGGAAAGGGAGTGAAGGGCAGGCAAGAGAACAAGAGCATTGAAGGCTGCCTTGGCGAGCGATGGTAACTTCCTACTCCCGTGGTGATATTATCCTCTTTAAATTATGTTGTGTCTTGTTATTGGTGGTTATTTTCAGGGCGTGTCCTTCTCGGCTCATTGGGATG
>NC_051404.1:2138202-2138491 GCF_015228065.2 Penaeus monodon | reverse complement strand
AATATATATGTGGATATTTGGGTAAGGTTTAAGCGTCGCGGCATCATTCAGAAGGCACATTGCCAGATGCAGGAGAATCGTGTTCATATACATGTAAAACCCATTTTGTTCCTGTTCTTTGACATTTTAAAAGGAAAATACATGCATTCATTCTAGTTACACTAATTGCAAAAAGTCACAACATTAGAAGCAGCAATGACGAATATCTACGACGAATATCTCAAACGGGTTGATAACTGTAATATGACGTTATTCCTGTAGAATTCTCGGAAATATTTGGTTGTCGGTG
>NC_051404.1:2137666-2138172 GCF_015228065.2 Penaeus monodon | reverse complement strand
GCAAGCACAAGGAACCCGGAAAAGTTGATCACGCAGTTCATACGCACTTCTTTTCCATATGCTTTATCAGATATTAAATGTTGAATAATACTGGCCAACACCAATGCAGTGTTAACCTGTTTATTGGAAGCAGTCTGACACACTTCAATCCTTTGGCTGCCCGACACTTTTTCGCTCAAGTAAGGGAAACTAATAAGATCAAAATGCGGGTGTCCCTTTCAGCTTATGATTGTGGAGTTAAAATAATTACATATGTTATGGTGAAAATGCATTATGAGGAGATCCGCTTCAGACACAAAAAATATTTTCGGATTACTGAAGGCATGTCATTGGATTCGTCAAATCAAACATGCTTTTTAATTCAGAATTAAAGATCAAAAAGACAGTATGCGTTGTTGTAACACAATATCATTGTAGTATCTTGAAGTATATGTAGATATAATAAACAGTGTTAGAGTGTAAAATCCAAAAGGCGAAGAAAAGTACCGCCGCACTTCTGTTTTTTT
>NC_051404.1:2134614-2134686 GCF_015228065.2 Penaeus monodon | reverse complement strand
TGCGGCCGCTTTCACACCAAGGTGGCACGTCGCACGTGGCATACAACTTAAAAACGAACATACGGAAACATA
>NC_051404.1:2133157-2133244 GCF_015228065.2 Penaeus monodon | reverse complement strand
CAGTTTCCCCCACTTTATTTTTTAGAAAGTGAGATTTTATTTCTCCTAAGGGATTAATTAAATATTATATTAGTTCTCTCACTTATG
>NC_051404.1:2133014-2133083 GCF_015228065.2 Penaeus monodon | reverse complement strand
GCCTCTCAGGGTCACTCCATCGCTTACCATAGACAACAGCGTACACAGTACCATAGGGTTGCATCCACT
>NC_051404.1:2130001-2131147 GCF_015228065.2 Penaeus monodon | reverse complement strand
CGCCTGGGAAACTGACCTGAACTGACCTACTCATGTCTAAGAAAATGTAAAGTCTGGACCGTTTGCCAGGGGCAATGCCTCCCGACCATGCACACTCGCATAGTAGGGTCAGGAGATGTTTTGCCCGCACGGAAGGTGAGCATCATGCCCACACATCACTCATTTCAGTAACATACGTTTACGATGTTTAGTGCTTATTCTTTTACTCTGTTTCTGTATTGCGTTGACTGTCTACATGTTTTATCTATCACTTGTTCACAACTTTCTACTTGACCTCCTTGTTAGCTTCCCATTAATTAATTTCTCACTTCATGTTCATATTATCACCTTACTAGTCGATTATTATTTTAATTCATATTATCTCTTATATATGTTCTTATATACGTTTTCTCATGGTGCCATCACCATATGTGCCTGCCGTTATTCCAGCTCACACTTACTTATAAGTCAGTGCAGTGATACCTGGCCTTTCAAAGTCATCTCTTGATTTTAAAAAATACCTTTTCATTACCTGAGTAGGAGTAGGCCGCCACCACCCGAGTAAGGGATCGGAAACCCACGTATTTGTGAGACAGTAGGAAGACGCGTAGGTGATGTGGTGTGTCTATAAGCGTATGTTTGCGTCAGTCTGTCTGTGAAAGAAATGCCTAAGCGGGATTAACAGAGCGGCCGTGGTAAGCAGGCATCTATATATATTTTAGTCTTGGTTAGAGACTGTTTCATGAAAGAGCAAAATTCAGCGTATTTACCATCACATTATATATTATATCCAATAGCTCTTAAATTCAAGAAAACTAATTATCTTGCAAAATGCTTAAGTTATCCATTCTTTAGTAGAAAAGGGTTTTAAATGTGTTATAATCAACTTTCATTGACATATAATGCTTTTTCAGGCACAGTTTTGTGTTTGTTTTCCATTTATTGATAATGAAGTATCATGTCAGTGTTCTTTTCCACTAATCCTTTTAGGTTAACTTCATAAAAAGAAAAGAATACAAGAACAACATTATGTTAATATATTTATTCAGTGAGTTCCGAAACAAGATGTTTCCCCCTTTGTAATGAAATAATTTCTTTCTGTAATCTGACACATGGTTCTCCCCATAGTCATTACCCATGGGACCGAAAGGACTAAAAACGTGCTAA
>NC_051404.1:2129713-2129946 GCF_015228065.2 Penaeus monodon | reverse complement strand
AGAAAATAAAAATTAGAATCACGGAGATAAAGATGAGAGAGCGGTGTTCGTGGGGTGCGCACCTTGCCGGACAGTGGGTTTCTCCGCCCTCACACAGATACGTCGCACACGGCCACATGTTCCTTTCCTATATGCTCTTTATTTACACATTTCACCTGTTTATAAATCGCATACCCTGTCGCACACAAACTCTCACATAGCTCACACCCTCATATGGTCACCCTCACACGCTC
>NC_051404.1:2129152-2129244 GCF_015228065.2 Penaeus monodon | reverse complement strand
GGTGACCTGGCTCTACAACTCACTATATAAATTGAGGCACTATCTCCAACTCTCCACACAGGCATGGCCATGGCAAACCAAAGACTCACTAA
>NC_051404.1:2127596-2127704 GCF_015228065.2 Penaeus monodon | reverse complement strand
CTTTAATAAATACTTATTATAATAAAACCAATCTGGTTTAGATATCTCATAAACTGCTTTTGTAATAAATGTTTCAAATTTTACAATTTGTAAACCCTGGACACCCTG
>NC_051404.1:2126438-2126714 GCF_015228065.2 Penaeus monodon | reverse complement strand
GGAAACAGAAGCTATGGAAGCATTCCATGGCATTTCGCGGTAACATGATGCAACCTGAGAAAGGCGGAACGCTACGACGCTAGTTGGCAACTCAGTATCTGCACTCCCTGCCTCGCCTGGAAAGGCCAGACAGTCTTCCTGGAAAATTAAAGTTTATGTCTGCCTTCTCTGCTGGTTTCCCTATATACGGTATTCCATTGATTTTTTTTCTTCCCTGTACTCTCATCCGCGGTTGTTTCTTTACTCATTTATTGTTTTGCCGGCATTTTTCCTTTC
>NC_051404.1:2124840-2126415 GCF_015228065.2 Penaeus monodon | reverse complement strand
TTTGTTTTCTCCTATTTCCTTCCCTGTGTCATTCTCCTTTCGTTGCCGGGCTCGGCGGGTTTTCCTCTCTCCCCGGTCAGCGGCGGAGGTGGGGACGGGCGGAGGCGTTTTGCTTGCAATTACATCTCCTCTACCTCACTCTTGGTGGCTTGAGTAAGGGCATCACGTGTGCCATCCCTCATCCCCAGCCTGTTTTCCGCTCCGTTTCATTCCCCCCGATCTCAGTGCGGGGGCGTATGGCTCGGCAAGAACGAAGGGAACGGGATGCAATGCGCCGTCGCTACGCGTCCTGACCCTCCTGCCTCTTGGTGCCGTCGACCGTCTCGTGCACAGCGCCAGGGACCCCGTCCTTTTCGACGACGATATTTTCTTGTAGTTGGACGTGATTTTTGACGAGGCTCATCTTTCATTCCCGATATCGTCTTCGTCACCTAGACCTACAAGCTCTGCTTCGGGATGCAGAACCCGGCCTCACCTACTCAGCAACGGCAATCCGTTCCTACATAAGGCCCCTGATTGGGCCCTTTTACCATTTCAGTTTTGCCGAGCTTCTGAGTCTTCTGAGCATCAGGGACGACCCCCCGCCCTCTCCTTGTACCCTCGGCCGAGCCGCTGATTCCCTCAACCTCGTCAGCGGTTCTTTCGTCGCCGGCTCTCTTCCAGCTCTCCTGCTCCAACAGGCACAGGCACATCCGGTTCCGCCCTCGGAAAGACTTTTCGCATTACTGCGGGAAATTCAGTCATCGGTGGCCTCTCTTCGTCGTCCTCGTTCCCTCTCTCCTCCTTCCCTGGAGAAACGGGCATGTATAGAAGACGTTCCAGCGGCTCTTCAGGACAGGGCAAGCGCCACTATCTCTTTACACCTGGCGGTCATCGCGGAGCTCATGAGATCTTCATTCTCCCTTCGTCAGCCTTCCCCCCGTCATGGTCGCTACAACGTGTTTTATTGCATCTGGAGTCCATGGGTCGCCATACGTCAGCGATACAAGAAACACTATTTCAGCGTGCCATGTTCCTGCTGGCTCAGTCATCCGGCCTCAGAGTGTCACAGCTCGCGGCACCATCGGCAGATTCGACGCTTCTGCATTTCAGAGACGCCGACTCCTACGTCTTCTTGCGAAGAACGAGCTTGAGGGACATCGGTTAGGACGGTGCCAGCATGGCGTGTCAGCAAGTCACCTCATATGCTTTATCCTGTAGGTGCCCTCCGTGCATACCTGGCCGCCCTCGCCTGGAGGCCGCAACTGGAGGTGAACTGGGTTGAATCGACTTGCTCCTCCTCTCATTTGGCTGCGTGACACGGAAGGTAATTCGTGAAGATGATCCAAAGTCATCTCCCCGAACCCGTGGTATTGCGTCCACCCCGGCATTCCTCAGATCAGTGGGCTTCTTCCCGCACATTCGTAGACGCTTCCTTCGGCTGCCTCTTCAAGAAGTAACGTGCGTCGATATCGGGTCTGGCCCTTCTACAAACATCGGCTCCCCCTACTACTCTAACCACCGTTCCACGAACACTAACGGAAGGGAGTGAGTCAGATTAACCCTGGTATTGTACAATGAACATTTTTTTCCATT
>NC_051404.1:2124357-2124670 GCF_015228065.2 Penaeus monodon | reverse complement strand
GGTGTTATATGGAGTTTCAATTCCGACTGGCAACAAAGTAATTTTATTTCAATTTTCGAGCTGTACTCTGTTTTGAAATATACACACAGGTTGCGTTTTTGTAGATCCACTGTTAAAACAGGTTTAAGAAAATAGTATTTTCTTTCTACTTACAAACCTTCCCGACGTTTAGATTATCTCTCGGTTTCCAACAACCCAGACGAAGCAGGAAAACAGCTGTAGGGGCGGAGTTGCCAATTCACGCTATTGCATCGCAGCGTTTCGTCTTTTTCAGGTTACGTCATGTTACCGCAAAATGCTATAGAATGTTTCC
>NC_051404.1:2123071-2123268 GCF_015228065.2 Penaeus monodon | reverse complement strand
CGCGCGTGGGTGTGTATGTATGTGCGTGTTTCTTTTATATTTTGAGATGCCAATTATAACTCCATTTTACACAAAACTTGATGTCCGCAGTCATGTGGAATAAAATTTCAGTCAATACTTGCAAACTACATCAAATTAAAGATATGTGGAAAAAAAATATTCATAAAAAGTATTGATATAGACTGAAAAACAAGCAA
>NC_051404.1:2122583-2122684 GCF_015228065.2 Penaeus monodon | reverse complement strand
GTTCCTTTGCCCAAGGAAACGTCTAGATTCACCACTGATTATAAGATAGTCAAAGCACACACTGATAATTAAGTTCGTATACACAGTGCAATATTGCTCAT
>NC_051404.1:2121603-2121729 GCF_015228065.2 Penaeus monodon | reverse complement strand
GCACATATTGCAAATATCACAACGAATTTTAGTTATTAATTCGTGATATTTCTCTAAAGCTTCTTTCCTTGCGCATCTTGAGGACGGAGGTGACGAAAGAAGAGGAAAAAATGAAGAATAGAAAAA
>NC_051404.1:2121513-2121580 GCF_015228065.2 Penaeus monodon | reverse complement strand
CGCTAAGGTCGACAAGTAATCTTTCTTTTGTACTTGACTCTGCGCGTTTGATGTGAAAACTCCATAA
>NC_051404.1:2121352-2121489 GCF_015228065.2 Penaeus monodon | reverse complement strand
GTTTACTTTATCATTTTCCTGCTGGAAAAAATGACAAATTCAACAGCAATGCGATATCACGGTTGACACATGGCGGATCTTACATCATTGTTCGTGGTGGAGTAAGCTCTGACGGATATGACTTTACGATGATGAAA
>NC_051404.1:2120297-2120727 GCF_015228065.2 Penaeus monodon | reverse complement strand
AACGGAATTAGCTTCAATTCACGCGTGAGCCTTGGGTCTGCAGGCGCGGCTCACACTAAGCGTACTGCGCATTGAGTTAAGGCATTTTCTGTTGGCTGGTCTTTGATTCGTTCCCACTCCCGCCCACAATCAATCAATGTTTGTTTTTATTTCTCATATCAGGACGAAAACACATGAGGTTCACTTCAGCGTGTATTCACCCAAACGCACTCACGTGTAAATCATCTGCACATTCACTCACCCTTTGTCGCAGTGACATTCGGGATTCGCTGAATAACCAAGATAATTTTGCTACTTTTTATTTCACAGACTATAAAACTCACAAAGAGAGTGAAAATGAAGTGCCATCTGTCGTAAAGAAAAAAAAAAGTAAAGTTAATCGGGTGGGCAGGGAATAGGAAAATAAGAAGCGCAGACGATGACCTTGATG
>NC_051404.1:2119961-2120246 GCF_015228065.2 Penaeus monodon | reverse complement strand
GACGAGATGTATACGTGTATGAATACTTCCGGCTATTTAGCAGAAGTCTAAAGAACTGTTTTTAGATCTCTTTGTTTAACCTTGCATAAAAGCGGAAAAAAAAATGCAAGCGATTCGTAGACAGTTTACCAAATCGCAATGCAAAGTCAGACATCTATAGACTGATTCTCTTGTACATATTTCGCCGAATACGAGCAAGCAAGAAGATAGTTTTCCCCTGTACCCTACCATCATGCTAAATGTCAACGACCCTTTGGACTTGTATATTCAACATATCGGCCAAAC
>NC_051404.1:2119597-2119816 GCF_015228065.2 Penaeus monodon | reverse complement strand
CCGCTCCCATGAAGCAACACATTTTGCAGTAAATTCTTGCAGTGTAGCTACAGTGAAATGCTGAACATGTTATTTAGTGGGTAGACCTTGAATCCTTCTCTGTGTGGCAACGACTAGACACGAAATTTCATTATGCTTCTGGTGTATATTTTGATACCTCTTGTCGTGTTATGTATTTCTTTTTTTTTTTTAATCATAGAAATGCAAAGGTAAATGCTC
>NC_051404.1:2118946-2119221 GCF_015228065.2 Penaeus monodon | reverse complement strand
GTGGCGACCCAATGTACGTAAGCCTGGGGCCCGCACCACGAAGAAGCTTTGCTCTAGTATGACGTCACCAGTGAGTCACTTCTTCTCCCCAAACAACTCCTCTCCGGGAATTCCCATGACTCGGACCATATATAGCAACCCTGCAGTGGAATTTGCTTCATTCCTCTCGAGAACATCGTGATAATACTAAGGACACCGGCAGACATGTTGTGGAAGGACAGATATGCATTGCCTGGTGACAGGAAGCGATTGCATTAGGTGGAGAGTAACCATCT
>NC_051404.1:2118460-2118542 GCF_015228065.2 Penaeus monodon | reverse complement strand
GTGTGTATGCGCGCGCGTGTGTGTGTATGAGAGAGTGAGAGAGAGTATAGCGTAAAGCATGGTTTCTGTAAGGCGGAGCAAT
>NC_051404.1:2116996-2118052 GCF_015228065.2 Penaeus monodon | reverse complement strand
CAAATAGTATCAAACAAATGTAAAGAAAAAAGAAAAGAAAACATATTTGTGTGTGTGTTTGGGTATAGCAGAGACTGTAGGCTACTATGCAACAGAAATGGGACGTGATGCATCCCGTTGCAGAACTGCAAGTAACATGATATCTTAAACGTAATGAAGAAGGCAAAATAAGTACACCGTATGTCGCGCTCTGAATTTCGTTGTTGTTATGCATTTTCCAACGTTATTTGCTTTGTTACTTTTTCGTGTGAATCGCTGCATCCATGCCGAGACACGGTCAAAAAATGTTTCACATCCTGCTTTAAATAAATATACAATAATAAAAGTGTTCGACTGTAAACTGTTTTCTCACCATTACCATTTACATTGTGTAGCACAATGGTGGTTCTAGTCAACAGATGGTGGTTTAGAAAGCAAGCATGCTACTGATAAGATCCCAGTATGTGTGTGTGTTTTGTACCCTAAAGCAGATAGCCAATGATCTGGTGGTGCCAAGGGTAGGAGGTACCTGGTGAGAAGTGTGGGTTTCCGGACTTTGTTGGGGTATTCTATAACTTGCCAGCCAGCAGTCAGTACGAGAGGTATTGAACCTAAACATTTCTTCCTGAAGGGAGCCTCTACTAGATTTGGTGTTTGGTGTTGGAAAGAGAGTGCATTTTGCTATATAACCGATGTAGTTTTTTGTATAATGACAGGGAAATCAGTGACCTCACTGTCTGACACTTTGCTTCTATAGTGTAAGATGATTGAAGAACACAAGATTTATTTGAAAAGCAAACCGTCAGCCGTTTTCCTGGGTACACCCAATAAGAATAATTGTCCAGATCAAGAGCTGACAAAGATTTTGCCACCACAAAGGTGCAGGGGAAATGAACACAAAAAGTCATATCCACCTGCAAGTGTCACGGGGTGTTGGCACATCACGTTCTTGCAACACCAATATCTTCATTTTAAGAGAACGGATATCCACCTTTAAATGAACAGATAAACTTGTGATGAAGTCTTGCAACAGTGAGCAACTGCGTTCTAACAAGACTCACTGCTAGAGTTCCACTG
>NC_051404.1:2115131-2116807 GCF_015228065.2 Penaeus monodon | reverse complement strand
GCACGCACGTGCACATGCACATCCACACGTTATTGGGTAAGACATGTATATTTACACATGTCTATCGAGCATGGCATGACGTCTGACTTGCAGTTTATGATATAACGCGGGGGGGGGGGGGGGGTGATCCGTGGTTACATAGGATCTATACTACTAGAACAGAATAAAAAATGTTCGATTAAAGATGACCTAATATCATAAAATGCATCTTTTGACAAGAATACCCTTACTATAATTATATTCATGAAAAATAAAGGAAAATGTATAAGGATGCTTCATGATTCCTAGGACCCAACTTATGATATGGTGCGCTATCCTGAGAAATTGATAGTTCTATTGTAGTTGTTCAGTGTTTGGAGCTTCCTGAGAAAGTTTTGTCTTTTAAATGTTTTTGTTGACTTATGTATATATTTATCTGTTCTACAGAGCACGTGAGGGAGTATCTCCTGCTTGTGGAAAGCACAGAACGCTCCGGATGTCGCCCGGTTTGATTATGTTAACAAAGACCTCCAGGCAGAGATTTGCTGGGCTGCCATGCTGATTTATGTGGAAGAGGGTAGATGTGCCAGTTATGGACGATTGACATAATGTGAAATGGTAAATATATAAGCACATTTATTTGTTACATTGGTATCCCCTTGACTTTGCAAGCTTATGAGGGGAAACTCTCCATCTGTAAAATACCTCGCACTGAACAAAATAACATAGTTACAAAAACATCTGCATGGTTTTGTATAAGTATCAAAATCTTTTTGAATGAAGATTTGACACCATGCAATTCTCACATTGGGGCTTTTGATGGGGATTTAATACACTCGGGCAGTGATTCCCTATGATTTTATGCGAGAAGCCGTAAAATAACTGTGCTATTACAAAATGACAGTGGTCTTTATTCGTAATTCCTACTCATCATGTCACAAAAACTTTCCAGACATTAACATACTCATATGAGTGAGTCTGTACACTTTATAATATACATTGTACTTTTTAGACTATATATATGGGTTCCTTGGAATATGAAAAATTCTTACTAGGGTACCTTTGAGGAATAAAGGTTGAGAATCACTGCCCTTGGGTATGACTGAGGTAAGAAACTCGTAGCAAATACTGAACATCTATTTGAATTATTCAATTTGACGCACCAAGCCACTGCTTGAACTGCAAAGACTGCCTTCTTGACTTATCCACAACTCTGCTGGTAGACAGTGGCACCTGTTCATTCAGAGGACTCAAGAAACAGCTTGTCATGTTTTCAAGGAGAAACTGTTTATATTTCCCAAATAAGAAGCAATAATTACAGATCTATAAAATATTACATGACATTCTTGGAGTTGAGTTGGGATAAATTTATGTCAGGTTGAGAAGTAGTGATCTAGAGTGTATGCAAATTTAATATTTTAGGGTATGAGTTCACCAGAAGGCCCTTTTATAACAAGAGTAGCTGGTAGCTGCAGTGAAGCAGCTGCCAGCTGAAGCAAAATCTACATCCTGACTAGTCAGACATGTAGTTTGGACATCAAGATAAACCCTTTATTCTGATCTGAAATCCCAGCTATTGGTATTTTGAGTGAATGAGTTTGAAAGCAACTAGTAGAGCCTGTAGGAAATCCATGAAGTACATGGTCACTCACCAACTTAAAACCTCTGAGAATTACTGTGACACATACAGGTACAGT
>NC_051404.1:2114383-2114975 GCF_015228065.2 Penaeus monodon | reverse complement strand
GACAGCCAGCTAGGTGCCACCTTGTTACACTACCTATAGGGTTGCAATGCTAGGCATTCCTAAACAGGGCACCAACCATTTTGGTGGTATTATTCATGGAAGATGGAATACCAACAATTTGTTCAGTTAGTATTAGTTGAGCCAACTTAAATAGATAAAACAGACTGGGCCTTGATACTCCCAGGGAGAAATCCCAGTTTGATGCAAGCAAATGGGATAGCATTAAGCTTGAAAAGGTATTTGCCTCACAATTTATATTAAACCAACATAGGCATGAACATATCTGTGAATGGTTAATATTTAAAACAAATAAATGTGCTAGTGCAGGGTATCTGTTCAGATGGTACCTTTCCACCTCCCAGTCCTCTCCTGTTTGCCAAGTACCTCTTGCCTCAGGCATGGTAATTCACATAAAAACACATGGATGGCTCAATCAATGTAAGCCAGCTCATTCATGTCAAAAGTGACACTAGTGAGCTTAATTGAAAAAAATTACAGATTTAAGCCTCTTCCGACTATGATCATTCATTGTCTGTCATGTCTCCTACACATTACATTCTGGATTACACTTTGCTTCTTCCTCTCGTTTTAA
>NC_051404.1:2106131-2108541 GCF_015228065.2 Penaeus monodon | reverse complement strand
TCCTCTCGTTTTATATTTATCCTTCTATCCCTTGCAACATCCCTTCCCTCTCCTTCCTTCACCAACCCCAAAATAATGGGACTTGGACTCTGTGCCCTACAATCTCCTTAAATTATGATACGTGATTTATGCTTAGGATGCTGAAACAAGGCTCAAATGCTTTGTTTGACTTTCCAAATGCTGTTATATCATAATCACAATAACTTTTCACAAAAAGGAAATGAAGAATAAAAATCCCATTACATATTTCAGAGCTTCCTGGCATTATCTTTAGGTATTTTGGTCTGTATTGGTCTTGTTTGTAGAGGAATCATTTGTCTTTATTACCTTTATTTTTTGGCCTACTTAAAAAATATATGATCAAATTATTAAAAAATCACATTTCAAAATATTTTTGTCCAATATCCATCCGCATATCTCTCTATGAACCTGCTAGACATAAGCTTTTATAACTAGTAATGAAACTAACACAAAAACATATGATCTCTTTTTTTTTGTAACTAATAATGGTTGATGTCAGGCAATAAACTCTTTTTTTTTATACAAGACAGTTTATTCATACTCTATTTTACATATTCCAAATGGTAGTACCTATTATAATATATAATCCGCTGAAGTTACTGCTATTTACTTTTATTTACACAATGGCACTAGCCAATGTTGAAGGAGAGCATCCTCAAAAAAGAATGCAATCAAATCAGAGCATGGTAATAACCACTACAACTGTGTTATGTTATGCTTATAAGTTTTATCATCAATCTTAAATAAAACCCAATGAGAACACAACAGTCTTTATAGTAATCTCTTAAGTGTTGACATGCCCATGATCAGTTTACATAAAAATAATATCCCCACATAATGAGGCCCCTGTTAGAGGTTTTACCTGTATTTTCCTCTTATGAAAAAAAGGACTGTCCAAATACATGATTAACATATAACTAATGAAAGTGATACAAAATACATCCAAGACCTAAGTAGGGTTATATCTTGTATATTTGAAAATATTACAAGGCTTTATAATTTCTGTAAAAAACAAAAAAAGACAAATTTGTTCTTGGAGTAAATGATAATGATGGTTAAATAGGAAAGTATATTTAATCATTTGTTATATGAAGCAGTCCCACTTACATGCCAATGTCATCTCCAATCAATATGCAGAAATGAGCTATCTGCTTGCTCTTTCTTGCCCTGCGAGCCACACTTTGAAAGGAGAGCTTATTCAATATCCATCTAAAGTCACAAGAAAACACCATAGCTACATCAGGTTAAATGAAGAACACATGAAAATCTAGGTGGGTTTGCTAACATCTGATTCCGCTCCAATGGACATAAAGGTACCGAAAGTTCCACCTGATTGCAACATAACCTTCCCTACATTATTCATTAGTTCCCTGCCGCGTAGACCATATCTGAAATAGAAGGGATACATTTTAGTAAATCATGTTTTGCCTCAACCTCATGGGTCTAAATCCACAATATGTACTCTGCTCCCTCTTAATAAAGGTGCCATTTCAAAAGGCTGATCTTGTGTATATCACTGTATATGTGGTCTACTATAAAAATGTCCTAAGCTTTATTGTCTACTATGCAAATCCTCCATTAGTAAGATACCTAAGAGCTGTGAAACCACCAAACAGGGCCCCTGTTGCCATGCCGACTGAGAAACCCATCATAAACCCAAGCTTGACACGATCCAACAGCTGGGCCTTGACCCTGTGGTAGTAGTTCCCTGCTGGTACTGCGGGCATGGTGTTGTATAACTCCTACTCCTGAGGAAGGAAAATATCATTAGTCACTGCATAAAACTATATCCTAAGAAAAAATTACATCATAATGACTAGCCTGATCTTCACTGCTTTGGATATATAAATAAAAGATGAAAACTAATACGCAAAAGATACTTTTTTCTGTCTATTCAGTATCAGGTTATAAGACATAACACATCTCAAACTTGTATACTTTATAGACTAATAAACCTCCCCATGTATCTTAACCCAATCACAACAGGAACCTCAGTTCTCAACAACACCTCAGGTGCATGTGGAGTCAGCTGCTCATAGTTTTTTCAATATTTCTGTTATGACTGGAACTGTAGATGTGACAGTACAGGTTGCAAAAAAAACAAATACACAAAAAGCATCAAATAATATTTAGAATTTAAATTTGCTGAAATATTTTCCTGAGATTACTTCATTAAATTCAGCTTTGTCAAATCACATGAGATCATGTTACCAAAATCCTTAGGTGCAAAATTGCTTGGGTATCAATTGATAAATGAATAATTTCCAATACTTTAAAAGGCACATACATCTCATCTGATGCATTTCTGAGTGTAATTTTCCAACATCTTTTTCTGCACATGTCACATCTACATTTTTTTTTAAGGTTATTCATAACTGAAACATCATAC
>NC_051404.1:2105765-2106031 GCF_015228065.2 Penaeus monodon | reverse complement strand
CCCCATTTTTTTAAATTTACCTGGGATGTATCAAGCTTAATGCTATCCCATTTGCTTGCATCAAACTGGGATTTCTCCCTGGGAGTATCAAGGCCCAGTCTGTTTTATCTATTTAAAGTTGGCTCAACTAATACTAACTGAACAATTGTTGGTATTCCATCTTCCATGGAATAATCCCACCAAAAGTGGTTGGTGTCCCTGTTTGAGGAATGCCTAGCATTGCCTCCCTATAGGTAGTGTAACAAGGTGGCACCTAGTGGGCTGTC
>NC_051404.1:2103929-2105620 GCF_015228065.2 Penaeus monodon | reverse complement strand
ATAAAGGGTGCTAACCTGTCCTGTATGTGTCACAGTACTTCTTCAGAGGTTTTAAGTTGGTTGAGTGACCATGTCTTTCATGGATTCTTCCCTACCAGGCTCTACTAGTCTGCTTTCAAACTCATTCACTCAAATACCAATAGCTGGGATTTCAGATCAGAATAAAGGGTTTATCTTGATCAAACTACATTCTGACCATAGTCAGGATGTAGATTTTGCTTCAGCTGGCAGCTGCTTCACTGCAGCTACCAGCTACTCTTGTTATAAAAGGGCCTTCTGGTGAACTCATACCCTAAAATATTAAATTTGCATACACTCTAGATCACTACTTCTCAACCTGACATAAATTTATCCCAACTCAACTCCAAGAATGTCATGTAATATTTTATAGATCTGTAATTATTGCTTCTTATTTGGGAAATATAAACAGTTTCTCCTTGAAAACATGACAAGCTGTTTCTTGAGTCCTCTGAATGAACAGGTGCCACTGTCTACCAGCAGAGTTGTGGATAAGTCAAGAAGGCAGTCTTTGCAGTTCAAGCAGTGGCTTGGTGCGTCAAATTGAATAATTCAAATAGATGTTCAGTATTTGCTACGAGTTTTTACCTCAGTCATACCCAAGGGCAGTGATTCTCAACCTTTATCCTCAAAGGTACCCTAGTAAGAATTTTTCATATTCCAAGGAACCCATATATATAGTCTAAAAAGTACAATGTATATTATAAAGTGTACAGACTCACTCATATGAGTATGTTAATGTCTGGAAAGTTTTTGTGACATGATGAGTAGGAATTACGAATAAAGGACCACTGTCATTTTGTAATAGCACAGTTATTTTACGGCTTCTCGCATAAAAATCATAGGGAATCACTGCCCGAGTGTATTAAATCCCATCAAAAGCCCAATGTGAGAATTGCATGGTGTCAAATCTTCATTCAAAAAGATTTTGATACTTATACAAAACCATGCAGATGTTTTTGTAACTATGTTATTTTGTTCAGTGCGAGGTATTTTACAGATGGAGAGTTTCCCCTCATAAGCTTGCAAAGTCAAGGGGATACCAATGTAACAAATAAATGTGCTTATATATTACCATTTCACATTATGTCAATCGTCCATAACTGGCACATCTACCCTCTTCCACATAAATCAGCATGGCAGCCCAGCAAATCTCTGCCTGGAGGTCTTTGTTAACATAATCAAACCGGGCGACATCCGGAGCGTTCTGTGCTTTCCACAAGCAGGAGATACTCCCTCACGTGCTCTGTAGAACAGATAAATATATACATAAGTCAACAAAAAACATTTAAAAGACAAAACTTTCTCAGGAAGCTCCAAACACTGAACAACTACAATAGAACTATCAATTTCTCAGGATAGCGCACCATATCATAAGTTGGGTCCTAGGAATCATGAAGCATCCTTATACATTTTCCTTTATTTTTCATGAATATAATTATAGTAAGGGTATTCTTGTCAAAAGATGCATTTTATGATATTAGGTCATCTTTAATCGAACATTTTTTATTCTGTTCTAGTAGTATAGATCCTATGTAACCACGGATCACCCCCCCCCCCCCCCCGCGTTATATCATAAACTGCAAGTCAGACGTCATGCCATGCTCGATAGACATGTGTAAATATACATGTCTTACCCAATAACGTGTGGATGTGCATGTGCACGTGCGTGC
>NC_051404.1:2102718-2103774 GCF_015228065.2 Penaeus monodon | reverse complement strand
CAGTGGAACTCTAGCAGTGAGTCTTGTTAGAACGCAGTTGCTCACTGTTGCAAGACTTCATCACAAGTTTATCTGTTCATTTAAAGGTGGATATCCGTTCTCTTAAAATGAAGATATTGGTGTTGCAAGAACGTGATGTGCCAACACCCCGTGACACTTTCAGGTGGATATGACTTTTGTGTTCATTTCCCCTGCACCTTTGTGGTGGCAAAATCTTTGTCAGCTCTTGATCTGGACAATTATTCTTATTGGGTGTACCCAGGAAAACGGCTGACGGTTTGCTTTTCAAATAAATCTTGTGTTCTTCAATCATCTTACACTATAGAAGCAAAGTGTCAGACAGTGAGGTCACTGATTTCCCTGTCATTATACAAAAAACTACATCGGTTATATAGCAAAATGCACTCTCTTTCCAACACCAAACACCAAATCTAGTAGAGGCTCCCTTCAGGAAGAAATGTTTAGGTTCAATACCTCTCGTACTGACTGCTGGCTGGCAAGTTATAGAATACCCCAACAAAGTCCGGAAACCCACACTTCTCACCAGGTACCTCCTACCCTTGGCACCACCAGATCATTGGCTATCTGCTTTAGGGTACAAAACACACACACATACTGGGATCTTATCAGTAGCATGCTTGCTTTCTAAACCACCATCTGTTGACTAGAACCACCATTGTGCTACACAATGTAAATGGTAATGGTGAGAAAAACAGTTTACAGTCGAACACTTTTATTATTGTATATTTATTTAAAGCAGGATGTGAAACATTTTTTGACCGTGTCTCGGCATGGATGCAGCGATTCACACGAAAAAGTAACAAAGCAAATAACGTTGGAAAATGCATAACAACAACGAAATTCAGAGCGCGACATACGGTGTACTTATTTTGCCTTCTTCATTACGTTTAAGATATCATGTTACTTGCAGTTCTGCAACGGGATGCATCACGTCCCATTTCTGTTGCATAGTAGCCTACAGTCTCTGCTATACCCAAACACACACACAAAATATGTTTTCTTTTCTTTTTTCTTTACATTGTTTGATACTATTTG
>NC_051404.1:2102238-2102320 GCF_015228065.2 Penaeus monodon | reverse complement strand
ATTGCTCCGCCTTACAGAAACCATGCTTTACGCTATACTCTCTCTCACTCTCTCATACACACACACGCGCGCGCATACACAC
>NC_051404.1:2099167-2099249 GCF_015228065.2 Penaeus monodon | reverse complement strand
GTGTGTATGCGCGCGCGTGTGTGTGTATGAGAGAGTGAGAGAGAGTATAGCGTAAAGCATGGTTTCTGTAAGGCGGAGCAAT
>NC_051404.1:2098320-2098509 GCF_015228065.2 Penaeus monodon | reverse complement strand
CCCTTTTTTGACATAATCACCGACAAAATAACACGTAGCAGAAAATAGTCTTCCTCACATTGTCTCGGTGGAAATACGAATAATTAGCTACACTGATGATATGTGATTAATTATGTAAACATAGTTCTCTCTAACAGTCATATGCGTAAAGAAATTGTGGGATACATTCATAATAGCACATACCCCCCC
>NC_051404.1:2095637-2095978 GCF_015228065.2 Penaeus monodon | reverse complement strand
GATATAAGCACAATTCTTTTTGCCAAGGAATGAGTTTGCATAAAAGGAAAGAAAGAAATGCGAAATAAATATATTCTTGAAACTGACCATCCTGCAGCTGCACAAAATCTTTTTACGCATGAGAATATGTTAGAAATTGTTTTACATCACATTTTTTAAAGGATATGGTGCGAAGACATGCCCTGTTCTTTTTTTTTTTTTCTTCCTTTCTTCTTGTGGAATGGTTAATAAGGAGAATTTACTGTATATAATGTGTATAAAATTTTAATTATATATAAGTAAGAATTATTGTAGTTGAGCCAGGTGATTTTTTTTATAGAATTTCATGTTAAAGTATCTGA
>NC_051404.1:2095368-2095513 GCF_015228065.2 Penaeus monodon | reverse complement strand
TAAATTCGTACAATAGATCAGGGTAGCATGGTAATGAAAGGATAAATAGTGAGGGTTAAGGGTTAAGGCAGAGATAAGCAAAAAACGTGATTAGATCCAAGAGCAGTTCCAGGAGACATGTCATGTGGGGACAATCCAGAGACCA
>NC_051404.1:2094036-2094569 GCF_015228065.2 Penaeus monodon | reverse complement strand
GATTCACGCTGCCCCATCACATCACCGTTCCGTCAACCGTGCCTTGTATTCGCACTGTTCACGTCCCGTCTTATTACGTCTCGTCAGATTCAAATTTATCAGTGATTTATAACATATGAAAAGGAAAGGAATGCTTCAATTCAAAGAGATATCACAGACTGAGAAATATCAGTGATTCATAACAATTAAAAGTTTTATCAAATATGAAAAGTGCAATAAATTTTGAGTTTCTTATCTAGTTCTTCTATTCTATTCATTAGTTTGTCTTTGAATGAGTTGTCACTATATCCTGTTTGACATGTGAAAAAGTTCTTCACATTGACTAACAAGTTAAATCAATTTTCATCCATGGTGAAAAGGCACTTCCGGTTCCTGCGGCTCCTGGTCAATGACTAACCGTTGACGGGGTGTCGTTCACACCATTGTATCGTCCCGGCAACGGTACCATCACGTCAAAATATTCTTGAAAGAATCTGACGTGACGATCAGTTTGGTGTGAACAGGTCCATTTGATTACATGGAAGAAATTCTCT
>NC_051404.1:2093336-2093494 GCF_015228065.2 Penaeus monodon | reverse complement strand
AAGGGATTAGTGAAGGAGAAAGGGCTATAGGGGCAGTTTGATCACAGATTCGGTGAGAATGTCAGGAGGGGAGAATCTAGGGAGTTGCCGTGATAAAGGGTCAGATCCAGGGGGAAGCGGGTTAGGAGGGAGGACGATGCGGCTAAGGCAGGAAAAAA
>NC_051404.1:2089014-2089166 GCF_015228065.2 Penaeus monodon | reverse complement strand
TTAATGCATCTAAAAAGGTTAAATCATAATACAAGTTTTTCTCAATTTTTTATTTTGTTAATATCAACATTTATAACTTTTCTTTTTTTTCTTTTTTTACTGTCTTTATTTACAGTCAAGTCATTGACTTTTAAATTATTTTAAGTTTCTGT
>NC_051404.1:2087632-2088969 GCF_015228065.2 Penaeus monodon | reverse complement strand
TTTTGGAGTGCATCTGTACAAGGACCAATAAAACGTTAAGCTGTCAACATATGATCGAGATAATGAAACAAAAAAACTAAACCAGTACCAGGGGGCTGCCATCACACACACAAACTTTTTAAAAACTAATAACACTAGATTACTTTTTTTTCTTTGTGCTTGATGAACATAAATTGCAATTATGAGGTACCCATAGCTAAATTCCAACATACATGAATTTTTTGGATGCAAAACTGAAACTTATCAATTAATATGTAGACATATATATATATTTTTTTTTTTTTTCCAAGTCAGCATGAAAAATGGAGTGTACAAAAACAGCCACATAGTACCCTCCCAAAAAAATTTTGATATGTACTTTTTCAAAGATACAAAAAAGTGACGAGAAGTAAGCACTCTCATTGGTCCTAATGTGCGGTGGATGTTACCATGAATGGCACTGATGATGTCCTTCCCCAGTACGTTTACACTTTAAAAAGATGTTTTTTAAGTCCCATTAAGCGTTGCACCATTAAAAAAATATAATGCCACAGCGTCCATGTTCAGGTTCAGGTTGTCCCAGTGCTTTCAAAAACCACTGTCCTGTCCTGTGGTTAACAACTGCTATTTAATCATTACTTCACATGTGGCAGTTTCCCTTTTAAATTTTCAGAGACTGTAAGGAAGACAAAGTAGTTCATTTATAAACAAAACAAAAAAATATCAACAGCATCATAGCTATAAAAACAATATTCTCTGAGATTTTTAGAGAGAATTCCCCTTGGACTTGGATTTATAACCAAGTCAAACGCTGAATAGCTTAATAGATACAGTATACAAATAACAATAATGGTACAACTGATGATGACAAAAAAGGGGGATTTAGCATAAGGAAAAATGATAACCTTTAAAGATTATCACCAGGTACATCTCAGGAGAATATGACAACAGCTACAATAAAGTTAGAATCCTGGGCCTCATGGGAAAACTTTCCTATGGTTTTTTTTTTTATGTGAGGATCTCCAGACCTCTTTTGCACATCACAGCTTCAATCAATCCCATCTCTAGACACTCCTATTTCAGTCAGATCAACCACTTTTTTTCCCCAATATTTTAGGTGAAAATTATTTTCTTTTTCAAGCTACATACAAGACCACATGCCTCTACTACTCCAAAATAACAAGAAATACTGGAAAAAGTATTGATAACAATTATATATATACTTAATATCTGTGTCACCATTCTTCCACAAGTTATCAAATTCACTACAAATTACCAAGTTCCAACACTCATTTTTCTTCCTTTACATCATGGCTGGGGAAAGTGGCCAATATAAACTCACTATAAATTTTCTCTAG
>NC_051404.1:2086963-2087592 GCF_015228065.2 Penaeus monodon | reverse complement strand
TTATATTACACCAGACCACTAAACATCTACTTTATCTATCTTGCACTTCATCTACTCCTAAAATTAAGTATTGTTTTTTATTGCATCATTCCATAGAACTATTAGGGATAATGAGCACTAGTCCTCTCCCTGTCAAAAACCCAGAACATAAAAAGGATTCTCAACTGGTAGAGTTAAAGAGCTCACATTCCCATCAAGTGCATCCTCCTGTTCTGACCCACTTCCTATCTTATCCTCTGCAAATTTGACAAACTTATCTAGACATTCTGTGTGTTGGAAAAAAAGTCAGATGAGTTTCTCTCTCTCAACTCTCGACTCTTAGTCAACCCCATACAGCTCCAAACAAAACTCAAAAAAATACTCTTGTTAGATACTGGCAACATAGGACACAGCCCAGGTTGTGTTGCTTCCTATGCTTATGCAACACACAATGTTAGGTTCGTGATATCTACTGAAATAGGTGAAAAATTTTGAATTTTTCTGAACAAAGAAATTTTCCTACTTTTCCTACAAGCTTTAAAAGTCAATTTACTTTTTCTCTTCTCCTCTTAAGGAGTTGGGAGGGCAAAAAATAATGGCCCCTTATAAATACCTACACACACAAATGGAGTAGATTGCAGATTTTTCTT
>NC_051404.1:2086550-2086865 GCF_015228065.2 Penaeus monodon | reverse complement strand
TTACATGAATACAATCCACTACACTGCAACTACACCACCAGTGGGCTCCCTAAGGCCTCCTCCCTTGGCTGAGGAATCCCCAATACATGCTTCTTGTAGATAAGATTCATCTGCTCGAGGAAGATAAAAGTGAGGACGGTGTGGGGTCCTAAACGCATATAGTATGGTGTGAAACCTTTCCAGAGTAAAAAGAAGCCCTCGTTGCGGATCACCTGCCCAGAACATCCAAAGCACCCTTGTATTCTGGCTTGCCATCAATTATTTTCATGTTCTGGATTCTGGGGAAAGGGAAGAGGCAGAACAAAAGTTATTTGG
>NC_051404.1:2084757-2086494 GCF_015228065.2 Penaeus monodon | reverse complement strand
TCATCACTTGAAAATATAGACAGTACGTTCATTCATCTCCGGTTACTGGAACTAGGAAAAACAATGTTAAATTTTTGCCCCCATTTCACGTCGTCTTTTTTTTGTACCTTTTGTTTGTTTTTAAATATGCATTTCCCAATAAGATTTATAAACTGACTGTAAAACACTTTTTTCCCCATGGTTACCATAAATATACAGTGAAATAGAGAAATCCAGCATTACAAGAGCCTGGATAAAAAGGGTTTTAATACAGTTGTTGAATGTTCTGATTCTATGGTATCTAATGTAACAATTTCACATGAACAATGGGTAACTATATCATAAAAAACACTTTTAAATTCCTCCTCCACAGTTCCGTCTCTCCTCATTCCCATTCCCACTCCCGCTCACCTAGTCTTGGCAATGTCGACAGGCATGGAGGCAGCTGTTGTGACGAGACCAGAGATCATGGAGGCACAGAAGTGGAGGAAGATGTTCTCTCGGAAGTAACCTATAAAAAAAGGGCCAACGTCTTTAGTATGAGAACTTGTCATCCACTTTTTAAATACTTATCCAGCCATCATTCTTCTTTTTATAAAAATTTAGTTTTTTTTATTAACAAAATAAATATTCTACTTACACATTGCTAAACTACTAACAGAATTTGCTCTGTGCAATACTGACTATCTTCAACTGCATTGCTTCATGATATGAAATGGCTAAGTATTCTAATTTCATGTAAGTATTGGTATTGTATATCTGTCAGTGTTAGCATGTGACTGATTGTGCATGTCTGTGTTTTACCTTTTGCTTCATGTACATATGAATAAATGTGCTCCACCCTGTCATCCTCACACACCTGTCCCCAAAGTGCCTGCTTTGCCTGTGAGTATGATGCTAGCTGAGCTGCATTCACAACCATGGCCCTGCCCATGGTAGGAATAGCTCCTCTCCATAGGGTGAACACCCCTTCCTCCCGCGCCATTCTCAGCAGTGCACCCAAACACATTCTTGTAGTTGCGCCTCTCACCCAGGGGTAGTCTGCCGTCTGAGGTCATGCGAATGAGGGACACCTAGAAGGCAGTTGAAAGGGTTGTGAGAGAGGATTAGGTAAGAGCTAACAAACCACAATTTAGGCTATTAAATTGATCTATTACTATATGTAAGCTTTAATAAATTTTATTTTCTTAAAATATTAATTCACTGAAGTGGAGAAACCACTTATCTCTGACCAAACCCTACAATACCCACGGAAAAAATCTGATTTATTCTGTTAAAATATAAATGCAATTAGGGAGAATCATATAATAAAGCGTAGAGAAATTTACGCTTCAGAAAGTGACAAAATCTAAAAAAAAGTGGACTTACAGAATTAAAAAAAAAAATGGGCCTTCAAAAATTAACAAATTTGCAAGCAATGAGAATAACAGTAAAAATAATAGACCCTAGTTACTACATGATAATATAAAATTATTTTTTTTTACATTTCACCAGAAGACCAATAAAGAAAGTGCAGGATAACTCTTTATCAATGGTTTGAGACCCCCCAAAAGGGAGTCAATTTGACATATGGCGTATTATTAAAATTTTTAGTGCGGGCCCTGCAATTCAGTCCCCAGAGATGAGTGCGGCAAGCCTCACAAACCGTATTATTAAACTGCCCAGGCAAGCCTTTCCTCGGGACTTCGGGTGAGAATTGCTGGTATCCCTGTGCCACATTGGTATACACCTAATGCTGGCTTAATTATGAGTTACAGC
>NC_051404.1:2084071-2084228 GCF_015228065.2 Penaeus monodon | reverse complement strand
TGGGGGGGAGGGGGGGGGGTTGTGTCATACCTGAATATCTGAATGTCAACTGTCATTCACAATTGTTCTCAAAACCTTGGATCATACAAGAAAGTTAAGGGTTACTAACATGAGCAAATATTATATTTCATTATTAACCAATCAGCCACAATTGCAT
>NC_051404.1:2083844-2083995 GCF_015228065.2 Penaeus monodon | reverse complement strand
TCTGATTTTGTTCTTCATAAAAGCTGGATAGATGTTGAAATTTTACCACTGGCTTATAATAGTTTTATTATCTAATTCCCAATAAAAACAAAATTAATTTCTCTTTCAATTACTGTTTGTTGAGTGAAGGTAAGCAGATTGATCCCATTAC
>NC_051404.1:2082007-2083765 GCF_015228065.2 Penaeus monodon | reverse complement strand
ATAAAAGAAAAAATCCCCTATACAAAGTAGCTAAATTCTGATTTGAGTCATACATAAATGCCAGTTATTGCTTGTTTCTGACACTTGTAATAGTGTGTGTTTATGGTGTACTTGTGTATGTTCAAATGAGTAATTATGTAAAAGTGTCTGCAGATATATACTTGTGAATGTACACATGACTAGATTTGTGTGTAAATGTCTGTGCATGCAAATGTGTGCCTATGGGGGGATTACAATTGCACAGGTAACCCAACAATCTGTATAAGAGTTCAAACTGGGTATAATACATTTACAACCTTCACATCCCAACCCACCACCCATTGCATTTCGGGCTACACAAAATGGCAAATCAAATAGAGGAAATATCTCCTTCACACTTATTCTACAAGATTTGCATTACACTTACAGTCTAAATGCATGGCCTTTGGACTTTATATTATACACAATCTAATATTCAATGTTTAACATCATATGACTTATAATCTAATCTATAATATTAAGAAAGATTAGCATTCTAATCATTGTACCCAGGCAGCCTAAACCACTGAGTTGTCCAAGGTACAGGCTCACTACACTTGAGTTGTCAGTTTGGACTTTTCTGTCCTTTTCCAAGCATCCTTGTTCCAATGGCTATATTTACCAAAAAAAGCAAGGTAATAGAGGAGCCTACTTTAGAAGGCCATATATCTGCATAAGGAAGAACAGTGCAGTCACAACTGTAATGCACCCTAGAAGAACACAATTGAAACCCCCAAAGAATAAAAAATAATTTTGACACCCAGTCTCAGGCCAAAAAAAAATTTGGGACTATAATCTATGAACTGGAACCCAAGGGGCAAGTCAAGCAGAGTGAGCAACAGAAAGCTAAAGAGATATACACCAAATCCTCCAAAGTACTTCTTCCTTGCCCCTTCCTTTCCTTTTTTAAAGAATACTAACACAGAAACTGTTACATCAACTTTACATATAAAGAGCTCCTTGGATTTTTTTTTTTTATAAATTTACAAGAATTTAATAAAGTAGTAGACTATAACTTACACATAAATGAGACAATTAATGCAAATTTGGGAAAAATAAAGGAGAGAACAACTCAAATACCTCACAGAGTGCCAACAAAGGCCCCAGCTACACCTGCTGTCATGCCTAAGACTGCCTTCACTAAGAAGTTGGAGGTTCACCACTGGGTCTGGAAAGAGGGCAAAAGATTAAATGGAAAAGATTTAAATAAAAATTTCCTACAAAGAAAAAAAGGGTATTAGATACACCCTGGATTAACTACAAATCTCAGATTTTTGTCTGACAAAATGTGGATTTTGCTGTTTTTTTACTATGGTTGTGATATGAATGAATGTTTGTTTCTCCTAGTTTTTGGGAAATAACTATCAATGAGAATGGCTAGCTGTTGAAATGTGGTTTGAAAAAAAAAAATAGAAGGAACACTAAGATGGCTGTACAATAAAAATATATAACAAAGAGTAAAGCAAGTCTCATGAAGTGATCAGAAGAAACTAATCCAACTAGTCATGGTAAAGCTATAATCTTTCTCTTAAAACTTCTTTTGTAACTCCTCATACTCTTTATAATCATAATGATGTTCACATACAATAGATATATTTCTTGGATGAATTTACTTACACACTACTCATTATCTAAGAAAAAATTGTAAATTTGCCTGTTACTTGGGCTTCTAAGTTAGACTATAATCTTGTTTTCTCATTCTTAGCCACCCTACATTTCCATTACTCCACCTTATCTATC
>NC_051404.1:2081267-2081939 GCF_015228065.2 Penaeus monodon | reverse complement strand
CAAAAATCCTTTGAAGGAAGAATAAAAGAGAGAAAAGAAACCCCCTAACCCTGAAGCTTTCTCAAAGAGCCATGTGTAGATGCCAAGGCGTGTGTAGTGTAGTGGCTTGGCGCAGAAGGCCAGCCGGAAACCAGAGTAAAGGGGCTGTGAAGCCCTCGCTCTTTATGACATGTCGTATAACATGGTAGCTGGTTTTGTGCTCTTTGCTTGTCGCGACCTGCATTCTGTTCTTGACCAGATCCAGGGCTGCACGAAGCAGGTCGCGCCCATCCTGCAAGGAGAGAAAAACAAATCATGTGGTATCTAATTCTTCCCATACATGTCATGTGATCACTCATAATTACTGCAGTTATAATCATACATTTCATTTACTACCTATTATGTAAAAGGTCATATATCCCATTATATACTATTTGTGTACATATCCCTTATATAAATAAGTCAGAAAAATAAGAAACATAAGACATAATGGCACCTGCCATTACATCCTGGAGATACCAAAATACAGACAGTGAAAAACAAGAGGTAATTAAATTAAAGAAAATAAATACAAAAATCTAAAATGAAGTATGCAGGTCATTAACATTTTGCTTCTTAGCTCCTGTTTTGCCCAATATAGTTAAATTTTTGTGCATCATAGCTTTTCCTGACACTCGTACTGCCACAAGCAAT
>NC_051404.1:2079951-2081005 GCF_015228065.2 Penaeus monodon | reverse complement strand
AAATCATACAGGACAGGGAAACACACATTATGTCCTCTCAGCATCAGGAGTTAATTCTATATTTTGATAAAGAAATGCAGTGATCTTGAGCCACTATCTTTATAATACAAAGCAATACACTATCAACTCTTCCTGAACCCAATGCCTGATTCTATCAAGGAATGGAAAAGAGACTCTCACTATCCCTCAAATACATTACCCAGGACACTTGGAAGCTATTTGTACAACAAGAAACATCATCATACAGGTTTGATGTTATCTCTGTATTCTGTGTAAAATGAATACCTAAATTCCTAATAAACTTTTTTTTTTTTTATTATTATTGGTAAAATTAAAAGTAAATAAATTCAACCAAAAGGTACTAAGGTTCTTAAAATCAAAAATTTAAATCGTTTTTAAAAATAAAACAATTCAAATTTTAAGTTTTAACATATTAAAACTACAATATGAAAACCCTTTTAAACAAACAAGGATTATAAATAATTACATAATAAAAAAAATTACAAATTAAAGACATGAAAAATATGGGAAAAAAAGCAAAACTCCAAAGCAAAGAAATGGGATAAAACAGATTATTTTAAAAATCTTTCTAACAGAAATGAGGAAACAGCTATTTATCAATATTTCTACAACTTTTATTTAGTGTTTAAGCCTCCCAAAAAAAAATTAAACTTTTAAATCTTTATTAAAATTTTTAAAGAAATTTAAATAATTTTCTTAAAAAATTAAAATCAAATATAGTTAAAATTCCCATAACCAATTTTCAAAATATATCTTTTAAACAAAAAATCCACAAAATACCTTTAATTAAATTTAACCCTTTAAACAAAGAAGTTTTAAAAAAATTTTTTATTAATGAATTTTTTAAACCCTTTGGGCCCGTCAACAAGAAAAGGGGTTTTAAATAAATGAATTTTAATTTTTAAAATGCCCTTTATCAGTCCAATCCTAGTATCCAGAATTGTTTACAACCCAAAACAATTTCATCACAATGTTTAGAAAATCAAACACCCTTTTAAACAGGGGTATATTTCCCGTATTTTTTTTTCTAGAG
>NC_051404.1:2079498-2079892 GCF_015228065.2 Penaeus monodon | reverse complement strand
TTGATTTTTTTTCCTAATTGATTTCTAAATATTAAAAAAATTCTTTTAATTTAAAAACAACAACTTTTTAAAAATTTTTAAAATTTAAAATAGTGAATTAATTTTTTCCCTTAATCCCCAAATATCCCATCTAAAAAATTTCTTTTTTATTTCAGAAACCCAATTTACAACTTAGAATTTATCCATATTCAATTTTTTTCATAAATCCCCCAAATAAAATTATATACTTACCCTTCCCGATGATTCCCCAACCCCTATTTTCCCAAATAACAAACAATTATTCCCCCCCCAACACAAGTTAAGAAAAAATTCCCTCCTTCCATTATAATCCTTACACAAAACCGCTTGATTTTAAAAAAAACCGTGAAGAATTCCAAAATACAAATTAGATTGC
>NC_051404.1:2079018-2079439 GCF_015228065.2 Penaeus monodon | reverse complement strand
ACAAAAAAAAATTAATTGAAATCAATTTCAAATTTTTTTTTTTTTTTTTTTTTTTTAAATATTTATTTAATTTATTTTATGTATATATTATATTAGTTATAATTATGATTATTTTAATTTTTATTAATTATTAAAAAAAATTATTAATTTTTTTTTTGCTTTTTTTTTTTTTTTACTTAAAAAAATGTATATATAAATTTTTTAATGTATATATATGAAGCAACTTAATATTAAATCATAGAATTTGGGGTTTGGTAAAGGAAAAAATAAATTAATTAAGTTGGAAGTTGAGCATTAAGTTAATACTTATCATTTATATATGTATTACAGTAATTTATATTATAATATGTACAAAATTAACATCAAAGATATTTGGGTGTCATACACAATAAATGGGGTAATTGAATTATTAAGATTAAGT
>NC_051404.1:2076769-2077458 GCF_015228065.2 Penaeus monodon | reverse complement strand
CAATAAAATTTAAATTTGCTAATTTTTAATTATTTTTAAAATTATTATAAAAAAACAAATAAATAATTTTTTGAAATAATAATTTTGTAAATATTAAATGAAATTATTTTTAATAAACCTTTTTTAATTCCAAGCAAAACTTCCCATTTTCTGTGTATAAAATACCCCCAAATTATATTTTTCCCAAAAACAATTAAGTTTCCAAAAACCAAAAAAAAATTCTCCCCAAAAATCTCATTATAATACTATCAAACCCTGAAGAACCCAAATGAAATGCCAATCTAAACCACAATTCAATTTTAACCCTTTCTATATCTAAATATTACCGCAAAAACAATTATCCCCTTTTGCTTCCCAATTTAAAACCAGTCCTGCTCTCCCAAACAGGGGAAAGGCTTTGGTTGGGGTTCTTCATACTTGGACTTTCAAAAAATCTTTCCTAAAGCTCCCCCCTAAAGTAATAAAAAACTGTTTTTTTTTTCTGGGGTTTTAGTTTGGGGTACTCCTTAAAAAAAAAGCTTTAATTTGAAAATTTAAATTTTTAATAAAAGACTTTTGCTAAATTAAAGTGGATATATTTTGTTTAAAAACTTGTAAATGATTAGTGATTAAATTTGTAAAGGCTAAAAAATAAATTTCATAATTAAATTTAAAGGGGAAAAATTTTAATTTTTTTTTTTTAATTTTTT
>NC_051404.1:2076596-2076740 GCF_015228065.2 Penaeus monodon | reverse complement strand
GGGGGGGAGAATAGGGAGAAAGGGAAAATGAAAATTATTTTTTTCATAAAATCTTGTTTTTCTAGTGATTAACTTTTTATCATTTAAAAATAAAACTCCATATTTCAAATTTTCCGATAAAAAAAAAATTTTAAACCCACCTCC
>NC_051404.1:2075847-2076523 GCF_015228065.2 Penaeus monodon | reverse complement strand
CCCCCCAGAAAAAACCCTTTTTCATATTTAGAAAAAAAATGTTTTCTATTTTAAAGTTTTCCTTATTATAACAGCGGGTTTAAAAAAAATTAAGTTTATTCCTTGTTTTTAATTTTGAATTTTTGGTTTGGCTTCCTATTTTTGAATAATTTGTCTTTAAGGTAATTTTTTAGATATATTTAATATAAAATATATTTTTAAATTAAAGCTTAGATTTTTTTAAAAATTTTAAAAAAAACCTTGGTAAAATTAGTATGGGTATTTATTAACGTAAAAATAAAAAATAAATATTAATTTAAATATTGAAGTTTTACATGTTTACATAAAAAAGAATTTTCAAATAAACCAAAATTTAAAAAAAAATTAAATAATTATTACAACAAAAACAAACCTCCATAAACCCAAAAAAACAACCCCAAAAGGGAAAAGGACCAACCCAAACAACGGCAGGGATCAGCCCTTACCTTTCCCTCAAAATCCACTTCTACATAAATTATACTTAATACCCCTGATTTGTGTTAAATTTTTGTTTATTTTGTTTAATAAAATTTTATTATATTTATAAATTTTTTTTTTTTTATTTATGGTTTTTTTAAATTTTGGCTTTCCCCAAGTTCTATTCCCCAGGGTTCCCCCCTAAGGTTTCAAAAATCCTAAAAATCTTAAAAACTAAATT
>NC_051404.1:2074487-2075819 GCF_015228065.2 Penaeus monodon | reverse complement strand
TAAAAATTTAAAAAGTTTAATTAAAGGTTCCTTCCCCAAACACCAAATTATAATTACAAAACCTTACTTTAATGCCAACCGGGATTTTAATGTTTTACAATGGATAAAGCTACCCTTAATTAAAAAAAAAAATGGGTTTTAAGTTTTCTCCTGATCTCAAATTTTTGCATTCAAAAAAACAATTTTTTCTAATGGTTTGGGGACTTGTCCCAAATTATTTTTTAAATGTTGGGGTTTAATAGTTTCACTACTAACACCAACCCTGCACCCTACCAAAACCGACTTACCCTTTGGGTTGAATTTCTTGTTGATTCTTAAACTATTTAAATATTCCATGTTTATAATTAAACGTGATTTTAAAGTTTTTTTCCCTCCATTTTAAATTTTTAAGTACTTAACCAAAATTCAAGATTTTAATATGAAAAAACTTTTTTTTTTCTTGCCGGTCTGAAATCAAAACCCCCCCTTATTCCTCTCCATTTTGGTGTTCCCGAAAGGGTTTGGGCACGCCAAGAATCGCACTTAATAAAGGGGAAACCGTTCCTTAAAACCTTTTCCTTTTTCCTCTTCCATCCTTCCTATCCTTCCCTTCTTTTTCCTTTCTTTTTTAACCTTTAATTCCTTTCCCCTTTTTTTCTTTCTTTCCCCACTCTTCTTTTTCATGTTCCCTTTCCTTTGTCACTTCCCTTTTTTCCCTTCTTTTTTATTTCTTTCTCTCTTACCGTTCTTCATTCTCCTTTTTTTCTTTCCACTTCATTTCTTTTTTTTTTTAGGGCCTCTGTTTTACATATGCAATAATTCTATATTTAAAATTTAATAAGTGAAAATTTTTAAAGTTTAAATAAATGACCAAAACAAAATTATTTTAAAAACGAAAAATTTAAACGAAATTGAAATTAAAATTTTAAAAGTTTCTTGCGGAATCCCCACTTTAAGTTTTAAAACTGTGAACTTAAATTTTTTTAAAAAACCTGGCATTTTTTAACTTTTTGGCTTTAAATTTTTTAATTTCAATTTTTTTTATCCTTTTAAAAGAATTTTTTTTAGTTTCTTTTTTGGGAGGGCAAAAACCCCTTTTTTTTACATTTCATTTTTTTTTTTTTTTTCTTTTAATTTAATTTTATTTTTTTTTTATTTGTTTTTAAGTGATTTTACTGTTTTTCTTTGCCTTTAAATTTTTTAATGTTAAATTTGTCTAATGTATTTATTTTCCTCTCTTACTAGGTTCCTTTTTTCCCGTCAAAATTTTTTTTTTCTTTCTTACTTTCTTTTGTTTTTTTTTCTTTCTTTTCTCTGTTCCTTTTTATTGTGTAATCTGTTGTTTTTTTGTCA
>NC_051404.1:2072737-2074421 GCF_015228065.2 Penaeus monodon | reverse complement strand
GCTGAAACACCCACACAACCAAAAACCCCCCAAACCCCAAAACCCCCCAAAAACAAACCAAACAAACAACAACAGATTTAATACTATACAGCATCCACTTTTCAAATTAAAAACTGCTATTTTCCTTATCTTTACTTTTCCCCCCCTTTTTTTCCCCTACCCTTTTCCCAGTTATTTTCCCCAAAATCACCTTCTTTATTTTATATTTTTTAATTTCTTACCTTTTAATAACCGGTTTCCCTTCCCCCCATTTTCTTTTTTCCCCGCTTTGCCCTTTTTCCCTCCTTGCCCCTTCCCCCTGTTTCCCTTTTTTTCAACCTTCCTCCTTCTGGCCTCTCTTTCCCCCTCCTCTCCCTCTTCTCTTTTCTTTCCCCTCTGCCTTTTCCCCCTTTCCCTTCCCTTTCCCCCTTCCCCTTCTCTCCCTTCCCTTCCCTTGTTCTTCCCTCTTCCCTTTCCTTTCTTTCCCCCCCCCCTCCTTTTCTTTTTTTTCCCTTCCTTCTTCCCTCTCCCATCTTCCTCCTTCCTTCTCTTTTTCCCTTTTTACCCCCCGTCGTTTTTCCTTATTGCAAAGTTCCTTTAAAACTCTTTTTGTCGTGTTTGGGAATTTCTTTTTTCTTTTTACTTTGGGGTTGGTCTGTTATGGCTTGCTTGTTGGGCCTTTTGGGATATTGATTTTGCGTTGATATGTAAAATATTGTAAAGGGGTTTTACTTAATTTACTATTTTTACCCCCAAAAATTTAACACCAAGGGAGACAAAAAGGAATTGAAACCCCAAAACCCAAAATACGGGCAATAAAAAACATAGACACTTCAATAACTGATAATAGATTCAAAACAAGTTATACTAACGAAACATTGTTTATTAAAACTTTTATAGTGTATTTTTATTGATGTGGATTTTTTTTATTTGGTCTTCCCCTTTTATTTTTTTTGGTTTGATTTTCGTATTCATTTTTTTTTTTATAATTATATGAGGTATGAGATTTATTTACTTATTATTATCTATACCCTTATTTTGTTTTTGATTTGTTGTTTTTCATTTTCGTCATTTTTTTTTGTTGTTTTTTTTTTTGTTTGTTTTTTGTTTTTTTGTTTTTCAATGTTTCTTGTTTTTTTCTTGTTTGAATGTATTTCGGGTTTCGACATTTCAACCCCCCTTTTCTTCCCCTCTTTTTTCCCCCTTTCTTTTTTCTTTCTTTCCCTTTCCCCCTTTTCTTTTCCTTTTCTTTGCCCCTTTTTTCCTCTTTTCCCTTTTTCCTCTCCCCCTCTTGCTTCCCCTTTTCCCTTTTGTTCCCTCTCCCTTTTCTCTTTTCCTCTCCTTTTTCCCCTCCCCCCCTCCCCTCCTCCTCTCCTTCTTTTTTTCCTTCCCTTTCCTCCTCTCCTTCCGCCTCCCTTTCCCCCACCTCCCCTCTCCCCCTACTCCCCCTTTCCTCCCCCCACCCTCCCACCCCCCCTCCCCTCCTTCCCCCACTCCCCTTTCCTTACCTTCCTCCCCTCCTACCACCCCTACATCCCCCCCACCTCCTCCATCCCCTTTTACCTCCCCCTTTCCCTCCCCCCCCCAGAGCTTTAACTCACTTCCTCGGGGCCGTATTTTCCTTTTGGGTTTTTCCTTTTCCCCCTCCCTCTTTCCCTTTGGGTTTTTTTAAATTTAAAATTGAACATTTTTTTTCCTTTTTTCT
>NC_051404.1:2071395-2071533 GCF_015228065.2 Penaeus monodon | reverse complement strand
CCTCATGTATGAAGAAATGGATATAGGAATAAACCTATGTATGCAGTGTATACAAACTGTGTATATGAACTCTATGCAAAGGGACAGGTTTTAAAAAGTATCTGTGTATATGAACTGTAAATGCACATCATCATCATA
>NC_051404.1:2069391-2071084 GCF_015228065.2 Penaeus monodon | reverse complement strand
ACGTAAACCTGAGATAAAGCGCACGAACCACCATAGAAGTAAGTTCTGAGATATAACGAACCCGAAAATAATGGCACCAATGACAACTTCCCCTCCAAATGCCCTCATAGATCATTATGCCCATCATTGCCAGAGCAGTTAACATGAGAAATACAAATGCCACTAAACCATGATCATGTAGGGCACCAGGAAACGAGTCTTGTTCTGCATTGTAAAGACTTATTAGTCATTTGAAAATACTACTTATGGTCTCTCATTATGCTCTATGAACTTCATTCACAGTTAGTACAGACGCTTAATTATAGATATTCCTCTGGACATATATCGCCAAAAAACAAAAAATGTACATATCTAGAGAATGTTGGAGGAATCTTATAACTATTTTTTAAGGAATGACAGATCCTTCTCTTACCTTCAGGACACCATGGATCAGGAGGATGCTAATGGTCACTTGAATGAAGTCCAACATAAACCTGGTTTCCAATGCTTCCATAGCCTTTAAAAAAATCTGATGTGCAAAGGAATTTCAAATTTGAATGTTTTTATAAATTTATGGTACATCCAAATTCATAATACAATGTGCTCATGAGGAACTTGATGTGCAAAGGAATTTCAATTTTGAATGTTTTTATTATATTTACTCCAAATCAACTACATGATATTCTGTAACACATGTATTTTCTGCAATTCCTTTGATGCATATACGTCATAACCAAGTATCTGGCCAGGTCAGCACATACATTAGTAGAGGTTTAAATTTTACATCACTAATAAGTAATGAACACACACCAGGCCCAACAAACACTGGCCCCTGCATATAAACAAACATACTCGTACACAACACTGAAAAAAATGACAGCAAGAGTAACGTACTAGCATGTCTTAATAGTTGTTATGTCAGTCCTTGGATATCCTCCTCTTCCTTGCAAATCTCATAAAACTGCTGGCTAGCCTGAGTAGCCAAGGTACCCAGTGACATAGAGCATGCTGCATGTTCCAAAAACTGAAAATGTTAACCTCATTAATACCTTTCCTGTGTTTACTTTCAAATAATAAAAATAAATATTTCCCACTGTGGACTGCAGATCCATGGATATACACAAATAATAATTCAGAATGTCAATATTTATGTATGCGAGAACATTAAAAAATATTGAAAGTGATACCCTGCATTTACATGATCTTCTCTATAGGCTTTCATTAACAAAAAAAGGGCCCCCAAAAACCAAATTTCTTCCTTTTCCTAAGGATGATTCTATACAGAATACACAAAAAATGTAACACACATTACTTACTACTCACTAAGGAAGCCATCACCAGGCTTCAGTCCTGAGAGTGAAGCAGCAGCATCCTGATGCTTTTTCCCACACATTTTGAGTCTGCAGGAGTGAAAATAATCGTTATATTTTTAAATATTTATATCGATCTGTATATCTATCTACCTACTTGTACATGCTTCTTACTATTTTTTTCTTTTTATAAATTACTTGATCATACAACCAATACAGATGTTTTTCTTAAAATTGGCCATGAATAGCAAATTTAAACTTTACTAAATTCTAATTAATTTTCAAGGACCAATACCAAATTAACAAAACAATAATATAACTGTAATAACAGTATCATAAAGCAAAAAGAATGTAAATAAAAAAAAGGGAGTAAATAGCTAAGAAAAAATCAATAAATACAATTC
>NC_051404.1:2067474-2068208 GCF_015228065.2 Penaeus monodon | reverse complement strand
TTACAAAGCAATGAGAAAAAAAGATCTAGGCATATTAAATAATAATGACTAAGATGGCACTCCTATAATACACGTGAACATCAATTTCACGTTGCATATTCCTTGCTTCAGACAAAGCCAAGATTCGTGAAGATAACAGTGCATAAGGAACCAGTTCTTGCAAAGTTGCATTCCTGGGTCGACAGCCAGGCCAGCCATGTTGTTTTTCCCTCGCTCAGTTTTAATAAAGGGTTTCATCTTCCTTAGCTCTCCCAGTCTTAGATTAAACAAACGATGTGACTAGCAAGCCCAAGAGGGCCTTCAATATAATGTGTTTTCGTTTTGTACGTCGCTAAAACCTCTGTATCACGTCCCACGCCAAAGACTACGCATTTACCAATGGATCTCTTCACTTTCATCCAGCGATTTACGGTTTACTGACTCTCACTTTTCTCAAAAAAAGGTTCATGTTTTCAAGCGATAACCTAACCATTCACCACCTCCCACACCACCACGAATTACAACACAGCTTCTCCCCCCCCCTTTAACGAAGTCACAGTAAGGGGAATCGGGGTCTTCCTCCACAAGCACTAGGAAGGGGAGTGAAGGGCAGGCAGAGAACAAGAGCAGTGAGGCTGCCTTGGCGAGCGATGTAACATTCCTACTCCCGTTGGTGATATTATCCCTCTTTAAATTATGTTGTGTCCTTTGTTATTGGGGTTTATTTTGCAGGGCGTGTCTTCTCGGCTCATGGA
>NC_051404.1:2066630-2067423 GCF_015228065.2 Penaeus monodon | reverse complement strand
AATTATATATGTGGATATTTGGGTAAGGTTTAAGCGTCGCGGCATCATTCAGAAGGCACATTGCCAGATGCAGGAGATCGGGTTCATATACAATGTAAACACCATTTTGTTCCTGTTCTTTGACATTTTAAAAGGAAAATACTGCATTCATTCTGTTACAACTATTGCAAAAGTCACAACTTAAGCAGCATGACGAAATATCTACGACGAATATCTCACGGGTTGCTAACTGTAATAATGACGTTATTCCTTAGAATTCTCGGATATTTGTTGTCCGTGAAAAAAGGAGAAAAAACCAAAAAAACAAGCAAGCACAAGAACCCGGAAAGTTGATCACGGCAGTTCGTACGCACTTCTTTTCCATATGCTTATCGAGATATAAAATGTTGCATAAGTACTGGCCAACACCCATGCAGTTAACCTGTTTATTGGAAGCTTCTTACACACTTCAATCCTTGGCTGCCCGACACTGTTTCGCTCAAGTAGGGAAACGATAAGATCAAAATGCGGGTTCCCTTTAAGCTTTATGATTGTGGAGTTAAAATAATTACAATATGTTATGGTGAAAATGCTTATGAGGAGTCCCTTCAGACCCAAAAAATATTTTCGGATTCTGAAGGCATGTCCATTGATTCGTCCAAATCAACTGCTTTTTATTCGGAATTAAAGATCAAAAGACGAGTATGCGTTTTTTTGTAACACAATATCTTGTAGTATCTTGAGTATATGAATATAATACACGTGTTTAGAGTGGTAAAATCCCAAAAGGCGAAGAAAATACCGCGCACTTCTG
>NC_051404.1:2063541-2063663 GCF_015228065.2 Penaeus monodon | reverse complement strand
GTCTAAAATATCCTTGCGCCGCTTCACACCAAGTGCTACGTCCACGTGGCATACAAGCGTAAAAACGACATACGGAACATATTCAAATTTCACCCATTAGTTGGGCGTGGGGCACGTCGCTT
>NC_051404.1:2062491-2062608 GCF_015228065.2 Penaeus monodon | reverse complement strand
TTAATCATTATTGTAGTGGTGGCAATTTTTTGTTTTATTCGGCTCCGCGTAAAATCAGCCACAAATAAGATCTTGTTTTTGTCGTTAGCCTGATTCCTATCCACAAGTGTAAACTAT
>NC_051404.1:2062034-2062122 GCF_015228065.2 Penaeus monodon | reverse complement strand
TCAGGTTCCACCACACTTTATTTTTAGAAAGTGAGTTTAATTTCTCCCTAAGTGATTAATTAATATTATTTAGTTCTCTCACTTAATG
>NC_051404.1:2058898-2060055 GCF_015228065.2 Penaeus monodon | reverse complement strand
TTCGCCCTTGGAACTGACCTGAACTGACCTACTCATGTCTAAAGAAAAATGTAAAGTCTGACCGTTTGCCAGGGGCATGCCTCCCGACCATGCACCTCCGCATAGTAGGGTCCAGGCGATGTTTTTGCCCGCACGGAAGGTGAGCATCATGCCCCACACATCACTCTTTCAGTAACATACGTTTACGATGTTTAGTGGCTTATTCATTTTACTCTGTTTTCTGTATTGCTTTGACTGTCTACATGTTTTATCTATCACTTGTTCACATAACTTTCTACTTGACACTCCTTGTTAGCTTCCCATTACTTAATTTCTCACTTCATGTTCATAATTAATCGACCTTACTAGTCATTATTATTTATTCTATTCTCTTATATATTGTTCTATATACTTTTTCTCATGGTGCCATCTACCACATATGTGCCTGCCGTTAGTCAGCTCACACTTACTTTAAGTCAGCGCAGTGATACTGCCTTTCAAGTCATCTCGTGATTTTGAAAAATCCTTTTCATTACCTGAGTAAGAGTAGGCCGCCACCACCCCTCGAGTAGGGATCGAAAACCCACGTATTTGTGAGACAGTAGGAAGACGCGTAGGTGTGTGTGTGTCTATAAATGCGTATGTTTGCGTCAGTCTGTCTGTAGAAAGAAATGCCCTAAGCGGGATTAACAAGAGCGGCCGTGGTAAGACAGGCATCTATATATATTTTTAGTCTTGGTTAGTAGACTGTTCATCATGAAAGAGCAAAATTCAGCGTATTTACCATCACATTATATTATATCCAATAGCTCTTAAAATTCAAGAAAACTATTATCTTGCAAAATGCTTAAGTTATCCATTCTTTAGTAGAAAAGGGTTTTAAATGTGTTATAATCAACTTTCATTGACATATAATGCTTTTGCAGGCACATTTTGTGTTGTTTCACATTTATTGATAATGAAGTATCATGTCAGGTGTTTTCTTTCCACTAATCCATTTTAGGTTAACTTCATAAAAAGAAAAGAAATACAAGAACACATTATGTAATATATTTATTCAGTGATTTCCGAAAAACAAGATGTTTCCCCCTTTGTAATGAAATAATTTCTTTCTGTAATCTGACACATGGTTCTCCCCATAGTCATTACCCATGACGAAAGGACTAAAAACGTGCTAA
>NC_051404.1:2058605-2058841 GCF_015228065.2 Penaeus monodon | reverse complement strand
GAAAATAAAAATTAGAATCACGGCGAAAAGGATGATAGAGCGGTGTTCGTTGGGTGCGCACCTGCCGGACAGTGGGTTTCTCCCGCCCTCACACAGAACGTCGCACCGTGCCACATGTTCCTTTCCTATATGCTCTTTATTTACACCATTTCACCTGTTTAAAATCGCATACCCTTCCACACCAAACTCCTCACATAGCTCACGCTCCACCTCATCATGGCAACCCTCACACGCTC
>NC_051404.1:2058038-2058134 GCF_015228065.2 Penaeus monodon | reverse complement strand
CGTCTGACCTGGCTCTAACAACTCACTAATAAATGAGGCCTATCTCCAACTTCTCCCACCCGAGGCATGCCATGGCAAACCAAAGACCACTAAGCA
>NC_051404.1:2056472-2056586 GCF_015228065.2 Penaeus monodon | reverse complement strand
CTAAAACTTTAATAATACTTATTATAATAAACCAATCTGGTTTAATATCTCATAAACTGCTTTTTTGTAATAAATGTTTCAAATTTTTAACAATTTGTAACCCTGGACACCCTG
>NC_051404.1:2053624-2055480 GCF_015228065.2 Penaeus monodon | reverse complement strand
TGGCATTTCGCGGTAACATGATGCAACTCTGAGAAAGGCGGAAACGCTACGACGCTAGTTCGACAACTCCGTATCTGACACTCCCTGCCTCGCCTGGAAAGGCCAGACAGTCTTTCCCTGTAAAAATTAAGTGTCTGTCTGCCTTTCTCTGCTGGTTCCCTATATACGGTATGCCATTGATTTTTTTTCTCCTGTAACCTCATCCGCGGTTGTTTTCTTTCTCATTATTTGTTTTGCCGGCTATTTGTTTTTTGGGGGGGGGAGGGGTTACAGGAGGGGGGAGTTTGTTTCTCCTATTTCCTTCCTGTGTCATTCTCCTTTCCGTTGCCGGGCTTCGGCGGTTTTCCTCTCTCCCCGGTCGCGGCGGAGGTGGGGACGTGGCGGAGGCGTTTTGCTTGCAATTACATCTCCTCTACCTCACTCTTGTGGATTGAGGAAGGCATCACGTGTGCCCCCTCATCCGCCTCCCTGTTTTCCCGCTCCCGTTTCATTCCCCCGATCTCAGTGCGGGGCGTATTGCTGGCCAGAACGAAGGGAACGGGATTGCAATGCGCCGTCGCTAGCGTCCTGACCTCTCCTCTTGGTGCCGTCGGGGGCCGGTCTCGTGCACGCGCCAGGGACCCCCGTCCTTTTCGACGACGATATTTTCTTGTTAGTTGGACGTGAATTTTTGACGAGGCTCATCTTTCATTCCCGTATCGTCTTCGTCACCTAGACCTACAAGCTCTGCTTCGGTATGCAGACCCGGCCCTCACTACTCAGGCAACGGCAATCCGTTCCTACTAGGCCCCTGATTTGGGCCTTTTACATTTCAGTTTTTGCGGCTTTCTAGTCTTCTGAGCGATCAGGACGACCCCCCGCCTCTCCTGTACCCTCGGCCGAGCCGCTGATTTTCCTAAACCTCGTCAGCAGGTTCTTTCGTCGCGCGGCTCTCTTCCAGTCTTCTCCTGCGCCAAAAGGCACAGTCACATCCGGTTTTTCCGCCCTCGGAAGAATTTTCCATTACTGCGGGAAATTCAGTCCCTCGGTGGCCTCTTCTTCTTCGTCCCTCGTTCCCTCGCTCCTCTCCCTGGGAGAAACGGGCATTTATAGAAGACGTTCCAGCGGCTCTTCAGACAGGCAAGCGCCACTATCTCTTTTAAAACCTGGCGGTCATCGCGACCTCATGAGATCTTCACATTCTCCCTTCGTCAGCTGCCCCCCGTACATGGTCGCTACAACGTGTTTTTATTGCATCTGATCCATGGTCCGCCATACGTCAGCGATACAAAAACCTTTTCATCGTGCCATTGTTCCTGTGGCGTCAGTCATCCGCCTCAGAGTGTCACAGCTCGCGCACCATCGGCAGATTCGACGCTTCTGCATTTCAGAGACGGCCGACTCCTACGTCTTCTGCGAAGAACGAGCTTGCAGGACATCGGTTAGGACGGTGGCCAGCAATGGCGTGTCAGCCAAGTCACCTCATAGCTTTATCCTTTAGTGCCCTCCGTGCATACCTGGCCGCCCTCGCCTGGAGCAGCAAACTGGAGGTGAATCGGTTACTCGACTTGCTTCCTCCCTCTCATTTGGCTGCGTGACACGGAGGGTAATTCCGTGAAATGATCCAAAGTCATCCTCCCCTAACCCGTGGTATTGCGTCCACCCCGGCATTCCTCAGATCAGTGGGCTTCTTCCCGCACATTCGAGAGCTCTTCCTTCGGCTGCCTCTTCAAGAGTAACGTGCGTCGATATCGGGTCTGTCCTTCTACAAACATCGGCCCCCCTACTACTCTAACCACCGTTTTCCACGAACACTAACGGAAGGAGTGAGTACAAGATTAACCCTTGTATTGTACAATGAAAGCATTTTTTTCCAT
>NC_051404.1:2053159-2053511 GCF_015228065.2 Penaeus monodon | reverse complement strand
TATATATATATACATATAACATTTTTATGGTGTTATCATGGGTTTCAATTCCGACTGGACACAAAGTAATTTTTATTCAATTTTCGGCTGTTACGCTGTTTTGAAATGATACACAAGGTTGCGTTTTTGTAGACCCTCTGTTAAAACAGGTTTAAAGAAATAGTATTTTCTTTCTACCTTGTACAAACCTTCCCGTGACGTTTAGATTATCTCTCGGTTTCCCAACAACCCAGACGAAGCAGGACAACAGCTGTAGGGGGCGGAGATTTGCAATTTTCACGCTATTGCATCGCAGCAGTTTCGTCTTTTTCAGGTTACTCATGTTACCGCAAAATGCTAATAGAATGTTTCC
>NC_051404.1:2052239-2052397 GCF_015228065.2 Penaeus monodon | reverse complement strand
GAACACAAAGCAAGGAGGCAATTCTTTTCTCCTCTTTAACTCACCTCTTCTATTTTCACCTCGCTTCCTTCTCCTTCTCCCTTCTCCCTTTCTGCTCTGCCCGACCTCCCGCATTCCTTCTTCCTCCTTGAACTCTCTCACCTCTTTCACTTTCCTTA
>NC_051404.1:2051695-2051998 GCF_015228065.2 Penaeus monodon | reverse complement strand
CGCGCGTGGGTGTGTAATGTAATGGTGCGTGTTTCTTTTTATATTTTGAGATGCCACTTATAACTCATGTTCGCAAAACTTGATGTCCCAGTCATGTTGAAATAAATTTCAGTCATACTTGCAACTACATCAATTAAAGATCTGTGGCAAGAAAAATTATTCATAAAATATTGATATAGACTGAAAAACACGCAAAATTACAATATCAATCATACCTTATGAGATAATAATGTTATTTTTAAAAAGTGCTTGTAATTTTAAATGGCATTTATCTATTAGGATATTGCTAACCGCGATTTTATT
>NC_051404.1:2051299-2051420 GCF_015228065.2 Penaeus monodon | reverse complement strand
GTTCCTTTGCCCAAGGAAACGTCTAGAGTCACCACTGATTAAAAGATGTCAAAGCACACACTGATAATTAGTTTTCGTATACACTAGTGCTATTGCTCATCAGTCTAACGAGTAATTAATG
>NC_051404.1:2050321-2050464 GCF_015228065.2 Penaeus monodon | reverse complement strand
ACATAGTATGGCATTAGCACATATTGCAATTTCACAACGAATTTTAGTTTATTAATTCGTGATATTTCTTTAAAGCTTCTTTCCGTGCGCATCTTTGAGGACGGAGGTGACGAAAGAAGAGGAAAAAATGCAGAATATAAAAA
>NC_051404.1:2050231-2050299 GCF_015228065.2 Penaeus monodon | reverse complement strand
GACGCTAAGGTCGACAAGTATCTTTCTTTTGTACTTTGACTCTGCGCGTTTGATGTGAAACTCCATAA
>NC_051404.1:2050055-2050190 GCF_015228065.2 Penaeus monodon | reverse complement strand
CTGCTGGAAAAAATTGACACGAAAAATTCAACAGCAATGCGTTATCACGGTTTGGACACAGGCGGATCTTACATCATTGTTCGTGTGGAGTAAGCTCTGACGGATATGAACTTTACGATGATGAAACTTTCTCGC
>NC_051404.1:2048780-2049297 GCF_015228065.2 Penaeus monodon | reverse complement strand
GTGTGTCACACACACATCACAAGCATGCTTGTGTCTGGTCTCTGTGTGTGCCTGTAGCCTGTAACGTGCGTTTGCACTTCGTGTGCGTGTTAACGGAATTTCTTCAATTCACGCGTGAGCCTTGGGTCTGCATCGCGGCTCACCTAAGCGTACGGCGCATTGAGTTTAAGGGCATTTTCTGTTTTGCTGGTCTTTGATTCGTTCCCACTCCCAGCCCACAATCAATTCAATGTTTGTTTTTTATTCTCATATCAGGACGAAACACTGAGGTTCACGTTCAGCGTGTATTCACCAAACGCACATCACGTGTAAAATCTCTGCACAATTCACTCACCCTTTGTCGCAGTGACATTCGTGATTCGCTGAATACCCAGATAATTTTGCTACTTTTTTATTTCACGACTATAAAACTCACAAGGAGTGAAATGAAGTGCCATCTGTCGTAAGAAAAAAAAAAGTAAGTTAATCGGGTGGGCAGGGACTAGGAAAATAAGAAGCGCAGACGATGACCTTGATG
>NC_051404.1:2048443-2048730 GCF_015228065.2 Penaeus monodon | reverse complement strand
GAGATGTATACGTGTATGAATACTTCCGCTATTTAGCAAGACGTCTAAGAGAACTGTTTTTTTTTTAGATTATCTTTGTTTAACCTTGCATAAAGCGGAAAAAAAATGCAAGCGATTCGTAGACAGTTTACCAAATCGCAATGCAATTCGCATCTATAGACTGATTCTCTTTTACATATTTCGCCGAATACGATCAAGCAATAGATTTTTCCCCTTTACCGCTAACCATCATGCTAAATGGTCAACGACCCGTTTGGACTTGTATATTCAACATATCGCGGCCAAAC
>NC_051404.1:2048034-2048227 GCF_015228065.2 Penaeus monodon | reverse complement strand
TGCAGTAAATTCTTGCATGTACTATAAAACGACAGTGAATGTTGAACATGTTTTTAGTGGGTAACCTTGAATCTTTCTCTGTGTGGCAACGACTAGACAACGAAAGTTCATTATGCTTCTGGTGTCTATTTTTGATACCTCTTGTCGTGTTTAGTAGTTCTTTTTTTTTTTAATCATCGAAATGCAAGGTAAA
>NC_051404.1:2047366-2047648 GCF_015228065.2 Penaeus monodon | reverse complement strand
GTGGCGACCCAATGTACGTAAGCCTGGTGCCGCACACGAAGAAGCCTTTGCTCTAGTAATGAAGTCACCAGTGAGTCACTTCTTCCTCCCCAACAACTCCTCTCCGGGAATTCCAACTCGACCTATATAGCAACCCTGCAGTGGAATTTGCTTCTTTCCTCTCGAGAACATATCGTGATCAATAATACTAAGGACAAAAGAAACGGCAGACATGTTTGTGGAAGAACAGATATGCATTGCCTGGTGACAGGAAGCGATTGCTAGGGTGGAGAGGTAACCATC
>NC_051404.1:2046871-2046954 GCF_015228065.2 Penaeus monodon | reverse complement strand
TGTGTATGCGCGCGCGTGTGGTGTGTATGAGAAGAGTGAGAGAGGTATAGGCGTAAACATGGTTTCTGTAAGGCGTAGCAATA
>NC_051404.1:2045369-2046452 GCF_015228065.2 Penaeus monodon | reverse complement strand
ATCAAATAGTATCAAACAAATTAAGAAAAAGAAAAGAAAACATATTTGTGTGTGTGTTTGGGGTAAGCAGAGACTGTAGGTACTTGGGCAACAGAAATGGGAGTGATGCAATCCCGTTCAGAACTGCAAGTAACATGATATCTTAACGTAATGAAGAAGGCCAAATAAGTACACCGTATGTCGCTCTCTGATTTCGTTGTTGTTTATGCAGTTTTCAACGTTATTTGCTTTGTTTACTTGTTTCGTTGTGAATTCGCTGGCATCAATGCCGAACACGGTCAAAAATGTTTTTCACATCCTGCTTTAAATACATATACAATAATAAAAGTGTTCGACTGTAAACTGTTTCCTCACATTAACCATTTACAATTGTTAGCACAATGGTGGTTCTAGTCAACAGATGGTGGTTTAGGAAAGCAAGCTGCGACTGATAAAGATCCCGAGTAATGATGTGTGTGTTTTGTACCCCTAAAGCAGATAGCCATATCTGGTGGTAGCCAAGGGTAGGAGGTACCTGGTGAGAAGTGATGGGTTTCCGGACTTTTGTTGGTGTATTCTTAGCTTGCCAGCCAGCAGTCAGTACGGAGAGGTATTGAACTAAACATTTCTTCCTGAAAGGGAGCCTCTACTAGATTTGGTTGTTTGTGTGTTGGAAAGAGAGTCAATTTTGCTATATACCGATGTCTTTTTTTTGTATAATGACAGGGAAATCAGTGAACCTCCTGTCTGACACTTTGCTTCTATAGTTAAGATGATTGAAGACACAAGATTTATTTGAAAAGCAAACCGTCAGCCGTTTTCCTGGGATACACCCAATTAAGAGTAATTTCCAGATCAAGAGCTGACAGATTTTGCCACCACAACGGTGCAGGGGAAATGATCACAAAAATTCATATCCACCTGCAAGTGTCACGGTTTTGTTGGCGACACTCACGTTCTTGCGCAACCCAAATATCTCATTTTAATAGAACGGATATCCCCTTTTAAAGCAAACAGATAAACTTTGTGATGAAGTCTTGCAACGTGAGGCAACTGCTTTCTAACAAGACTCACTGCTAGAGTTTTTCCCACTGACACAACGCA
>NC_051404.1:2042796-2045109 GCF_015228065.2 Penaeus monodon | reverse complement strand
ACATGTATATTTACACATGTCTTAGTCGAGGCATGGCATGACGTCTGAACTTGCAGTTTATGAATATAAACGCGGGGGGGGGGGGGGGGTGATTCCGTGGTTACATAGGAATCTATCTACTAGAACAGAATACAAATGTTCGATTAAAGATGACCTAATATCATAAAATGCATCTTTGTGACAGAATAACCCTTACTATAATTAGATTCATGAAAAATAAAGGAAAATGTATGAAGGGGATGCTTCTGCTTCTAGGACCAACTTATGATATGTGCGCTTTTCCTGAGAAATTGATAGTTCTATTGTAGTTGTTCATGTTTGGAGTTTCCCTAAAAGTTTTTTTTAAATGTTTTTGTTGACTTAGTATATATTTTATTTTTCTCAGAGCACTTTTGGGGTATCTCCGGCTTGTGGAAAGCCAGAACGCCCCGGGAGTCGCCCGGTTTGATTTGTTAAAAAAGCCCTCCAGGCGAGATTTGCGGGGCTCCATCTGATTTATGTGGAAGAGGGTAATGTCCCATTAGGGAAAAATTTACATAATGTGAAATGGAAAATATATAAGCACATTTTTTTGTTAATTGGTTTTCCCCCTTGACTTTGAAAATTATGGGGGGAAAACTCTCCATTTAAAATCCCTCGCCTGAACAAATAAACCCTAGTTACAAAACTCTGCAGGGTTTTTGTTAAGTATCAAATCTTTTTGAATAAGATTCACCATGAAATTCCCCATTGGGGCTTTGATGGGGTTTTAAATACATCGGGCATGATTCCCAAGTTTTTATGCAGAAGCGTAAAAAACTGTCTATTACAAAATGACAGTGGTTTTTATTCGAAATTTCCCTAATCATGCACAAAAACTTTCCAGACTTTAACAACTAAATGAGGAGTCTGTACATTTATAATATACATTGCTTTTTAGAATATATATGGGTTCCTTGGAATATGAAAATTCTTACTAGGGACCTTTGGGAATAAATTTTGAGAATCACTCCCCTGGGTTGACTGAGGAAAGAAACTCGTAGCAAAACTAACATCTTTTTGGGAATTATTCAATTTGACGCACCAAGCCCTGCTTGAACTGCAAAACTGCCTTCTTGACTTATCCACAACTCTGCGGGTAGACAGGGGGACCTGTTTTTCAGAGGATCAAAACACTTGTCATTTTTTTAAAGGAGAAATGTTTTTTTTTTCCCCAAAATAAGAAGCAATAATTAAGATCTATAAAATATTACATGACTTTTCTGGAGTTGATTTTGGGAAAAAATTTATGTCAGGTTGAAAAATTAGTGATCTAGAGTTATGAAAATTTTAAATATTTTGGGGTAGATTCACCAAAGGGGCCCTTTTAAACAGAGAGGGTAGCTGCTGAAGCAGGCCAGCTAAAGAAAAATTACATCCTGATAGGTCAGAATGTGTTTGATCAAGTAAACCCTTTATTCTGATCTGAAATCCCAAAGCTATTGGTTTTTGAGTAAAATATTTTGAAAGCAACTAGTGACCTGGTGGGGAAGAATCCATAAAAGAATGGTCACTAACCAATTAAAAACCTCAAAGAATACTGTGACACATACGGGACGGGTTGCCCCTTTATCTTTTGGAGGGGAAAACAAGAACCTTTCCTCTGGGGCCACGGAAACAGGCGAAGACCGTTTTCTTTCTCTGCAACATTTTCAAAGATACCGAAGTTTTTTTTCACAGACTGAAAAGGTTAAAACTATGCATAATAATCAAACAGCCCCACTAGGTGCCACCTTTGTTACACTACCTATAGGGGGGAAAAATTGCTAGGCATTCCTCAAACAGGGGAAAAACCAACCACTTTTGGGGGGATTTTTCCCAAGGAAGAGGGAATCCCAATTGTTAGTTAGTATTAGTTGAGAAAAATTTAAATAGAAAAACAACGGGGCCCTTGATACCCCAGGGAGAAATCCCGTTTGATGAAGAAAATGGGTAGCTTAAGTTGAAAAGGTATTTGCCTCACAATTTTTTTAAACCACATAGGATAACTATCTGTAAAGGGTTAATTTTTAAAAAAAATAAATTCTATGCGGGGTTATCTTTCAATGGTCCCTTTCCCCCTCCCAGTCTCCCTGTTTCCCAAGTACCTCTTGCCTCGGGCATGGTAATTCACAAAAAAACACATGGAGGCTTCAATCAATGTAAGCCGCTCTTTCATGTAAAAAAGTGACCTGTGAGCTTAAATTTAAAAAAAATTACAGTTTAAAAACCCTCTTCCGATATGATATTCATTGTCTGTCATGTCTCCTACACATTACATTCTGGATTACACTTTGCTTCTTCCTCTCGTTTTAA
>NC_051404.1:2032868-2037149 GCF_015228065.2 Penaeus monodon | reverse complement strand
CCTCTCGTTTTTTATTTTCCTCTATCCCCTTTCAAAATCCCCTTCCCTCTCCTTTTCCTTCACCCAAACCCCAAAAATAATGGGGCTTGGGCTCTGTGCCCTACAATCTCCTTTAAAATGATATTTGAATTTTCTTAGGGTGCTGAAACAAGGGTCAAATGCTTTGTTTTATTTTTTAATGCTGTTATATCATAATCCAAAAACTTTCCAAAAAGGAAATGAAGAATAAAATCCCATACATTTTAGAGCTTCCCGGCATATCTTTATATTTTGGTCGTATTTGGTCTGTTTTGTAAGGAATCATTTGTCTTTTTACCTTTATTTTTTTCCCACTTTAAAAAAATATGATAAATTTTTAAAAAATCACATTTTAAAAAATTTTTTTCCAATATCCATCCGCAATATCTTCTAGAACCTCTAGAATACTTTATAACTAAATAATTTAAAAAAAACAAACATTGATTCTTTTTTTTTTTTAACAATAAGGTTGATGTCAGGGCAATAAAATCTTTTTTTTTTATACAAAAGTTTATTCATAACTATTTTTAAAATTCCCAAAAGGTAGTACCCCATTATATTATTAATCCGCTGAAGTTACTGCATTTACTTTTTTTTTAACAATGGGACTAGCCATGTTTAAGGAGACTCCCCAAAAAGAAAGCAAACAATCAGGCAGTAATAACCCCTCAATGGTATGTTATGCTTTTAAGTTTTATTTATCAATCTTTAAAAAAAAACCCAATGAGAAACACAAACAGTCTTTAAGAACTCTTTAAGTTGTTGACATGCCCATGATCAGTTTTAAAAAAAATAATATCCCCACATAATGAGGCCCCCGTTAAAGGTTTTACCTGTATTTTTTCTTATGAAAATAAAAAGGGCTTTCCAAAATACATGATTAACATAATAAAGAAATGATCAAAAAAATCCAAGCCTAATAGGGTTTTACTTGTAATTTGAAATTTCAAGGCTTTTTAATTTCTGAAAAACAAAACAAAAGACAAATTTGTTCTTGGAGTAAATGAAAAGATGGGTTAATAGGAAAGTATATTTTAATCATTTGTTTAAAGCAGTCCCCTTACATGCCAATGTCTCTCCAAACAAATTTGCAGAAAAGGTATCTGCTTTCTCTTTTTTGCCCCCGCGAGCCACACTTTGAAAAAGGAGAGCTTATTTTAATATTCCATCTAAAGTCACAAGAAAAAACCATAGCAATCAGGGTTAAATGAAAAACACATAAAATCTAGGGGGGTTTGTAACATTGATTTCCCCGCCCAATGGAATAAAGGTACCGAAAATTCCCCCTGTTGCAAAAATAACCTTTCCCCACTTTTCTTTTTTTCCCTGCCCTAGACCATATCTGAAATAGAAGGGGTAATTTTAGTAATCTTTTTGCCTCAACCTCAGGGTCTAAATCCACAAAATGACTCTGCTCCCCCTTAATAAAGGGCCCTTTTAAAAAGGGATCTTGGTTTTATCACTGTATATGTGGTCTCTATAAAAATTTCCTAAGCTTTTTGTTACTATGAAAAACCCTCATTGTAAGATACCTAAGAGTGTGAAACCACCAAACGGGCCCCGTTCCAGCCCACTGAAACCATCATAAAACCCAAACTTTCACATCCCAAAAGCTGGGCCCTTGACCCCGCTGGAGAGTTCCCTGCTGGTAAATGCGGGCTGGTGTTGTATAACTCCTACTCCTGGGAGGAAAATTCTTTGTACTGCAAAACATATCCCAAAAAAAAAATTACATCATAAAGACTACCTGATTCATTTTCTTGGGTATATAAAAAAAAAAGGTGAAAACTAATAGCAAAAAATACTTTGTTTGTCTATTCAGTATCAGGTTATAAGACATAACACATCTCAACTTGTATACTTTATAGACTAATAAACCTCCCCATGTTTTAAAACCCCCAAAAAACAGGAACCTCGTTCTCAACAACCCTCAGGTGATGTGGGGTAGTGCCATAGTTTTTTTCAATATTTCGTTTTGACTGGGAAAGTAGATGTACAGTACAAGGTTGCAAAAAACAAAAACACAAAAAGCATCAAATAATATTTTGAATTTAAAAATTTGGAAATATTTTCCCGAAATTTTTTTTCTTTAATCAGCTTTGTCAAAACACATGGATCTTTTCCAAAATCCTTAGTGCAAAAATTTCTTTTGGGGGTTTTCAATTTGAAAAAATAATAAATTCTCAAAATTACTTTTAAAAAACCATTAATTCTTCATCTGCGCTTTTTTGGGAATTTTTAATTTTTCCCCATCTTATTTCCGCATCATGTCTACAAAACTTAAGCTTTTTACATTATTAAAGTTTAAATCTATCTATAATAAAACACTGTTTTTCATAAACTGCTAAACACTCACTACAAAAAAATAAAAAATAGTAAAACCTTTTGGGCCCCCAAAGGAGTCAGAGCTCAGAGCTTCACATAGGCATGCGTACTGGAAAAAAACTGTCTCGTTACTTAAGGGTAGTGTCGGTTGGGGCTAAAAAGGGGTTTAGGGGGAAAAACACTTCCTGGGGAAAAAAAAAGGCGGCTACTATATTGGCAACACTCGTGAAGTTTTACATTTATTTCACTTTTTGCCAAGTTATGGCCCGAATGTAACCCCCCCCTCTGTATTCTTTTTTCTTTGATGGGGTTTTTACACAAGACTTCTGATGTTGTATAAAACACATATTTTTTTATGAAATTTTCCTTTGAGCAAACCCAAACTCCTGCTTGGCGCATGATCATTTTGGGTGATTCAAGGGAAAAAAGTGAGCCTCTGTTCTTCGAAGAGGGGGGGTTCATATTTTCCAGATCCAGGACACACTGGGTCCCCAAAATGCCAAGGTTTTCTGGGAAGGGAAAAGGGAACTTTCGTTGCAAGAGACAAGAGGGAATAGAAAAAATAGCAGGAAAAAAAAAGAAATGAGGGTTGGATACGGGGTGTATACCTCCTGAGCTCCCTAAACCCCCTCCCCCCCCTGACCATCCCCTGATGCCAGCAAGACATCCCAGGTCCAGAGAAAACAGTCTTGCCTGCCCTGTTCTTGGGTCATGATAATCTCATTATGACTACAGGTAACATTCTTAGTAGAAAAAGAGACCCAGACAACGAAAATAAAAAGATTTTTATCAGCAAGAAGGACAAAACAATCTTATTCTTTGTGCTGTCCTTTCAAGAAGAGGAAAGCACTTGAAAAAAAAAATTCACATCTTTAAAAATAAAATCTTAAATGCAATTTTCCCATTTGAAATGCATCCCCACCATTTTGTATTAATTTTAATGAAACAAAAAAATCAACTAAAAAGGGAAGGCCACATTTTACTGAAACAATGCAAATTTTCAAAAAATAACGCCAAATTTTTTTTTAAAAATTATCTTTAGCCTTTTTTCCCCAAAATTTTATATCTGGCAGATAAAACCAGAAGAGAGAAAAAAAATTTCATTGTTAACCAAAAACCATAGAGGATCTTTTATTCATTTTATGCCATAAATGTAAAATAAAACTCGGGAGGAAGAAAAAGGGGGTGGGGGTAGGGGAACCTTTACACCCGTTCTATTAATATAGTTTCTTGACTTCTCATAAATTTACATCCCAATAAATCAAAGATAATTTTTTTCCCTTCCTAACCAGATGCCCCCTTAAAATAGGTATTCTGGCTCAAATTGCTTTAACGGGGAATATTTTATAATGAGGAAATTTTGCCTATATTTTCAAAATTATTTTTTTGCTTTTCCCCTAATGTTTTACACTCCTAAATAAACCCCCACTGCTTTCCTTCTTTAGGGCTAAAAAACAACAACAAAAAACAACAACACGAAAGTCATTACAGTTTTTTCTAAAAGTCTCAAAATCAGGGCCATAAAATACGAGAAATATCATAATAATGACCATCTATATCACAAAAAAACACTACAAGGTAAAAAATCTAAAACTGCATAAAGTTTTCCAAACTGTGCACAAAATTGCTAATCAAAAGCAATTGCTAATCGAAGCAACTTAAAAAACTACCAAACAAACACATATATTTTGAAAAGACAAAGCTTGCCTTGATTGTGGAAATTTATTTTTAAATTGTAGAACCACTTCTAAGCTCTAACTAGCCGTATTTACATAACTGCAGTACTGACATATGCCGAGGGCTGCAGTAAACATGAGCCTCAGGGGGAGGTAGTTCCAAATTAAACGATTATGCAGTTGTTAAAAAGTATTCATTGCTGCAATTTCTCTATCCTTTTCATAATCATATATTAGTGATAAGCCCAAACTGAATGAGGCA
>NC_051404.1:2032639-2032846 GCF_015228065.2 Penaeus monodon | reverse complement strand
CACAAGTTCCTTTCTCAAGCAGATACATAAATTCAGAATAATAAAATTACATGAATGGCAAAGAGAGAGGAAAATCATGCATTTTTTTTCTTTCTCTGAAATGCAAATCTTAATTAGATAATCAATCTCAAGATATTCAAATAAGTGGTTTGATTGCAATACTTTGAGGATTTCACTCCAGTTAAAATTCTCTCAGGTCTTCTGAGG
>NC_051404.1:2032125-2032191 GCF_015228065.2 Penaeus monodon | reverse complement strand
CATTTCTAATCCATTCAAAACCGCCCTAAAAGGGAAAAAAAGAATAAAAAACTATAAAAAATATAC
>NC_051404.1:2028179-2028798 GCF_015228065.2 Penaeus monodon | reverse complement strand
TTGAGAATTAACATTACCCTCTCCAAAGTACATATAATCCCGTAATATACATGCAATTCTCACCATCAGCAGATATTACTGGTCTGCCACTGCGCCAAAAAGACCCAAAAAAGTCCCTATTTAAAAAATAATGTAAAAAAAAAAACCCTTTTAAATTTATAATTATTTCTCTCGAGGAAAAGCACATGATGTAAACACAGCCTTGCATTGGGGGGTTAAAAACAATATCCCTTATTTACGGGAAAATGACGGCATAATGAGCTAAGAAAATTGCCCAGGCTTGTCAATTAAGCCTTCAAGAACAATCTCTCGCGGTGGTTATTCTTAGACACGCGAAATATGAAGCAGAAAATAGAAGAATAAGTGATGAAAAAATTCTTACCAAGGTGCGTCGGATGAGTCCGCGTTTCAACCCTGTGTCTCGTCTCTGACTTCGTATTCGGGATGAGAGGTTTGTGATGGGATTCGGTCACGTTGTTTGGTTATGATTACTATTTGGTTCATCCTTTTTTTTTTAAGATGGTGAGGGAGTGTTTGAAAATCGTTATACCGTCGATAAACCAAACATAAAAAAAAGCATCCCTGGACATCATTCAACTCAACAACCACCCAACCACTC
>NC_051404.1:2027458-2028102 GCF_015228065.2 Penaeus monodon | reverse complement strand
CCTGTTTCCCCCACACCCCCTCTTCTCCCCCCCCCCAAAAAAAAAGAACACACAAACGCACACACACGAACACCCCGTCTCCCACCTTTGCAGGGAATCGGACAATCATGCCTCCCCGCACCCTCCAGCTGGCACCCACGTAGGCCTACCCAATTTTCCTCTCTTTGGGGCCGATTATGGCACTGACAGACCGCGAAACCTCCGGGAAATGGATAGGTAAGGGTCAAGGCACCCAGTCCATGACCTTTGGCTTGAAAAACGAGTGAGCTGAGGCCATTATCCTAATGGTTTTGTCTTTTAGGGCTTGGTGGTGTTAGCGTCTATTTTTCATTAAGCATTTATTTGATTATTAAAGGTGTTAAGTGTGCTCGGATTGTACTTAAAGTCGTGTAAATGAGGGAAGAAAGAGATGAGGAGATGATTAAAGGTTGTACGTGTTCCAGAACGCTGACATTTAGTTATATAGTTTGGACTCATTATAAAGTGATGATATTATTTTCGTTTTGGAATATCTCCTTAAAGAATGTGGATAAATGGAGATATCTGATGTATATTACAACGGAGTAAACAAGTCTGTGTAGCGGAAGGCTAGGAAACTAGGTAGGGGCAAGACAAGGCCATTAGATCAAAATAGTGAAAAAGTG
>NC_051404.1:2027063-2027351 GCF_015228065.2 Penaeus monodon | reverse complement strand
AAAGGAAAACAGAAAAGCCCTCAGAGTTTGTTACGTCTTGCTCAAAGCGCTGATTCTCTGTTGCTGTTGATATTGTTCGTGAATTTCTGAAGTAGGACTATGCGGACCTGAGGAAGGACCCAATTCAGCCTAGGTCTTGGGGTAGCTTTGCTGGCCTCTGCTGATTCCTGAAAGGCAGAATAGGTAAATTTCAAGAATAGTTTGGCATCTGAAAATGCCGCAGAATTTAGTCCAAGGGAACTCCCAGCAATTCCTAATGTCTAGGTGTGTTGGTCCTCAAAACCTTGT
>NC_051404.1:2026611-2026793 GCF_015228065.2 Penaeus monodon | reverse complement strand
CCAGTAGAGAAGCATGAATGGTTGAAAATAATTTGCACCCTAATTATGGATGATGATGTCACTCTGGAACGAAATTTTAAGAGGCACGGCTCCCAGACGATGGCAGAAATGTATAAGTGAAGCATAATTTAACCACACAATTTCCTTGGGATTTCCCATACCCTCCCTACTATAGGCTCTTC
>NC_051404.1:2025215-2026385 GCF_015228065.2 Penaeus monodon | reverse complement strand
ACCTATAGGCTCTAATATTGCTGCTGTTGTTGCCTAGCGCGGACTAAGATCAGCTTGAATCCACTGTTGATGTCATAAGGAATATACCAATACAAACTTGACAAGTTTTAAGATGTGGACTTACTTGAGAAAATTACCATAGAGGCCATGGTACCATTTCATACCATCAGCTTTTTTTAAATGTACCATATCTTAAACAAAGATTTGTGGGTAAATTTGAGTATGGGACAATGTGTTTGTAGGTATTTTTAAAAGATTTTTGGTAGATTGTTTTTGAAAGTAGTGTACAAAATGGACTAGTTTTTCAAACAAAATAATTCTTTCCATACAACAAGGGCTTGTAAAACTAGTGAAAATGAATAAAAAAAGATTTTTGAAGAAGGAAAAGATATGAATACTGTATACATAGTGAACAATCTTAATAATCCTTTTTATTCCTTGCCATAGCTTGTTCTACATCTAGTTTCTCTAAGACGTTTCTGTATCTCTGTTTTATGCATGATGTAACAATTTTTTTTTCTCTACAGGATGGCTCATTGAAGATGGTTCAGAGGCAGTCATACCAACATCGGCGGGGCTCCCAGCAAGGACACACTAATCTCTGGCATTGCATTTACAGTATTTGGTATGTTTTGCATTGTTTGCTCAAATGGCTTTTGATTTTTTATTACATTTTTATGCAGTAGCTTGCCAGTGTGAGGCTTTTTAAATCCTTTTAAGGTTTTTAGAAATGTCAATATTATCAGTTGGTGCTCTGACATCTTGATATATACCTACTAGAAAATTATGTTCATTATGCTGTATATATTTTAGGGAAATTCAAACTTATTTCCTTAGTGTGGAAGAATGTTTAAAGGGTGCAAGGGTGATGAAACAGTGTGATATAGATATTATGTCTAAATATAAAAAATGTCACATGATGTTGTATCTTTATTTAAGGGTGGGTTAGGTCTGTATTCTTCCTTTCTCTTGTGTCTCCTTTAGATCACACTTTTTCTTGTGAGATCCTTTGTTTATGTTTATTCTTTATATTTTTTTCCCCTTTTATTTCCATATAATTAATTTTAGAGTTTGGATGAAACTGGAATCAATTTTATATTCGGTGTTCCAAGTTTTTTTTTATATTTCTGTTTGTAAGAAAATATTTATTTCTTTGGTTATTGAAAAAGG
>NC_051404.1:2023098-2025193 GCF_015228065.2 Penaeus monodon | reverse complement strand
CCCATTTCTTTCAGGCGAAGAGGCAAAATGAGGATGGCTCTGTCAAGACGAAGATGCTCATGTGTGTGGGGGTGGTTGCTCAGCCTCTTGGCCTTTTTGTATTTTTCTGGCCTGTACCAGTACTTTCTAGCATGGTCATATTCCAAGCACTACACACACTGGGGCCCGCTGCTCCCCCTTGATCCTATCATGGAGAAGATGAGAGCGGGAGAAGAGGTAGCTCAGAAACCAGTCAATGAGTTCACCCACACATATATCCATTCCAGTACAGAGAAGTGCGAACCCAGGATTCCATTAGCTGATGTACGTTGTAAAGTCGGCAGTCCAAACTTTGAGAAGAGGAAAGGGATTCGAAACTCGTGGGGATTTGAAGGCAGGTTCTCTGACGTGGAAATTAGAACTGTTTTTCTCTGGGAACAAGACCAAATGAGCCCCAACTGCAGGAGAGAGTTGATAAAGAAGCAGAGGAATACAAGGACATCATACAAGCTGATTTTATTGACTCCTATTATAACAACACCTTAAAAGCATGATGGGGATACATTGGACATACCAGCATTGCCAGTACGTGAAAATTTTTTTGTTTGTTGATGATGACTACTATGTTTCAACGAGAAACATGCTTCGTTTTCTCCCTCCGTGATCCAGCAAACTACCCACAGTAATTTGGAGAAATATGTGGTATCTGCAGTAAATGAGTATAAAGATTTCTTGTATGCAGGTTATGTTTTTAACAATTCTCTTCCCATTAGGTGGGTTTTCAACAAATGGTATGTCTCATTAGAGGAGTACCCTTATTCACACTGGCCACCATATATTACAGCAGGTGCATATGTGCTATCCAGGAAGAGTTTGGAGTATCTTTACATTGGTAGTATATACACAAACTACTTCCGTTTTGACGACATATTCCTGGGAATGGCTGCCAAGAAGGCTGGACTCTCACCCTTCCACCCTAATGAGTTTTATTTTGATAGGAAGACATATAGCAAAGAGAACTACAAGTGGGTCATTGCCTCACATGGATTTGATCATCCTGGGGAGCTGATAAATGTGTGGAGTGAACAGAGATCAGCTGGCAATACATAATAGAATCTATGATCTCCATTTGCACAAGTTATGTCTTTGCATACCTCAGTTACATTACAGTTCTGTAAAATTTGTACATTTACTTATCAAGACCTTTTGTTTATTCCCTTTTCAGCATTTTTTTGTAGCATTATGTTTAATAGAAATATTAACCATTTAAAAGGTGCAGAAATGTTTCCCAGTTCTGTATTGATTCTCAGATTGTTTCACGTTCTGTTCTGATATTTCTTTAATTGCTGTATAGGTAGTACAAAGTCCATGATGTATATAGTGCAATTATGAATTACTGGATATGACATATCCATTTTTTATGTTTGTTTTTCTTTATAAATTGCATTTGATTGTATGTATAAGGCATTGATTTTTAAGAGATTTACTATCACTGATTTTGATTTCTCCATTTATGCAATCCTTTTTAGTATTTACAGATGAGTAAAGCTAAAAGGAGAGATGAAACGTTGTAGGTTGCAATTGAACATTGCAATAGAAAAATATTATTCATGACTTTGACTTTATTTTCACTTTCTTATTCATGTTGAAATCAGTGGTTCTTATTCTGGGTGTGTGTGCCTTTCAAGGGGTTGGTATAAAACTTACAGGAGAAGAATAGGAATTTCTCCGTCTACTTTAGAAAATCTCTCAATCTGTGTTGTATTGTATAGGAGTTTTTTTTATACAGGAAAATTGGCAGTGAAAAATACTAAAAATGCATTTTTTTTCAGTTGTAACTTTTGATTCAGGAGTCATTTTTAATCATTAGGTTAAAGATGTGTGCTAGAGGTGTGTAGAAATAAACTAGAACTACAAGAAGGGGCATGGAAGTAACAAGTTGTAAGAACCACTGATGTAGATGGTAAACTAATTGTGGTGCTTTCAACTTCTCCTAATTAATAGTGTAGACATACGCAAAGTGTTTGGTTTGCTACTACAGTCTGATAATACCTTTGTACTTTTTTTTTTAATAAATAAATGACAAGAATATAATGTATTTAGTGTTAGGGTACTG